>NW_015163604.1:802675-815424 GCF_001447785.1 Gekko japonicus | reverse complement strand
AGGAAGGGAGCCAACTGCCGAATCAGCCTAAGATGATAAAATGCTGATCTGGCAGTGGCTGCCACCTGGGCCTCCATAGTTAAGGAGGGATCCAGGGCACTCCCAAACTCCTAACCTCCGAAGCTGGCACCAACGGCACCCCATCGAAGGTCGGGAGAGGGGCCCCCAACCCCGTTCTGGTCCGACTCAGGCACAGGACCTCCGTCTTCACTGGGTTTAGTTTCAGCCGGTTCAGCCTGAGCCACCCAGCCACGGCCTGTAACGCCCAGTTCAGATCTGCTGGGTTAGAGCCCGACCGGCCACCCAACATCAGATAGAGCTGGGTGTCATCAGCATATTGATGGCAACCCAGCCCAAACCTCCTGGCAATCTGGGCGACGGGGCGCATGTAGATGTTAAACAACATCGGGGAAAGCACTGCCCCCTGAGGCACACCACATTCAAGTGGGTGCCTCCGGGACTGCTATTCCCCTATCGCCACCCTCTGCCCCCGATCTTGGAGAAAAGAGGCAAGCCATTGGAGAGCGAGCCCCTGTAGTCCCACGTCGGCGAGGCGGTGGGTCAGCAACTGGTGGTCGACCGTGTCAAACATGGCCGACAGATCTACCAACAACAGTGCTGCCACACCGCCTCGATCCAGATGCCTCCGAAGGTCATCAGTAAGGGCAACCAGCACTGTCTCCATCCCGTGACTTGGGCGAAAGCTGGACTGGAATGGATCCAGGACAGAAGCGTCATCCAGAAAGCTCTGAAGCTGTGTCGCCACTGCCCTCTCAATCAATTTGCCCAAATAGTTGGCCAATCCAGCTGGGTCCAGAGTTGGTTTTTTCAGGAGAGAATGGACCATCGCCTCCTTGAGTGCTTCAGGGAACTGCCCCTCCAAGAGGGACTTGTTGATAATCTCCCTTACGGCACCTCGAAACCCCTCATGGCCCGCTTTAATGAGCCAGGAAGGGCACGGATCAAGATGACACGTCGTTGGACGCACAGATGCGAGCAGTCTGCCAACTTCCTCCAGACTGAGCGGGTCAAAACATTCTAAACCCTGTGGAGATGCGCAAGGGGCCTCAAGTTCGCTCACTGTTTCAATTGTGGCAGGGAGGTCACGGCAGAGCGTCAATACTTTATCTGAGAAATAGCTCGCAAAAGCCTCACAGCCAATATCCAATTCCCTACTGTTTTGTCTGCTATGAGGCAGAGCTGTCAAAGACCGAATTGTTCTAAATAATTGGGCTGGGCGTGAGCTCGCAGATGCAATCCTGGCTGCATAGAATTCCCTCTTAGCAGCCTTGACTGCCATCTCATAGAATCTCATAAACGTCCTATAAGATGTTCTTGATGCTTCATCGCGAGCATGCCGCCACCATCTCTCTAGACATCTTAGCTCTTGTTTCATAAGCCGCAACCCCTGGGTATACCAAGGGGCCAGCCTAGAGTGAGAGCGCAGAGGGTGCCTGGGAGCGATCTCATCAATGGCTGTGGAGATTCGGTCATACCAGTCCTCCACAAGCTCATCCAATGAGCCGCCAGGGGGCATCGGATCCCGCAGAGCCATCTGAAGCCGAACAGGGTCCATTTGGTTCCACGGGCGAGCTAAAATCTGCTCACCGCCTAAACAGGGTTGGGGTGGGACATTCAGATGAGCCTTCAGGAAAAAGTGGTTCGACCATGGTACTGCCACTGCAGTAAACCGGTCCACTGTAATCCCTGTCGCGAAGATCAAATCGAGTGTGTGCCCGGCCTGGTGCGTGGGGATCACTACAAATTGAGAGAGTCCCAGTGCCGCTATGGACAAAACCAGGTCCGCAGCCCGGCTGGAGGCCGCATCATCGGCATGGACATTGAAGTCACCCAAGACCAAAAAGCCTAGGGTGCTCCAGCACCCAGCCTGATACGGCCTCCAGCAGGGACAGCAAGCTACTGTCCAGTGCATTAGGCGGTTGGTACACTAGCCAGATCGCCAAACTCTCCACAGTCCCCAGCACTCCATGCCTGTGATCTCTAGCGGGGGGAGCGCCCTGAAGGAGAAAGCCTCCTGAAAGAAAATCGCCACACCTCCCCCCCGCCCCTTAGTCCGCGATTGATGTAGGACCGAGAACCCGGGTGGGGCAAGTTGGGAGAGAGCTACCGTCTCCCCATCACGCACCCAGGTCTCAGTGATGCACGCCAGGTCCACCTGTTGTTCCATGACAAAGTCCCGAAGGACTGTCGTCTTATTATTGATGGACCTGGCATTACACAACACCAATGACGGAGACGGGTACTTCATCCTAGCCCCACCGCTGACTTCCTTTGGGATGGGTCATAGGCTGGAAGGGTGCCGAGCCCTTCTTTTTCTCAACACCCTTCCCTTGGGCTTCTGCCTAGACCCACCGCTAAACTTTCCCCTCCCCAAGAGCACCGGAATATGTTGCTCAGCCATAGCTTCACCAGCCAGTCTCCGCGGTGGCATCAGACCACTGGTATCAACTAATTAGGCCCATTCCTCCTCTCCAAGCCCAACACAGTATCGGCTCCTGGTGCTACGATTCTAAATTGTCTAACAGCGTTGATAATTATAATAGCATGTACAACAGAGCAACTTTAACAGTCAATATCTTTAACTTAAATAAAAATCCTAACTTGAAAACCAATTTGACGCAATCAGCAACTACAGTCTCCAATTTGGTTGGGTGCCCACCTAATAAATCCAGTAGCCTTTGAAGCCTATTTATTTACTTATTTTTGTTATATCCTCTTATTCCCCACCACCACCCTCAGTCACTCCCTATGGCCAATTTACTCTAGGCACTGGAACCCCCTATTATTTAACGTATAATTAATTCCAATCTACCATTTGAAATTACATTACATTCTACTATTCATCGCATTACAATCTACTCTTCCAAATTTTTAAATGTCTGCAGCCATCACTACATCCTCTAGCAGGGAATTCCACATTTTAACCACTCGCTGTGATTAAAAAACAGTCAACAGTTCTGACAAGGAGACACCACACAACACTAAAAAGGAGCAGGCTGGATCCAGTGCAAAACTTCCACCTGTGCTAAAGTTCTTGCACAAGTAAAAACTCAAGAAAAAGACCACAGTAGCCACCTGGACTAAGTCACATGCATTGAACTTCCACTTCTATTTCCACTTGTGCAGGACATTGCACAGCCAATTTTTGAGCACTATAATGAACATACAGGGAAGAAAGCGCTTGGTGTGCATTGCTGGATGCAAGCCAGTACTTTGTGCTTTTTCTACACCAGAGTTTTTCCTCCCTCTTCTCTTAAAGACTTTTTCCACTTCAAACTATTTTTAGAAGTCAGAACATTTCTTGGTGGATATTTTGCCAATATTTTTTTCTGTGCTTCTATATCTGCATGACTAACTGCATTCCATCCTTTCATCCTCATTTGTTCAGTTTCTCCATACACTAAAGGTTAAAATAATGAAAAACATTCAACAATAAAACAAATTTTGAGTCCAGTGGCACCTTTAAGACCAACAAAGGTTTCTTCAAGGTGTGAGCTTTTGTGTGAACACATACTTCTTCAGATACAATGAACTGGAAATAGAAATAACAGACATACATATAGAGGGTGGGCAGTAAATTAACATACAGAATAATGAAGATGTTTTTTAACAGATTAAAAGAATAACAAGCCTGGTTTATATAGCTATTATCTGTTTGGGTTCAACTCCTGGGGGAAAAACATAGCAAGGAAATAAACATGTCAGAACTGGAGACTGATGTATCCTTAATTGAGAAATGGTGAGAGTAGTCATTAGGTTCCATCCTTCTCCTCTCAAGCATGGAGGCGACCTTACAGCACCTTCTTCTTTGAAGTGGGCGACTGGCTGTGTAGAGCTATTTTCCTTGACCCCAGACCAGAGAAATACATTTAAATCTACCATTCCAAAATACATTCTTAATCACAGTCTTAATTGTTAGGAGTAATAAACTGAGACTCTAAGGGTAAATCTTTTCTATAGGCCATTTCAATTTTATATTAAGACTGATGTGTGTTGGAAAAGCTGCCATGACGATGCATCTCCAAACCAGCACAATATTTCTTAGATTTCTGTTTTAGGATGGTGACTCCTTAAGAGCGAGACTTCTAAGGCACACACAGATCAGGGCCTGGCTCGGTATCAGCATTTCTTAAGGGAGAGTAAAGGTAAAGGTTTCCCTTGCTCGAAACTCTAGGGCGCGGTGCTCATCTCTGTTTCAAAGCCGAAGAGCCAGCGCTGTCTGAAGACTTTTCTGTGGTCATGTGGCCGGCATGACTAAAAGCCGAGGCGCATGGAACGCTGTTCTTAAGGGAGAACTACCCCATAAAAGTCTTCAAGACCCAGATTGCTAAGTGTGAATACAGATATAGCAGGGGCCCAGTAGTTTCCCAGTCAACTCAGTCCTAGTCAATCTGCACTGACGGAAGGGATTTCCATCTGCGGAATGGGATTTCCCAGTCAAAAAGTAAGACGCTGCTGCTGCTATGGAGCAAGGAACCACAAAGAGAGTACATACTGCTTTTGTCTGAAGAGGTAGTGGAGCTGAGGCATCTCTTTTAATCCACTCTCTGTAAGACTGTGTTTCTGCACCCGACAGGATGTCTCTGTATCAAAAAATGTGCAATGTATGTGGAAACAGAGAAATAATGGGTTGGATCCAGCAGTCAATCTGCACTGACGGAAGGGATTTCCATCTGCGGAATGGGATTTCCTCACCTCCCTCTTCCCACTGTAGCCCAAAATGACCCGAAAATGCTACTCTTGGGGGATAGGGGATCTTCATGAACAGTACGAAGGGGAGGTCACAAGTCTGTCGTAGAAGGGGGAGTCAATGAAAATCACTCCCCACAGAAGAATTTTACTACAGACTCCATGTCAATGAGTATGAAAAAGTAAGCATCTCTCTTAGTATCTAATCAGAAGAAAGCATCTCTGCAAGCATACTGCTGAACATAAGAGTACACACAGAGGTCGTTTCGTAGAAAAAGAGCTAGGGGAACTCATTAGCATAATTCATTAGCATATGCCACACCCCCTGACATCACCGGAAGTGTGTCATAAGGCCACACCCCCTGACATCACCGGAAGTGTGTCATAAGGCCACACCCCCTGACATCACCGGAAGTGTGTCATAAGGCCACACACAAGGCCCTCCCTGGCCTCAGGCAGGCAGGGGTGGGGAGAGGCAGGGAGGAAGCAACTTACCCTCCCTCTTCTCCTGCCTCCTCCTGGCTGAATGAGGGCCGGAAGTGGGGCGCCCAGAAGCAGGGGGCAGGGCTTCGTCATGTGCCCTACCCCCCGTATCTCACCCGGGGGAACTGCGATCCCCCCCCGAAATGACCTCTGAGTACACATACACAGACTGCCTTTTCTTCAGAACACTGGGCAGCCACTAAGAACCTACAATGCATGCAATTTCCTCTCTTTCCTCAGGAATCTGACAGTTCTTTCTCCCCCTCCTTTTAAAAAATCTTCAGAAAGAAATCAGAAACATGAAGAGCGGCCCACTCTTATCATTTCTGAAAGCAAAATTAATTGAAGAGAAATCTCAATGAGGTGACGGGGAGAATCTGAACCTTTAAGCAGGAACAACACTTGGCACCAGATAGCTAGCTCAAGGCTTTTAAGTACTAATGATCAAGCACAGCAAGTACTTTGTCACGCGCCAATATTATACTGGTTTCCTCACTTGCCCACACAAATTCTTGCAAGCACGCACACACACACACAAATCCTACAGAAGTCAGGCAACAGCAATTTATCTTAGAGATGTAAACATTCTGCTGCCGTTTACAAAATACTTTCAATAGAAAGTCAGGCTTCCCAAATTTTAAAATCGGGGAAAATCAACAACCCTCCACTGAGAGCAAGACAAAACTTTCAACAGTTATATTTTCTATAATTGTTGAGGCTTTAAAATACATGGCAAAGAAACAAACACATAAAAATCTAAGAACAAAGCATAATGGCCTTGCATTAAAATACAAGTAGGCAGTGCAGGAATTCCCTTAGTCCCCATTTAATAAATTCAATATAGGAATCACATTAAATAAAAATACTTTTAAACTTAAATTTTTAATAACACACTAAAAGCATTTTTATTCTCGGCAGAGAAGATGGACCAGCAAAAAAAAAAACCCCGGGCCATTTTGTATGCACAAGAGGTGGGGGCCTCTGACACAGGCTGTTTCAGCCACTGCTGCTAGCTACCAGACTATTCAAAGCTTTTTCATCATTCCAGCTTGGCACAATGCTGAGCCACAGACACCCCCACCCTTAAAAAAAGGAACAGCAGAGTGTGTGAGCCTTGCATTAATAAAAACTACTGCTGCTGTCCAGAGTATTTGTCAAGATAGGCAAGGCTAAGGTGCCTGTGTGACCCGCTCTGACAGGGTAACTTTCACAGAGACAGATCAAGATTGGTAGCCATGTTAGTCTGTCTGTAGCAGTAGAAAACAGCAAGAGTCCAGTTAAGATGATGAGCTGCAGACTGGAAGGTCTGTAGCTCAGCAGTTTGAGACCCGAGTGCCACGTGATGGAGTGAGCTTCCGTCTCTGGCTCCAGCTCCTGCCAACCTAGCAGTTCGAAAGCAAGAAATTGCAAATAGATAAATAGACACTGCTTCGGTGGGAAGGTAACAGCGTTTTGTGCGCCTCGGCGTTTAGTTATGCTGGCCACATAACCACGGAAATGTATTCGGACAGCGCTGGCTCTTTGGCTTGGAAACGGAGATGAGCACCTCCCCCTAGAGTCAGATTCGACTGGCTTTTGAGCACGGGAAACCTTATGAGTTTTTGTGACTCATAAAAGCTCATACCCTGCCACATATTTATTTTTATGTAATGCATTAGCAGGGAATTCCAAAGACTGGCTTAAGGCGTACTCTGAATGCTCATAAAGATAAGTAGATCTGCCCCTGTAAACAGTCTGGATGAAGAAGAAGGAAGATAAGAGATACAGAATGTATGACATATGAAGCTGCCCTAGGGTGGATCAAGCTGCTGGTCCATCTTCTTCCATATCGTCTGCTCTGACTGGCAGCTTCTGTCACAAGGTTCACCCAGGAGGCTATGAGAACCCTTCCAACTGGAGTATCCCTTGTAAATGGAGAATCCTTGAGGTGATATGGAGCTAGGCTTGTCCTAACATGCATGCGGACAGACTGTTAGTTAACAGACCATTAACAGAATCTTGTTTGCTGTGTCAGTCCCTGAAGTCTGTCTTTCAGTCATCAGCATTCAGAACATCTACTGAATCTTGCTTGATAATTTGTTCTCTTTCACTAGGAGGTGCCAAATTTGATCCCTCAGGTCACAGACATCGGAGAAATGCTTCCAATCAGAGTATACACACTGTCCTATAATGAGCCAAACATCAATCCACCTAATTAAGCACTGCATACTCTGGCAGCGACTTTCCATTGTCTCAAGGAAAGCACGGTCTTCTACAACACCTGCTAACAGGAGGTGCCACAGACCAAATAGGCCTTCTAGTACTAAGCTAAATATACGGGCTACAATCTGACTCAATGCAAATCATTTTGCTGTCAACAAACACAACTCAGTTCAAAAGGCATTGTTTGCATGACAACCCAGTCATTCTGCATCATGATCACACTGATTGTCAAGAGGATTCTTATTTCCAAAACTCTGTGCTCGTTACAAGATGGCAGAGAACATAACATAATTTGAGTCCAGTGGCGCCTTTAAGCCCAACAAAGTTTTATTCACGGGTTAAGGTTTCATGTGCAAGCACACTTCCTCAGATACGGTGGAACAGAGAACGTAATAGTGAGATTCATAAATCATGGTTTACCATTACAGGAACAAGGTGTGGGTAATCCTTGATCTCCAAAGCCACCTCTTCCCCTTCCCTCATGCAGAGTGTGGAAATTATTCACTTCAGTTTTTGCCAGTTCTCAGATATCTCTGAATGACAAACTGCAGTTTGTTCTCTAGCCTAAAGATTTTTAAGGCTTGTTCTCATAATGATAAACCACAGTTTGCTGTTATGTGTGAATCTTGTTGCTACATGCAGCCAATTCCAAAGAAAGCATTACTTTCCCTTCAATTTGGAGGATTCCAGATTACAGAAGTTATCTGGTACATTTCTCATACACTTAGGATCCCACCAGTCCTGCCTATATATATATATATTTTAAAAAAATTTAAAACTTTCAAAAAAACCCAAAAAGTGAAATGGAAAAGTAGAAGAAACATATTTTTATTTACATTTCACATAGAAAAATGTTTCTGTTTCAGGTGGGTTAGTCTGTAGTAGTAGAACAAAACTGAGTGCAGTAACGCCTTAAAGACCAGCAATATTTTCCAGGGTATAAGCCTTTGTGAGTAAAAGCTCACCATCAGCTATCTTTCAAGATGTTTCAAGAGCTGATCATACATTTGCTAGTATAGAAGACTAACAATGCTGTAAATTAAGTGGGCAAAATAATCAGACGAAGAACATTTTAAAAATTCCAGTTTGTTTTTCTGCAGTTACAAAAGTAACAAATGTTATCACGTGAGCCATATGCAAACGCTACATGCAGATTGCCTGTGCCCTTTGGCTCACGATAAATTTACAACAGGACTTCACCCCTGCTCTGCCGACTGAGGAGAAAAGAGATGAGGGTACAGTGTTAGTTTACTGATCTAAATTAGACATACATCCCTGCAAGGACCCTTAGCAGGAAAGTTACCTTGGAAGACAACATGCTATCTTTATCACACAAAAAAATCATATAAAAACAAAAACACTCACACATCTGACTGCTGACTGGCAGTTAGCTGTATCAACCAAGAGTACTGAGACAGTTATTTTTTGTTGTGTAAAACATTGCCCAGAAGGTTATGTGTGATAAAGAATTCATTAAAGCTGACAAAAGAAGCTACCAATTTTGAAGAAAATACTGTGAGAGGCTGCTACTAGGCCAGACATCTTTACAGCCTGGTACAATGCTTTTTAAAGCTACAGATATGGCTGGGAGAGAGCCACAGGTTCATACATCTCTCTCCTCTTCAGAGTAAATTCCTTCCCTCTTGTCCTGGTTGGCCTTAACAGTGATTCAGTATTTTGGAATCACAGCTTTTCATGGCTCGAGTTAAACAAAGCTCCCATCATAACATGGGTTTGAAGCAAATTTTGCAGACCCAGGTTATGCATTATCTTATTAGTAAATGCTGGCAGGGCCGGCTCGCCCGCTAGGCAAACTAGGCCTTCGCCTAGAGCGCGAGCCAGCCGTTAAGGGCGCGGGAGGAGAGGCAGGGGTGGCAGTGGACGCCTGGCCAGCAGCTGGGAGGAGCTCTGCCCAGCTGCAGGAGGAGGACGTGCGGCGGCAGCGTGGGCAGGGCACGGCGCTTTCCGCCCCCACCGTTGCCTTCTCCAGTCCCGCCCACCTTCTTTCTTGGCCTCTCCTGGGGGTGGGGCTGGGGCCCTTTTCTGGCCCAGCTGCCGCCGCCTTTCTCAGCCTCTCCTGCCTGGCCAGCACCTGGGAGGAGCGCCCCGGCTGGGAGGAGAAGGGGCCGTGGGCAGGGCGTGGTGCTCTGCTCCCCCCCCGGGCGCTGCCTTCTTTCTTAGCCTCTCCTGCCTGGCTGCAGGGGGGGAAGGGCCGGAGAAGGACGAGAAAGGTGGCAGCGGCAGCTGGGCCGGAGGAGGGGCTCCTCCCTCCTGCCTGCCCCCCCCCCAGCCGGGCAGGAGAGGCTGAGAAAGTTACTCCAGTCATACCACACTTAAGCAGAGTCAGCCCTGGTTAGTATTAGATGGCAGGCCACCAAGGAAGTCTAGGGTTGTTACATAGAGGCAGTCATTGGCAAACCATCTATGAATGTCTCTTGCCTTGAAAACCCTACGGGGTAGCCATATGTTGGATGCAACCTGATGGCAAAATAAAAAAGAAAGAGATCCTGGCAAAATGGAACATGCCTACAGGCGGGGACATGAACAGACATCTGTGGAGCTCCATGGTGTGTATACTCCTTCCAGGACTCCTCCCACTCGTCATCCTACAATCTTGTTTACAGTGAAGGGTGCTGTGTTTCCTCCTGCATGCGGGCTGTGGCAAGCTGATGTCACGGGGCATGGCTGTGTCAGTGTGTGGTGGCTGGATGCATCCATCTCTGCCTGCCATGGGGAAGCTGCTGGCACGCCGTGACATGATTGCTGGACTGAACAGGCTGTTATGGAGTCTGGTGCAACTGCAACTCTTTTCTTCCATTCTGCCCGCTTTGGCCTCCTCCCTAACCTGCCCACTAGGTAGAAGAACAGTCCAGAGGAGGTTTTGGGTCAAATTATGGACGCCATCTAGAGATTATTAAATTAGGAGTAATTGATTGTTGATTTTAACTGTTGTAAATCGCTCAGAGCCTTGTGTATTCAGGGATCGGGCAATCCAGAAATCATCTTCTTCTTCATCATCGCAATTTTGGTTATGTTTAAAAATATCATGTGTGAATGATATTTATGAAATGCCTTGAATTTATTGGTATTAGTGGTATAGAGCCAGTTTAATGGAGTGGTTAAAGAGTGGCAGATAGGGTTGCCAAGTCTGAATTTCGTCGCAGCGGGGGACTTCTGGCTGGCGGCTGGAGTGCGCGCGCCGCATCCACGTCACTCAGAAGTGACGTGACCATGCCGGGCACACTGGGGGTGGGGCCACGACCATCTGAGGGAAAACCATAGAGTTTTCCCTCGGATGACCGTGGCCCCGCCCCCAGCATGCCCGGCGTGGTCGGGTCACTTCCGGGTGACGTGCATGTCGGGGTGGGGTTCCCCCCGGGGCCCGATCCGCCAGTGGCGGGGAACGGGCCTCTGGGGTGGGGTTTTCCCCGCCCCACAGGGGGACTTGGCAAGCCTAGTGGCAGACCCTAATCTGGAAAACCAGGTTTGATTCCTCACGCCTCCACATGCAGCCAGCTACTGGTGTGACCTTGGGATAGTCACAAGTTCTTTCAGAGCTGTTCTCTCAAGAACAGTTCTCAAAAGAGCTCTCTCAACCTCACCTACCTCACAGGGTAGTTGTGGGGGGAAACTGTAAGCTGTTCTGAGACTCCGAGTGAAGGGCGGGGTATAAATTCAATCTCTTCTCTTCTTCTATGCTCTCTGCACATATGTATGAGGTATTTTGTTTACCCTTCTCTCTTCCGCTGAGTGAGAATGAGATACTAACTAGCAGTGCTACCATCACCAGGGCACTAGCATTGGGGCCTTAAAATTGAGCTGCCCATCTCACAAAGCAATTTATTTGCCCTGGTTACACAAGATCAGCATTGCCCATTAACACACCTCTTATGTCCCCAACATCATGTTTTCATAATCAATATTATAATCACACAATCCCCACTTTTCTAGAACCTATGTCAAACAAACTATGTCAGTATTTTATCTGTTTTTATATGTATTTATGAATACTATGTTATTGCATTGTCTCAATGCATCTGTGTTTTAACATATTTTGACCACTGTAAACTGCCCTGAGCTTGCTACGCAAGGAGGGCGGGATATAAATTGAATAAAACAAACAAACATCTGGTAAATGTATTGGTCTATTTTCTTTACATTATTTGTACCCTGCATTTCTCCACAATGAGGACCTAAGGCAACTTACACCATTCTCCTCTTCTCACAACAACTCTGTGAGGTAGATTAGGTTGAGAGCATGTGACTGGCCCAAGGTCACCCAAGTGGGTATTCGAACCCGAGTCTCCCAGATACTTGCCTGACACTCTTAACCACTACACCACACTGGCTCTATACCACTAACACCAATAAATTCAAGGCATTTCATAAATACCATTCACACATGATATTTTTAAACGTAACCAGAATTGCTCTAATACTTTAACCCTGTATTGGGCTGTTTCTCAATAGATTAACATTTTTAACATTTTGGTACCAAAATTATTATAAAACACTCAATGAACTTTTTTTTTTATTTCTGAGATTCATCTTAACTGTCGGCAGAATATTCATAATAACCTATTATCCCTTAATCAAAATGGGTAGCATAATTTCATCATGAGTCACCATGTAATGCCATATTGTATCCAGCCCCAATCCTTCATAAATGTATAATAGCACATAGGGCTGCTACGAAAGATTTAAAATATGCAAGTCGTACTTTGATCCAATTCAATATGTAAGAGTTCCATCATTCAAACTATTCAAAACTGGCTAAGTACACTCACTTAACATCTACAACATCACAGGACCTTAATCATGAAAGTCACTTTCAATCACGGATACCCCAGAGGTAGCAATAATGAAAGTGTACTGGAAAGACTAATGTTTGAATTGCTTCTTAGAATGATTCCATTCAATGCAAAGACCTAACCAGGTCCTCAAAGTCATTTATGTTTAAAGTAAGTGCTCAATAGCACAGACAAAGGAACAAAAATGTCTTTGCACATTTTTAAATAGAATGCCTTCAAGATCAGGGATGTTCTGGAAACTTGTGATATTACAATGCTGATTAAAAAAAAAACCTAGAGCACTTTGGGAATTGCAACCAATTTGGGTCTGAGGTAAGATTGACAGGCCTTTTCATCTGATACTCCCAGGTTATTTAACTGTCTTCCCCAGAGAGGAGATTAGCCGTTCTCTCTACAGACCTCCTGGAGAAAGCAGAAGATATTCCTGTCCCAGAAAGCCTTTGATCTACAACTGTTTGACTGCACCATGTCCTCTTTTACTGTGCCCTTGGATGAATTTTTCAATAATGTTTTAATTTTTTTAAAATGCTGAGAAAGACCTTG
>NW_015163604.1:792919-802629 GCF_001447785.1 Gekko japonicus | reverse complement strand
AACAAGAAAAATTAATTTTTTTCAACATGGAGCCCTGAGCATATGACAAAAAAGGTGGCCCTGTCAGAATAAGGATTTGGGACAGAGAAATCAAACAGGGATCTTAACACTAGTTAACACTGAAGAACATTGATTCCATTTTTATGTCTCAGTAAATGGTTCCCAAATTTCAGAAGTAAAATCTAGTCAACTATTTATTCTTTTTTTGTTAGATGAAGCAATTTTTTTTACAAAATTAGCTAAATAAAGTCTGAGGAGGAATCTGATCATACAGAGGTCCTATTGATGTGCGATTCCACAGAGATCAATATGCTACTTTTATAAGGTTCACATTTACTGGTCAACAAGTAGATGCTCTTTAATTCTGCCTCTGGCTAGAAGGGCAAAAATCAGACAAGATTCATGTTCTACCTTCCTAAAAAGGTAAGAAGTAAACAATTTCTTCAGATTCTAAGATTTAAAAGAAGAAAAAACCTAAACCAAGGGCTGGCAGCAGGGATGGGGGAGGGAGAAATCAATAATCCTGACATAACCAGTGGCCTTTCAGAGAACAATATTAAAGGACTCTAATGTAACAAACCACTGCTCCTAATGAGCAGGTCCAATGAGGCATGTGAACTTCTCTCTCACTAACAAGATATGTGAAATGTGCCAAGGAGAGCTCCATATTTAAGAACACGAAACCACTTAATGCATATTTTTGTGGGGGTATACATACATGCAATGTAACGTTTGCCTGTGGTCCGAAGTAATTTCCTCATGAGGTTCCCGATACTAGTTTGTGTCTAGCTCAACTGAGTTCAAGACAGCATGCTGTACATTGTACTGGATTCAGAATGGAGCCTCAAGGAAGCCTCTCCCCCATTGGGAGGCCTGGGGCCTTGGCTGGAATTTTCCCTCTAGGCTTCCATTTCCAGGCACCCTCTGAGCCCTGTGACTGGACTGAGGTGAAACAGGAGGGAAAAGGAAGACCAATCCTCACCTAGGAGGCTAGACCATAAGAAAAATAGATAACAGACCCCTGAAGAGGGAAGGTGTTCTTATCACAGGAACTTAGTGGCAGAGAAGCTGCTACCACCAGCAGAGGATCCCTCATCCAGTGAGGGTAAGTGGGACCCTGGAAGGGCCAAGAACAGTAGGGGCCAATGAGCCAGTTGTGTTAGGAGACTTTTTCTCCTTGCCAGCTCTTTTATGTGTTAATTTTGCCCTGTTGGCTATAAATGTATCCCGTGTTAAAGCTTTTGCTCCCAAGTGTACTCCCCCCATCCCGTTTGTTTGGTTGTTACCCAATACAACAAAGTGTTTTAATCCACCTGCATCCTCAAGTGTCAAGCTTCGCAGTTCACCTAGCAACACCCTATCCAGTGGAGGGGTGCTGTTTGGAAGGGTGAAGGGAAGCCCTCCCTGGTTTGAGCCTCTGGATTGGGGGAGGGCAGGAGTTAGCTGCTTGCAGTGAACTTTTTTCTAATGGGCTTGGCACATGTGTTAAGGTATAAAAGGTAAAGGTAAAGGTTCCCTTGCTCGAAAGCCAGTCGAATCCGACTCTAGGGTTGTGGTGCTCATCTCCGTTTCAAAGCCGAAGAGCCAGCGCTGTCCGAAGATGTTTCCATGGTCATGTGGCCAGCATGACTAAACACCAAGGCGCACGGAACGCTGTTACCTTCCCACCGAAGTGGTACCTATTTATCTAATTGCAATTTCTTGCTTTCGAACTGCTAGGTTGGCAGGAGCTGGAACTAGAGACAGGAGCTCACTCCGTCATGCAGCAACTCGGGTCTCGAACTGCTGAACTACCGACCTTCCACAGCCTGCAGTTCAGCGTCTTAACCACTTGAGCCACCGCAGCTCCAGTGTTAAGGTATACATGCATGTTAATTCTACAAAAAAGTTAGAATATTTCGAAAACAGCTGAGAAACGGCTTGGATCAGAGGGTGGAAGAAATCTGTTGATGATGTAATGGATTCTGACCCACAGATATCCATCACAATGGCCACCACAGCCTCGTGGCTAGACGATTTTTGTTGGTGGGGGACTGGATGGAGGACCACCTTGACCTTTCCAGTGCTGGGGGGGGGGGAGGAAATGCAATAGAAGCCTTAGCGGGTTTAGCTTCTTCTCTGAGGCGCCACCGCATCCCCTCCCACCTTTCAGAGACTCTCCTGCCCTTTCCCCCTCCGGGTTCACCACCTGAGGATGGTGTGCCCCACACTGCTGCATGCAGAGGAACTGTACTGCGGGCTGCCTCTGCTGTTCTGGGAAAGGGGGCAGGAAACGAAAGGCCTTCCTGAGGAAACAGAATGTGCCAGCGCTAGGACCTGGTGGCTCCTTTGTTTTGGGTGGCGGGGTGAAGGGGGGAGAATGAGGGAAGAAGTTTGACGGTGGTGGCAGCACAAGCGGCAATGGAGTGTCCCCCTGCTTTTCCCCACCACCCTCTCTGTCTGCGAGTCAACGAGTGGGGCAGGCACGCTCACCTGTCTCAGCAGCTGGCAGCCCAGCTCTCTCCACGCAAGCATTCCACCTCTGCCCCGTCATCGAGATTCGACAGCCACCAATCCACAACAGCCACTGCTGCTGCTACTCCCACTGTGTCCCACCGCTGCTACTCCCACTGTGTCCCACCGCCATCACCACACAAGAACACGCAGCCCACCCCGCCGGCAGCGGTAGTTCTTTGGATCAGCTGCACAAGGATCTTTGGATTTGGGGGGTGCTGGGAATCCAGGAAGGGGCATCGCCCCGTGCACCCCATGCTAGCTACACCCCTGGGCCACCACAACCTGCGTTTACTTTCTGTTCAGAGGAAGAATGAGCTTTACCCCATTTCCACTTGAACCACTCCAAAAACTTGCATAACCAGTCCCCCCCTCAAGTCAGCATAGAAAACGCATGTGTGTACTTCGAAGGTCACGCAGCAATATCAAAGTGCCCCACCTGTCTTGAAATGTCAGGTCTGCCTCTGCTCTAAATTTCAAGGAAGACTTAGCTGGTTTAGCTGCTGTGGAAAAAAACCTTCTCTGGCTGTATGTGGGCCATGCAGCTTTCCTGTTTGTAATATTTATTTTATCATGTTATGCTAGGTACCCTAAGGACTTTCGGCATGGTGAATCATATTTATTATTTACAGGCTTTGTCAGTAGGAGTTAACCTGCTTTGCTCCGGACATGCAATTATTCCCAATACAAGACTGGCCGGGCATTTTCATTGCTGATTGCTACATATGGAAGATGCTTCATGCTTCAGTGAAAGTACATTTTCATCAGACTACTCCCAGTTTACAAATGATTGTTAAGAAGGCTGTACTGGATAATTTTATATTATGGCAGGTGCGGTGTATGCTATTATAGTGTTGCAACACTAAAAGTGGATTCCATAGCAGATGTTTGTTTGTGTTCAACAATAAAAATAATCACTCTCTACCACATATATGCCAGCTGAAAGTGTTATAAATCCTGATCATTTTAGCTATGGAAGTCACTAATAAAACCCCACACAGAATGCAACATGCGTAGAACACCTTCCTTATAGACTACCATCTCTGTTCAAATCTCTCAAAATCAGCTAAAGAAATCTTTCCATAACATCTCTCCCTCCCGCACCTCCGTCCTCAACCACAACAATGTTTAAGTGCATGAACATTTATTTGCCTCCCCTCCCTTGTTACCGCCATTGCCCCATCCTACTTCCTTGCCTTTATTCTTCCCCACTGTCAAACTCTGAATTGTAAGCTCCTTCAGGCCTGGAACATGTTTCTATTAACTGTTTCTATACTACACTGTCTCTCCAACATTCAAAGCAGCATTTAATAAGAGAATGTTGAGCTCTTCATAACTCTTTTAAAAGGACCCTGAAAACACGGGGGAGGGATCGACATACAGTTGCCTAGACTGAGCATCGGTATCCTGAACAATCAGCTTTTAACCAACCATTATAATCCCATAGAGGTGGATAAACATACTAATGATATCCCAAAGTGTGGCCATCATAACAGATGAGGCGTGGCTCCATGCTCTCATGGTCATGTAGAAGGATTATCCTGTCCTATTACGGAAGGTGGAGGCCTCAGCTCACGAATGGCTTTAAAAAGACTGACCTGAAAGCATATGGTTAGCTTTTCCAGTTGGATCAAAATCTGCTATGGCCTTTTCATGTTAGGAGGCAAGCCACAGGATTCTAGTCAACCGTAAAAAGCAGTCCCACTTAGTTCATGTCGTATCAGTAATCACAGCCAAGAGAGTAGCACGCATGCATAACTGTGTTCAGTGACAGAAGCAAATGGAAGTGTTCATCTGTGTCCACGGTTGCCGTTTATAAACTCAGAGCAAGCCAGGATCCGTGAAAACCTACCGACCACATACCTTATCCTTAACAGGGAGAGGGCCCTGTGCAGAGCAGGTAAAACCTACACTCCTCCAGACCTCTGTTGGCCCAGCATTAAACATTTAACTTGCTGACACTCATCTGGCCTATTATCTTACTTAGGCATTCGTTCGGCAACAGAACCACTGCTCTTGGATTTGATGAAAATGAAACATAGAGTATATGGATGCTACTGCACTCCATATAGAGGACAGTGAACACCAGGAACAAGATGGAAATTTGGTAGCGCTTTGTAGGACAAAGCCCAGAAGGGTGGCAAAGTGGTTTAACTACTACCTTCTGGCACCAGTCTGCCAGATAAGAGTGTAACTGCTGCCAAGCACTGTCCTTACAGTCCAGAAGAATCTGGGGAAATCTATTGTCAGAAAATCCACCGACAGGTCTAGATGAATGAGTGGAGTTACATTCACCCTGTCCATCTCAAGACGCAGATCACAGACCAGAGCAACCAATGCTGTCTCTGTCCCAAGCCTACCCTGAACCCTGACTAATATGGGTCCAGAAAATCCATCTCATCCAAGGATTCCTGGAACACTGCCTTGCCCATCATCATGCCCCCAAAAGGCAAGTTCAAATAAGCCTTTAATTACATACATCGAACAAATTCAGGGGTAGCCTTGATGATTCCTTCACTTCTAAAGATTATCCCCTCTTTCAATACCATTCAGAAGCAGTCCTTCCTCCAGTCATCTATCTAGACGGCTCTCAAACACATATTTAACCTGAGCAAAGGAGCTTTCACTAATCAAGGTGGACGAGAGAACATGTTGTGGGTTTTGGCCTCCAAGAATCTCATAAGCATTCAGCACTTGAAACTTAACCATCATAAGTGGACATCACGATGTTTCAGGCAGTTTATACTGTAAACCTGAATGTATATTTATGGTATAAACACAACAACATTGTATGCCTTTTTTTTGGGTTGGGTTTTGCTTCCACAAGGTTGTTTTAACAAGAGTTATCTGATCCTTCTCCACACAAGACACAAAAGTGTAAAAATCATCTCAGATCACACATAAAATAAGGCTGTTGTCTGCCAGAGACTAGAGAGAGCTCAGTAAGAAATCATTAAAGTGAGTGGGATTTTTTACAGTTACTGGCATGGGGTGTAAAGGATACCTACAGCCTACTTGCAGAAAACAGACTGCCGATTAATCATATTTTGCTTGCAAAATATATTCCAGTTTTAATGTAATGCATAGCTACTTTCCCTTCAGTTATTCCAGCGATAAGTGTAACAGCTTTCTCTATCACAAACTACATTTAGATGACATTTATTATAGATGCAACTCAAATAGTTTTATCAAGCCATCCTTCAAAGCACAATCTTTTTGCAATGTACTATATGAAATTGTCACTTACCCGCCGATGATGAAGTGCATTCAACTGATTTGCTGCCATATTGCATAGTCAATAGACAATTTGCCAAGTATGCTTAGGTGGCCACGCTCAGCCATTTATAATAAGAATTTAGTTAATATACAGCTGGATAAACTTTTGAGGGTGAAAACCTGTGCATGCAAAATTAAATGAGCCGACATTTTATAACAACACAGCACCTATGGTACTGCAGCATGCAAACTTCTAAGAGTTTGGCAGTAGAAAGTGCCTTTGCTAAACAACAAGCATCTTAATATAGCCAGATTCATCCAACCTTTGAACAGGTGACAAGTGGCCAAAGTACACCTTCCTGGTTCAACTAACTGCAAGTGAAGTAAGCTATGTATTGTCCGTTACGTCACATCAGTTATTACAATCCAAGGCAAGGCTAATAGCTGCATTCCTTTTTGGTTAGCAAGCAAGACTGAAATATGTTGTCGAAGGGTTTCACGGCTGGAGTTCATTAGTTGTAGATTTTTCGGGCTGTATGGCCATGGTCTTGGCATTGTAGGACCGGATGTTTTGCCAGCAGCTGTGACTGGCATCCTCAGAGGTATAACACAGAAAGATGGAGTACTCTCTGTGTCAAGGTGAGAAGAAAAATATTACGCAGGTAATTTAGATCTACTTAGGAAGGTGGGGTAGGGATGAGTCATAGTCACAGCTGCTGGCAAAACATCCGGTCCTACAATGCCAAGACCACGGCCATACAGCCCGGAAAATCTACAACAACTAAAGACTGAAATAAAATCTTAGCTGTACCCTATACTGGGGATGGAGTATGAGCTTGAATTTTTTTAAAAAAAAAATTCTGAAGGAAACATACTGTAACTTTAAAAAAAGAATGACAGACCTGTTATTTAGTTATTTTGAAAATATGTATGCAGCCCCTCCAGAGATGTGCTTGAGGCAGCTCACAAAGTAAAAATGGTATAATCATAAAAACATCGACATAATAAAACTAATAACCATAAAAACAAGTGAGGGGTATCAAAACAGCATGAAAACATAATACCGACAAACTGTACGAAATGTATGAAACCACTGAGAGCTGACTATGCTCATGCTTAACTTGTAAATCTTTGCTGTTTATGAAAAAGAATAAAAATTATCTGTTAAAAAAAAACAGAGCTGCTTAAATGGATATTGAAAAGACAGTTCTCAGGCTAGATGAGGGCCATAAAAACAGGTAAAAAAAGATGTTAGGGACATCATTGGCCACAGAGAGGAGGCTGTTCATTATCTATCCTTTTGTGCTGCCACTCTGTATGTATTGCCAGTGGGCTGTTTTGTCGTGAGGACAAAGTCCTCCCCCTTAAAGTGGTTAAGTAATACAACCAGCTCCTTCTCCTTTGCACTTCATTCCCTTTGATAATAAAAGGGGGAAAGAGCTCTTATAAATTAACAGGAGCGGAACATGAGACAGAGACAGTCATGAAATTGGCTCTGAAGGTTCCTCATTCAATGTACAGACAAGATAAGTTCAGATTCATTATTTTAAACCAGGTTCTCGTGCTCAGAAACAAAATGGGGACATGTTTTATTTATTTGGGATCAAATTTAACTGCATATACTTTTATTTTCCCATGTTTTCAGTTGCTGCAATGTCAACCCAATACTCTCCCAAAAGCAAAACAGGGGTTTCTTGCAATTGGATTCTTATATAACCCATGAAAATTCTGATGAGGCTTGAACAAAAGACAGGCTTGGATTTCAGCATGCAAAATGTTTATTTGTAAATAATACTTTTAGCTTCAATTATGCACATAACACACAAGCAGATACCAAGTATAACAGAAAGAAAAATTGGTTGGGTTCCGAAACATTGGCAAACCATGTCTTAACACTATGAAAGGGTTTTAGGCTTGCTCATGAAACCCCTGCTTCCTCATCCTCCCTCCCTCGTTATATTATAAAACTGTGGATGATAACTTGCCAGTACGTCTGACCAAGTAAACCATGGTTTCTGCTTACCTTACCGTCAACAGGAGCATCCATACCTCACTATAATAATTATAATTATCATATGGCATTGTGTGTATAAGCCAGGAGATCCTAAGAGCGTCTGGCAGCCAAAAGTCCTAGCTCTTTTAGTGTCATGCACCACTAGGTGGTGAGCTAGACTTGTTTTTAAGGCAAGAAACATTTCAGAGATGGTTTGCCGTTGCCTGCCTCTGTGTCACAACCCTGGTATTCCTTGGAGGTCACCCTTCCAAATACTAGCCATGGCCAACTAGCTTCCGAGATCGGGCTATCCAAGTCATGGCTTACTAAAAACAGTAGCATCCACACCTCACTAGATACTGCACTTCCATTGCACTGCAGCAATAATTTGTTTGGTCCACACAGCATACTCCAGTTTCTAAGGATTGCTATTGTGCAACAAATAAGGAATATATCCAGGGATACACAAATGCAGTGCAGGATTGCTAACTGAGAACAAGCCACACTTTGTAATCCTGTTCAGTTGATCAAATACAAACCACAGTTTACAGTTTGGATGTAAAGGTTGAGAATGGTTTGCGTTAAAGTGGAAACAACTCAACTATTGTTTAGTTCTGAAGAAACTAACTGAACCCAATGGCAACAAAAGGAAGGGAAGGGGAAATGACAGCACAAACTTGTCAGAAGCTATTTGAAGGTTCGTCCTCAGAGTGCCAAACCAGGGTTTGCTACCACATTTGCATCAAGCCATTGAGAGTTAGCAGTTCCCTAATTTTCTGTAACTTAAAGACTCTAAGCTCCTTGTAGGCCAACAAGAACAGTTTCAGCTTGAGCATCTATTTTATATCTATTTAAAATATTTTTATGCCACCTCTTCAGAGTCGCATAAGCCCAGCCTATACACTAGATCTTGGCAACAACTACTGTAGACAAACTTATATTGAGAAAAAGCTCTTCTTTCCATGCTAACATCCTCTTTTTAAAAGTCCCTGTATACTCAGTAATTCACACATGTATCATTTTCAGAAAATAACAAGTCTATTGATTATAATTATCAGCCACGGAGAAATGATGAAAAGAATGAGACTAAGCCTATTAAAGGCTAATGTTGATTTTGTAGGAAACATTATTGATACTGAGAGATAAGAGGGTAATTTCCTATTCACACAAGAAGATCTTATTACACCCACTACTAAGTATAATAAATCATGCAATGACACGTTTGCTATTCCTTCTAATGCAAGTTAAAAACCTGAAAGCTGGCTGTAAAAAAGAAATAATGGCAGCTGTTTCCCATCACCTGAATGATATTACCTCAAATTTGTTTTCATTAAATGTTAGGAATAAAGTTTGTTGAGAACCAACGGAGTTTGCAGAAGTTGCAGAAGATCTTCCCATAAAGCACTCTAGAACCAGGGGCACCTCAAATTTGGAAGGTTCATGTTTCAGCCCCAAGTGGATCTGTGTAATGTCAAAGACATAGTGATGATGGCAATCTGATGCACAGAACTGAGGGTGCAATCCTATATTCACTTACTGAGGAGTAAGCACCACTGAAAACAGTGGGTATTACTTCTTTCAGAAAAAGACGTGGAAATCATAAAGAATCTTTAGAATCATGGAGTTGGAAGGGACCTCCGGGGTCATCTAGTCCAACCCCCTGCACAATGCAGGAAATTCACAAATACCTCCCCCTCCACACCCACAGTGACCACTGTTCCATGCCCAGAAGATGACAAAAAATCTCCAAGATCCCTGGCCAAACTGACCTGGAGAAAAATTGCTTCCTGACCCCAAAGTGGCAATCAGCATTTCCCTGGGTGTATAAGAAATGGCCACAAGAACTGAGGCAACCCTTCCTGCCCTCCCTCTCATGATCTGCCTAAGTTCACAGAATCCGCATTGCTTTGTCCCTTGCTTTTCCCTCTCCCTAGAAATCTCAATCAAGGACCACTTCTTAAGTTATGGTACTCTTTATTCCTACAGAAGTGGGAAAAATATCAACTCT
>NW_015163604.1:785958-792883 GCF_001447785.1 Gekko japonicus | reverse complement strand
CCTTGTTGAAGCAGCCCTATTTGAAATGATGTCCCATGAGCATTAAGGCCACTGAGAATTTTTTACCACACAACTCTGATAACAGTGCAACACAGGAATCAGCTAAGCAATGAGAAGCAATAATGTGTTCTTCTCCACTTGAGCATCCATTGAACAGGAGATAAGGCAACACTTGGCAAACCACTGGGCCCTCTCACATTGTTCCTGCATCCAACGATTACTATAATACACAAGAAACCTGCTCTGATGCTTCATCTGTAATACATAAATCAACCTATAACTCTACAAGAGGGCTGAACACTGAGATCTGCCTAGTGGCTGGATGGCTTCATAGCTTCCTAGAAGTGAAAAACTTCTGCAGCATGAGGAATCATTTCCTGAACCCTACTGACAAGTGTCTCAACTCGTTTCAATGAATCTAGAAGCTCACACATTTTTAAAGCCCTATTAGGAGAAGATCAGTTTTCCAGGAGCAAAAACAAAGGCTGCTCCTTGGCAGGGGCTGTGGCTCAACAGTGGAGCATCTGTCTGCTAGGCACACAGAAGGTTCCAGGTTTAATCCCCATCATCTCCACTTAAAAGGATCAAGTAGCGGGTGATGTGAAAGACCTCCACCTGAGACCCAGAAGAACTGCCACCAGTAGAGCAGATAAGACTGATCTCGATGGAGTTTCATGTGCTCATGTGCAGAGAATCTGTTAACACTCATGCAAAGCTGAGAGCAGCACAAGGTTAAATGTTAGTTCTCAATGTCTAGATTATTCTTATTTTCAATTTGACAGCATCATTTCAAAAATACGAGAAGACAAATCAGTAATCCGTAATTGTGGCTTTCAGTCCCACCTTGGACTGCTCTGATGGTGAAGGTGGGAAGACAGGCAATGGGCACTTTATCTACAAATTCTGCTTTTAAGCCCCCTGCAGGACATCCTAATTCCCAGTAAGACTTGGCTTGGTCCCGTTCATGCAGTTTATGGCTCATTAGCTCTTCTGTATCTAAGGCCCCATCTCTTTTGTTCTTCTGATCTTAAGCTACTACACAGTGCTGGGTTACACCTGGGTTATTCTCCTAGGATGCTCAAGTCATGTAGACTTCATTGTTACGCTCCTAGATCACAGTACTTAAAACAAAAAAACCTTTTGCACAATTTTACACGGTCAATAGGAAAGCTGAACAAAACACAGCAAGGTTGAGTGCCACAAATCAGACAGGGAATAGGGCCAGATGAGGCCTTTTGCTTGTGCCAGACGCAACACAGAGATTGGCAGGAAGAGATGCAAAGCACGCATTCTCAGCTCCCTGAGTTAAGACAAGATTGCTCTCTATGCATGTTTTTGCTGTTATTTTAATTGAAATGACACCATTTCAATCCTTTTCAACCCGGGAAAGTATTTAAGCAGAGTAACAAAACCCTTGGTCTTAACTCGTGGAGATGTGGGTTAAATTCACGCAATGACATCAAAATAAATGCAGAGAACCACAGCAGACAATTGGCCCGCCGGTATTTTGGTAATGCTTTGATTTATACGGTACATTTTTGTCCTGCCTCCAAGGAGCTCAAGGCAAAACTGCACATTGTTCACATCTCCTCTGTTTTACCCACACAACCACAACCATGTGAGGTAGGTTGGGCAGAGAAAAAGTGACTGGCCCAAGGCCAGCCAGTGAGCTTCACGGCAGAGCAGGGATTTGAACCCAAGTCTCTCAGATCCTAGTCCTACAATTTAATCCCTACACTGGTTCCCTGTTACCTTTTAGAGCAGCTTTGATGCCAGCAGATTACTAGTTACAAGGAGCTCGTTATTTAAAAGATTTAGTAGAAGGTACTAGTATATGCATTATTAATTTAACCAGAAATAATATGCCAAAAAAGATGCAAAAAATGTTCAGTCAGCAAAGCTTACTTCATACAACTTAATTGTTGGGGAGTACCCAGCGTGATGTGGTCCATGGGGCCGTGAAGAGTCGGAATCGACTGTGCGACTGAACAACAAGACCCAGTGTGTTGTTGAATTCAGAGTGCCAGACTAGGAGACCAAGGTTCTAAACCACACTCTGACATGGCAGCTTGTTGGGTGACCTTG
This sequence comes from Gekko japonicus, assembly GCF_001447785.1. NCBI lineage: Eukaryota > Metazoa > Chordata > Lepidosauria > Squamata > Gekkonidae > Gekko > Gekko japonicus. Next base: position 790,798 of record NW_015163604.1, on the reverse strand, counting down.
GGCCACTGACTCACTCTCTCTCCGCCCAATCTACACACAATAAAATGAAGGAGAGGGGAATGATCTTGTCAGCATTGGAGACCCCACTGGGGAGAAAAGTAGGGTATAACTGTCTGAATAAATAAATAAAATAGTGGAGGTGTACTTCAAGTACTAACTCTGCTGAACACATTAGACAACAAGTTCCAGGGAATACAGTATTTCCTCTAAGTTCTTGGACAAAGGGGGATTTCCATCCTGAATGTGCTTGGGAATTGCCAGCAACTCACAGCTTCATTCAGGAACCTCACGCCCAGAAAAGGAACTTGCCCTGGAGAATTCTGTGGAACAAGCTGTGGTCAGAACTCAAAGCACTCTCCAATCACAGACAGGAATAGCTGCATGCTGCGTTGGACCATGTAATTTGGAAGGCAGTGCAGAGCCTCTTGGTTGGCCAGTCTTCCATAAAATTGTGGGAGTCAGGCCTTCTGCCCCTGCTGGTCAGTAGAACAATATTTTTTTTGCTTGCTCCACTGCAAGCACCACCCTCAGCTCCAGACACTCGTCCTCAGGACCCTTGGATGGACAGCAGACATCCCATGCGTGGCTTTGAAAACAGCTTACAGACACAGCCTGTAGTAGCCCCAATCACCCAGGCTAGCTTGACCTTGAGCTCAGAAGCTAAGCAGGATTAGTGTATGGATGGGAGACCACCAAGGAAGACCGTGGCTGGTATGCAGATGAAGGCCATGGCAAGCCACCTCTGAATGTCTCCTGCCTTGAACCTGTGAGCAGGTTGTGACTTCATGGCACACTCTAGCTTTTATAGGCACAGCCCAGGTCTGATAGAAACATTCCTATCTTTGTCATGCTGCATGGGTACACAACCAAATATAAAAATCTACCCCTGTTCAGTATGTATTTCCACCGCAGAAAATATCAGACATTGTGTCTGCATGGAACAATACCCACTTCAATAACTTTTTCTCCAGGATCTTCCGGCTGCTTGTAAAACCTGTCAAATGCGCCAAAAGATTACACATTTTCCTCCCCTTTATTTCCACAGACCGAATGTCTTCAGGCCATCTTTCCATCTAACCTCCTATTTTCCTTCCCACATTTTCCATGCCTGGAAGACTTTTTACAGCCATCTCTGGACCATTTCCAAAATTCCTTCTCACCTCATCTCTACTTAAGTCTACATACACGCTTTGAAACACTTTGGTGGTATAAGCTGCCCTGTCTGAGCCTGTGCAGACTCCCTAATCTCTCAACTCCTGAATATCCAAAATGGTCCAGAAACAATCTTCAGTTTTTATAAAAAATATAACCTGTGATTACAATCCCTGTAGCTCAGCTAAAGTCAAAGCAACAGAGCATCCTAGTCTCTCTGCTGTCAGTTTCAATCCATCGCTGATCAGGCAAATGCAGGTATATGTTTTATTTTACAGGCTCCTCTTACTAAAATTATGCAGTGATACATTTCTTAACACGCCAGCAGCTTTATCAGAGTCTTTAAGAGCCCAAAGAGCAATTACAAGCCTTATAATTTTAAAACTAGGTTTAAAAGCAAAAGCAATTTTGATTTGTGGAGGGGTGTGTGTATTACAGTGGCATGAGCTCACGCTGACTGTGCAGTGGTATACGGCCCACATGTCTGCAAGGTGGGGGGGGACCCCTTTCAGCCAGCAAATGTTGAGGGAGGGGCACTGGGACAATAAGCAGAGTTGGTACAGGAGGGGTGCGTGTGGAATCATTCGAAACAGTGTTCCCTCTAAACTGAGTTAGTGTGAGCGAGCTCACAGTTCTTTGGCCTCCGGCTCACACATTTTTGTCTTAGCTCAGGAAGGGTGGCTCCAGAGCAAACTAATTGATGCAGGAGTCAGATTGCTCGCTCACAACTTTAAATGCCAGTAGCTCACAAAGTAGGATTCTTGCTCACAAGACTCCACAGCTTAGAGGGAACACTGATTCGAAACTGTCACAACTTGAGGTTACTCCATGAAAAGGCTCTGAGCAGCAGCGCTGGGAATATGCTACGACAATGTTTGTTTTCTTCCCAAGCTGTCAGTCTGAAGCACTCCCTTTTTGGGCAAACCACCCTCTCCTTGGGATTCCTGTCACCAAAGTCTCCCACCCTGTGTGTGTTTCAAGTCTGTCTCATATGAGGCCAGGGAAATGAAGCTCCATGTTCACACACTATCATCTGAGATGTACAGATATCCTGGATGGGTTTATACAGTTCTTCGAAGAGCTGTGATTGGCAGCAGACTTAGTTTACATCCTAATCTGCACTGCGCTTGGAGGCATGGCGGGAGGCTGGAAGAACTCCATGGCTTCTTGGGGAATTTTTCCAGTTATGCCAAGGTTGATGCTGCAGTGACATTATCCTGGCACTGGGTGAGGGAGCAGGCGAAAGAGGATATCACCTGAGCCCCGTTCCTTAACCAGCACAACCCTGGGCCACATTCTGCATCCATGCTGGGATTACCTCCACCCAGCATCAGGGTCACGGCACCAGCACATCTTCAGGTTAGCTTAGTTGGTATCCTAAGCCATTTGGAGGCAGGAGCACTGTTAATCTGTCCCTGAAGCAAATGTGCTTAACTTTGTCTCAGATGTGTCCCTAATTGCGTCAGATATTTATGTGCCTTTCAGGATTCCAGCTCTTTCTTCCTCTGTTCCCACAATGACCCTAGCATGACCATTCAAACGCCAAGTTCACACATGCGCCTCAATCAAAAATTCTTTACTGACTAAACTGCCACATAACTCAACATTATGCAAAAATCACATTAAAAAAACACCCTGTCCAGCAACTCTGGTGGTTCAAGGCAGTGTATCTCCAGCTCAGTTTTTTAAAAGAAAAAAAAAAAAAAAAAAACAGAGCTAGCCATACCGCTACAAATCACTGCATGCCAATTAGGGATGAAATGCAACTGAAGCAGACCAAAAATTACAGTTTTTATTTCCTTTATGCAAAGCTGTTTACAAGGACAGTTTCCCTCAAAACATATTTAATGTTAATTTGCAGTTATTCTTCTCCGGGTCCAATTTGTGATTGATTGCTTCCAAGAGGAATGCCTTTTCATTAAATGTACAATTAACCACATCAGAATTTTTGCTTAAGGGTTGAAATGATCTTTGAACTAATTTAACATACTATAGTATTTATTAATGGAAGCTTCTTAAAAAACCCATGAAATTGGACGTCTTCCAATGCAATTAGAAAATCAGATAAACCCGAAGTATGGCAATACTACCCTTTTGTTGTTCAGTCACACACTTGAGCCCGACTTTTCGCGGCCCCATGGACCACATCACACCAGGCCCTCCTGTCTTCCACCATCCTCTGGAGTTTGCTCAATTTCGTGTTTGTTGCATCGACAACACTGTCTAACCATCTCACCCATTGCTGTCCCCTTCTTCTTTTACACTTTACACTCAAGTGGTTAAGACACTGAACTACAGGCTGTGGAAGGTCAGTAGTTCAGCAGTTTGAGACCCGGGTGCCGCATGATGGAGTGAGCTCCCATCTCTAGTTCCAGTTCCTGCCAACCTAGCAGTTCGAAAGCAAGAAATTGCAAGTAGATAAATAGGTACTACTTCAGTGGGAAGGTAACAGCGTTCTGTGCACCTTGGTGTTTAGTCATGCTGGCCACATGACCACGGAAACGTCTTCGGACAGCGCTGGCTCTTCGGCTTTGATGATGACGGAGATGAGCACCGCAACCCTAGAGTTGGATTCGACTGGCTTTCGAGCAAGGGAACCTTTACCTTTACCTTTACACTACCCTAGTTTGCACCAAATATTGCGACATGCATAAGCAGGAGAGAAATACAGACGCCAGGCCCTATACCATGCTAACAAATCTACCATTCATAAATTCCTCCTCCGGGTGATTTATACGTTGCAGCTGAACAAAAAGGAATTGCTTGTCCTCCGGATTGGAGCCAGGATGCTGCAATTGTTGCAGGAGAAACAGATTAAGTGGTAAAAAGAAATCTTGCCAAAGGGAGGTGAAGAACTGTAATCTTCTAGCACAGACGGCAGAGCAGGGAAGAGAAGGGTATCCAATTCACTTGTACCATATAAAAGGAAATAACAGGCATAACTGAGGACTGCCTGATTTGCTGCTTTTTGTGTCCCCAACCAGCATCTGCTTCTTCAATTCAAGAACTACCATTACTTCAGATTGTAAGAAATCAAACTTCACACAAAACATCTCATAGAAAACAGTGCAGTTCGACTAGGCAATACTTATATTTTGTTTTTTAAAAGCCACATTAGCATATATACTGCACATTTTTAAAACTGGATGGCATCCATTCTTTCAGTCATTCTTCCAAATCCCCTTTAAGGACGGCTGCTAGAGTGACCCCCATATTCAGGACTGGGGAGCTAATGTGAGATTTTAACCTGACATTTCTCTTCACAATGTCCTCTGTTAAATCCAAGCTACACAGGATGCTCCAGCCCCATGAATGAGCTTCTAAGAGTATTCTTCCTTTTTAAAAAAAGATATGGGACCACCGTGTGGAGGAACGGGGTGGGGGGGTTATGCCTTCTACCTTCCAGGCTGTTTTTTCAAGCTGAAATGACCCCGTGGAGCTGCCACTGGCCATGGCGGGGCGAACATGAAGGGCAAAATCGGGATTCATATATTTACAGCCATGGTGTGATACCAACTCAGCGCCATAACTTTTTGTACTTTTCCTGAATTACACTGTGTTTACAAGTTTCTAAGGTGAAGGCAGCATTGCTTGGGGGAAGATTCAGGTATTTCATAAGTTAATGAGGCATGATGAGGAGACACCCACAGACATCATCAACCGACACTTTCCCTTTCATCTACTCTTT
>NW_015163604.1:773770-785937 GCF_001447785.1 Gekko japonicus | reverse complement strand
CAGCAGGAAAAGAAAAACATGACATTGCATTAGTGCTTCTATGCATCCCACATGTGGAGCAAGAGAGCAAGGCAGGATATACTAATGCGATGACACTGTCTGCATTTCTTTGGGGCTGTGGTCCCCTTGAAGGTACCTTGAAGGTAAGTGTTAAGGTGTGGCACTGGGGGACTGCTGCTTCACCCCTTGCCCTCTGACTCATGGGGTCCAGCAAGGTTCCATCTTATCCCCCATGCTTTTTTACATCTATGGAAAGCTGCTGAGAGAGGTTATCCAGCGATCTGGGCTGAGTTACCACAGATATGTGGATGATGTTCAGCTCTTTCTTGTGCTTTCCAGGGAGGCTGTAGAAATGGTGAACAGGTGCCTGGGGGCAGTTTTGGGTTGGATGAAGGCTAACAAACTTAAATTTATTCCCAACAAAATGGGGGTGCTACTGGGGGAGGTTTAAACCAGGAACTGGGTCTGTTACGGATGGTGTTGCACTCCCCCTAAAGGAGCAGGTTTGTAGCTTGGGGGTACTGCTGGACCTGGGCCTCCTGTTGGATAGAGGTGACAGTGGTGGGTAAGGGGCCTTTCAACACCTTCAGCCTTTCCTAGATGACAGAGATCTTGCCACTGCGATGCATACCCTAGTAACATCAAGATTAGATTACTTCAATGCCCTCTATATGGGGCTGCCCTTGAAGACTATCCAGAAGCTATAGTTGATACAGGATACCGCTGCTAGAATTTTGAATGGAGTGAGTCCTAGGGACCATATCTCTCCAGTCTTGTTCCATCTACAGTGGCTTCCAATTTGCTTTGTTCAAGGCCCTGGTATTGACCTCTGAAACCCTACAGCTTTGGAGCAGCATACCTTAAGAACTTCCTACCCAATAAGAGCCTACATTTCCACTCTGGTCATCTTTAGATCCTCTGCTTTGGGTGCTGTTGCCACCTGAGGCTAGATGGGTGACCACCTGACAAAGGGCCTTCTTGGTTGTGGAACTGAAACTTTGGAACTCCCTCCCCAGGGAGCTTCCATTTGTCTCCCTCTATTGTTGTCTTCTGTCAGTGGGTGAAGACTTTTTAATTTTGTTTGGCGTTCCCCCACTAACTGCTCCTGACCTCCCTGGTTGCGCTGCTATGTGCATTTGTACGTTTTACTGAATTGTTTAAATATTTTATGTAGACTTCTATTTTAGATGCTGTTTTAATGTATCAGTGTTTTAATGTTTTGACATTTGTCACCTTGAGTGGAAAGGCAGCATAAAAATGTTTAAAACAGAATAAAATAAACTCCCAGAAGCATCTAGCTGATCACTGCTGGAAATTAAAAACTTTCCAAACTAGAAAACGTTCCAAAACTAGATGAACCTTCTGCAAGATCCAGCAAAGTAACTGCTTTGATCTCTAAAGAGGTGTTTACACCAGTGCTCCAAAACACCAAAGCAACCATTCTAAAAAGCAAAACCCAAAACAAAAAGCAACGCTCTTTGCTGGATTCAAAGTGACATTCAGAAGATCTGCAAGTTTTTAAGCATCTCTCTCCTTTCCCCACTCCGTACAGTTTCAACACTATCAGCTGAAGTGATAAATTTAAATTTGCTTTCCAGGTGGCAGAGTAGGAGAAAAGGAACCCAGGAACTTCGTCATGGAAGTTAGCATGAAAAGATATGCCAAGGTTGCCTAATTTAATTTTATAATCACAAGAGATTTTACACAGAGTCATTTGTAGTGTTTAAAGACTGACTAATTAAAATACATCACTAAAGACCTTGTAGGCAGTTAAAATAATATAACAAGATCTAAATCTTTTAGCTGAAGCCAGAGAGAGCTCGTTCCAAAAATAATACACACCAGAATATGGCTATGTCGGTATCAAACATATATACCACATGCTATCAAAGACTTCAGCATTTAGGGAAATTATATAAAACATTCTCCCCCACTTTACAGATTTGTGAACGCACACTGAAGCAGAGATTAGCTGCAAGCACATTCTGAGAATCCACAGCAGAGATCTCAACACTCACGCAGAACAAATAACCAAACAGAGTAAAACCACAGATTATAAGTCTGGCGTCACACACATGTGTTATATATCATCAAGAACCTGAGCAAATTAAACAGACATAAGCACACAGACAACCACACCTAACATACTTATTCATCCACTCAGACAGGACGAGCCCCAGATACTCTTTCACTCCTATTCACCCTTTCTTCCACACTCACACCCCAGCCAGAGGGAAGAAGAAGAGTTGGTTTCTATACCCTGCTTCTCTCTACCCGAAGGAGTCTCAAAGCAGCTTACAATTGCCTTCCCTTCCTCTCCCCACAAGAGCCACCCTGTGAAGTAGGTGGGGCTGAGAAAGTTCGGAGAGAGCTGTGACTGACCCAAGGTTACCCAGCTGGCTTCATGTGGAGGAGTGGGGGAATCAAACCCGGTTCTCCAGATTAGAGTCCACTGCTCTTTACCCACTCCACCAAGCTGGCCTCTGTAGACCAGTACACCATGACAGCTACAAGCCCAGCACCTAACAGCCCTGTACAGCAACTAGTACGGAGCAGCCATGCAGAGATCCAAGAGGGCAAGTGAACAAGCAGAGAGGCGGCACTAAGCAGAAGCACAGTCAATGCAAATGGCAAATGCAAGCAGTCCCTGCATGGGCTGGCCGCTCAGCATTGGTGGTGGTTCCAACAACTGCCATGGAGTTTTGCAGATATGTGAACTGGGTCCAGTACTGCCCCCTGGCTGTGTTTTGATTGACTCAGCTGATTCGGGGACATCTCGGCAGCTTCCTGCCAGATGAGGTGTCATGCTTAAAAAAAAAAAAAAAGGAAACCAGTCCCCCTGCCCTAATTTTTTCAGAATTCGGAGCCAAAGCCTTTAGTGTACCATTTCATTCTGCATAATGCATGCAGTAGCTCTCTGGACCAAGAATGCAGTTTCTACACCTTCTGCATCATTCCCATTTCTCTAGTTACACGCTTCACAGCGGCCAATACAAATCCTGTCTATACTAACAAACATCAAAGACACCGGGATGGATCCTACCCCTGCCCTACACTGACAAAAAGTCTGAAGCCTTTCTCCAGCCTAAGGAGACTTCATCCAATGAAAGTGCCATTTCGTTTGAAGGAAAGCGCCATGGAGGAAGGCTGGATCTACATCATGTTAGAATTTCAAGTTGCTACAGTTCAGTCATTGTAGAGTTAAATGTTGTTTTATAGGAAACAGGATGTTGTGTTCAAAATGTATTCCACGGCGGGAAAGTTTGAGGGTGTGCTTAGTCTAATGAAGTGACCTGTAGCTTTTGTATTGGTCAGCCAACAACTTGTTTGTGGGAATGCTTTGATCTAGCATGCATGTATTCAACAAGGTTTATGGCCCTTTGTGTGAAGCAGCAAAGGAAGCTCCTCTCTTCTGAACGCTGTTTAGATAGCAAGATGTAGCTCTTAGTCAGTAGTGCTGAGAAAGTAACTTTAAGCATGTAATCTTGTGTTTATTTCTTTTATCCAAAGTTACCCTACCCATGTTTGTTTGTAGTAAAGATATTTTGTTTAACTAATGTGACTCTCGTGTATGCAAAACGACCATCGATCCTCAGAATCTCAGAATCCCTCTAACAAATGGTAGCAGAGGATGGTTGATTTTGCAACATAAAAAGAGCACATTGTTTTGTAAAGAAAAGGCAGAGTGAGTCTTTTTGAAGTTAGAAAGTTTTTGACTACGCTACAGACCGGAGAAAAGCAAGCATCGTTCCCTCACAGCTGGAGAGGACTTTCGCCGCATAGCCTCAAGCCGGAGCTAAGACGAGAAGGGGAAAAGCAACTCTTCAGCCGAATCCACAGCAGCCTTTCAGACCGAGAAAATGTCTAGCGGTGAGGAGCAAGCCTCTGGAAGTGTCGATGCTGAAGCGTGTGATGCTTCAAGAGCGGTATCCGTGAGTAACCAAGGGAATAAGCCTGAAAAAAGGATGTTTGCAATCCATAACTCCAAGGCAAATCTTGATAAACATTGGCTAATTGATAGTGGGAGTTCCACGCATGCATGCAACAAAAGAGAATATTTTATGGACTTAGACGAAAACAAACGCCCAAGCCTGCAACAATTCAATGGGCAGTACTTAAATGTACAAGGCAGTGGGTCTATATTGCTGAGAGTTTTGGACATGAATCAGAAAATTGAAGAGATTGTACTGAAGGACTGTGCGTATGTACCTGAGGGTTCAAAAAACATTCTCTCAACCAGGAGAATTGTGGAAAATGGGTACAGGATCCTTATTGGGAAAAAGGACTCTTGCATATATGATACGAACTCTGATTTTAAGTTGATGTTACATGAAAAAGATGGTTTTCTTTATCTGGAAGATGTTGATGTTGATGATGATGTTGATATTGAGAATGATGATTTTGAAAATGCTAATGATGTGCAAAATATTGATGATGCTGATGGGCCAATATGTACCATGCAACCTGTATGTGAGCATAAGAATTGTCTTTTTAAATGGCATGTAACAATGGGTCACCGTGATGTGAAAAGTGTACAAAAGTTATTGAGAGAAAGTAACACTGATGTTGTTGATTGTAATCAAATGCAAAATGGTTGTGATGTATGTATCAGGGCAAAGGGTAAATCCCCAAGTTACAAAGGTAACTCTACTGCCCACAATGAGAATTTTCTAGAAACAGTGTACTCAGATGTAGTGGGACCTATAAAGGCATCAGGTGATGGGAGTAGATACTTCCTAACCTTTATGGAAGCAAAATCCAGATATGTCTTTGTCTACTTAATCAAGAGCAAGGATCAAGTGTTTGATAAGTTCAAAGCCTACATTGCATCTGTGAAAAATAAGTTTGGCAAAGTTCCAGAAGTGTTCTTTACAGACAATGGAACTGAATACAGCAGCAGTGAGTTCCAAAGGTTTATGGAACAAGAAGGCATTGAACATAAAACTACTGTGCCTTATTCCCCTCAACACAATGGAGCAGCAGAGAGACTGAACAGAACTATTCAAGAAATGGCCCGCTCCATGCTTATGCAATCTGGACTTTCTGATTTTTGTTGGGGCGAAGCTGTCAATACAGCAGTGTATTTGCATAACAGAGTGCCTTCCAAAGTAACAGGCCTGACCCCGTTTGAGGTTTGGTATGGCAGGAAGCCAGCTCTGAAACATTTAAGGCCATTTGGTTCCAAAGCTTACGCATTCATACCCAAGGAAAGAAGGGGAAAGCTAGACCCCCGGGCGGAACTTGGCATCCTTGTTGGGTATGCGCTTGGAGGAAGAGGGTATAGAATCATGGATCCCAATACTCGTATGATCAAAGACTGTAATGTGGTACATGTAGATGGCAACAGCGTGTTGCAAGTCCCTAAACAAGCTGAACCCAGAGTGCAGACTAAACAGCACTCTACAGCAGATGTTTCTTTCAGTGACCTGGTCATTTGGCAACCTGCAGAGACCACCTGTGAACAGGCAGGTCCACCTTCAATAGAGAATGCCGAATCAGAAGGGGAAGCAGGAAACCTTAGGCCAAGGGAGACAGAGACGCAGACTGCAACTACTGTGAGAAGATCAGCAAGGGACAACAAAGGCGTACCACCACCGACACTTGGCACTTGTGCAGCTATACAACCTGTCAAAGAACCTCCAAACTGGAGAGACATCAAAAGACTACCTACACCAGAGAGAAACAAATGGATGGATGCAAGGAATGACGTAATCGAATCCTCACATGAGAAGCAAGTTTGGACACTTACAAAGTTACCTTCTGGAAGAAAGGCTTTCAACAGCAAATGGATGCGCAAGGCGAAATACAAAGACAAGCAGCAGACACACCACACTCAAATGTCACCATGTGAAAGAGCTGCAAGACCAAGGACTGATTGAATCTAATTGACCCAAGGCATGACTGAAATGTTAGAACTTGAGAAGGGGTGTTAGAATTTCAAGTTGCTACAGTTCAGTCATTGTAGAGTTAAATGTTGTTTTATAGGAAACAGGATGTTGTGTTCATAATGTATTCCACGGCGGGAAAGTTTGAGGGTGTGCTTAGTCTAATGAAGTGACCTGTAGCTTTTGTATTGGTCAGCCAACAACTTGTTTGTGGGAATGCTTTGATCTAGCATGCATGTATTCAACAAGGTTTATGGCCCTTTGTGTGAAGCAGCAAAGGAAGCTCCTCTCTTCTGAACGCTGTTTAGATAGCAAGATGTAGCTCTTAGTCAGTAGTGCTGAGAAAGTAACTTTAAGCATGTAATCTTGTGTTTATTTCTTTTATCCAAAGTTACCCTACCCATGTTTGTTTGTAGTAAAGATATTTTGTTTAACTAATGTGACTCTCGTGTATGCAAAACGACCATCGATCCTCAGAATCTCAGAATCCCTCTAACACATCACCATTTCCCACTTCAGTTCTTGGTGGTGGTGGAAAGTGCTGTCAAGTGACAGCTGACCTATCCTGCAGGGTTTTCAAGGCAAGAGATGAACAGAGGTGGTTTGCCACTGCCTGCCTCTGAGTAGCAAGGCTGGACTCTCATGGTAGTCTTTCGTCCAAATACTAACCAGGGCCAACACTTCCAAGATCTGGTAAGATCAGTCTAGCTGCTTACTGACCCTCAAATATTTAGGTAACTACATAAGGCAAAAAAAACCCCCATTCTGGTTTAAGGGAAAGTTAAGTCACTAATCATTTTTATGCTTTGGGGAACATAACTGAATATGTAAGTTATCGCAGCAACCTTGACTTCTGCACCATGTTAGCAGCAAACTCATTCTACAGGCTGGCTTACAATTTGACCTCTAGGTACTACATGATCCCTGTATTACCTTGAGGAAGGGGAACTAAATTGAAGCAGTGACTAAGGACAACCCTGGAACATGCTCCACTGTGACCAGAGATTACAAGTCAAATGAACATGACAAGGATCTAAAAATAGATGCAAAGTAGATCACTAGAAGAGGTGGGCCAAGCCAAGGAATGGAAATTCAACAAGGCCACTGCACGGCCCCCTCCCTCTCACACCCAGTAATGGGACACGTGCAAACTCAAACAATGGCGTCTTACTAACACATAAAGAAGCAGCCTAGATGTGCCATAGAACCCCAAATGTGCACATACGCACACAGAGAGTAGCATTACCTCTTGGTACCCATACATGCTAAAGAGCTGCACTTCGCAAATGCAAGCATACAGGCACGCCACAGGACTTCATCTGTGAGCAGCTGTGCTACCATGAGCAGCAGCACAAAATGTGCAAATATGACGAAGAGAATTATCCAGCTTTATAACAAGAGAAGGCTGAAAACAGCCACCTGCTCGTGCAGCAGTATAAAAAGACATTCTCAAAGAATGTTCCCAACATTCCATCAAAACAAAATGCTGCCCTTGTGGACAGTGCTGTGGCAAGGCCAGATCCTGACGTCCACCTCTGACACTGTGTTGCTCTGTTTCTCATTAGCAGTAATTCTACTTTTGTACCCAGAAGTCCCTACAACACTCACACTCTCCCTCTACAACCACCCAACTTGTCATAATGAATGGCATTTTGTTAACAAGGAGAATCTCTTTATTTCTTCCCCCCCCCCGCGCTTGTAGGGAAGTAGGAGACTTTTTCAACAACAGGTAGACACCCCACAACCTTTTCTGCTCTCCCACACAGAAACTTCCTGGCACCACACTAATATAACTACTAACACATAAAAATGTGAAAAGGCACCCTACCTTTGAATGTATTTTGTATATGTATATATAAAAAACCCTACACTCATATCAATTTAGGTAAGAACTCTGATTAAGTACATCAACCTGAGCTTGTAACACACTTGGATTTTAAATTCATTCTGTCCTAGGGGCTCCCTCCATGGACAGTGACCAACAGCTGATTGTCAAGAGTTCTGTTCTTATTTACAGAGCGCCATTCCTGAGAATGGAATTTTACAGAGCAACAAGATTTCCTCGCCGGAGGAACTCATAATCTAAGATATAACAGGAGAGCCAACAGAAAGAAGGGTTAATAGAGGTTCCCCAGGGCAAGGATCAACAAAAGAAGAACATGCTTTCAGTACAGGTACATGTACCCAGGGTTAGTTTTAGTAGGGGAGGAAGGCTAAGGAACTTCCTCAAAAAGGAGGGAAAGAAAAGAGAGGTGGCACCAGGAATACACCTGGTGACGCTCCCCCAAACTACCTTCACAATGCCTCCTCTCTTTTCCTTTTAACCCCTCAAAATCCACCTCATAAGCAACAAAAGTGGAATCATCTGGGGAAACAAGAGACAATGAGACAGCCGAGGGGGATGGAGAGGCAAAATAAACAAAGACTCATTTGAAATATGAGCACAGCGAGATAGGGACCCAAGGCCTTGGAGAGCTTTGAGGGTGAGGACAAAGAGTTTATGGTGAATCCAGGAGTTGGCAGAAAGCCAACATAGGGAGTTAGGATAAGCCGTCCCAAGTCAGAGCAACAAGAGGTGCTCAGAGAGGCAAAAGTACAAGACTAGTCAGAACGTTAAAAACAAGAGATGAACAGATCATGAAGCAGAATTTTTGCTTAGAGGAATAAAGGAAGGGTTGTATTATGTTATCTTCATAAGGGGAGAAGCTGTATAACTTGGCAACAGACTCAAGATGGGTAGTAAAGCAGGACTTCAACAGAAAGATCCATGCCTGTTCCACAGGGTGAACAGTGATGTCATCAGTGGGTGTTGAGCAGACAGGAGAAAAGGAATGTTTGAGGGAAATGATAAATTTACTCTTGGATATTCTGGGAGACATCAACGCATAAGTATCAGATACAATTTACAAATTACACACAATGCAGATACAATTTACACCAGGTTGGTGGTGACTAGGAACAACGGTGGCGCCGACGCTCTGGAATGAGCTCCCCAGCGAGATCAGAGCCCTGCGGGACCTCCAGCAATTCCACAGGGTCGTGAAAACGGAGCTTTTTCGATGGGCGTTCCAGTAGGAAAGACCCTATATCGGCTGTGCTGCACTTGCACTTTATTATACGACACCGCCACATTTAAATGGTTTTAACTGTATTTATTTAATTGGAAATGAGCTGAGCTATTTTATTGAGTGGTATTTTATGTATGTATTTATGCTGGTTTTATAATTGTTGTAAGCTGCCCTGAGCTGCTTCAACAGGAGGGCGGGATAGAAATCGAACAAATAAATAAATAAAAACACATGTAAAAGAGTAAGACAGCAGAATTTTGAAGTGACAGAACTTGACTGAATCATAACAGACTACTGGTAGAGGATCATATTTTGAAACACACCCCACTCCCCAGATTAAAAATTCCCTGCAAAAATAAAAACACCACAGAAAATTAAAGGGGGGAGGTAGATGCTTTCTCCCTGTGGTACTAGGTTTCCATCTGCATGGAGTTGTGTGTTTTTTTAAAGGGAGACCACCTTCAGTCCATGATCATGCGGTGCATTCTAACAGTTCAACATTCCAACTCCATGTTCTCCTGCCATGTGTAACCAGGTGTCAGACAGGCAGTTGGAGATGTGGGATTAGAAGGAAGGGAAAAAAGTTCTTGCACACTGAGATGGAGCTGGGTGTCATCAGGCCTAGGATTCTGTTCTTTGTAATGGTAGTCACTGAGCTTTTGAAGATAAACTTTTAGCTTTACGTATTTCATGCAAAAAAATTCCCCCATAGTTTAAGATGAGTTCTCTCTTCGCACATTCAGCCAGTGATTCCCAGGTTTCTGTTTTAATTAGTGGATCACTGATGTAGATGCACCTTCCTTTGGGATCAACAGCTTTCACTACACTATGTCCACCATCTACTTGAAAGCTTAGGGACACATCAGTGTAGCTTAGAACATACTGACGAACCCTCATCCATCACATGAGGAAGCCATTTGAAAACCGAAGACATGCACAGGTTGGACGTTCAACTTAATGGGAAGGCCATCTCCTTCCAAACGTCACCACAAACTTCAAGAGAGAGTTCCCTCATGATTTTACATTGTATCAAGTTTGCATTCTCAAAACTGCCCCTTTGCCAGGAGTTTGTTCTTACCAGGGACTAAGTATCTGTCAGAAGCATAGTACATGTGAATTCATTTACACATGCTTTACAACTCAATAACTGCAAAATCAAGTGAGAACTTGCCTTTCTGAAGCAGCCCCTGCCAGCACAGATCAACCGCCACAAGCAACACTATTGTAACATCACCTCATCTCACCTCAAAACATAATACTTTTTCATGAAGAGAGGTTTTCTCAGAATGATATCAAGTGATACCAATTCCAATAACCTTTATTGGCATAACTATCAAGTGATACATGGCATGTGCAAGTTAACTGTTAGGGTATTCAGGTTTCAGCTGGATTTCAAGGCAGCCTCTGCTGCTGAGGAACAGAATGTGATTCAGTTTCCTGTATGACTTTCCCACCTTAGATTTGGAACTGATTGATTGAAAGTGTTTCCACATTTTAAAAGTTTAATGCACAGCTTAAAGACAAGGCTCATCGCTCATCCTGACTCAGAGGTAGCTCAACGTGGTCAGCTGTGTTGGTCTGAAGCAGTAGAATAAATTTAGAGTTCAGTGGCACCTTTAAGACCAACACAACGGTTTATTCAAGGTATGCGGTAGCTCAGTTTTCATAAGGGTCCTCATCATCATGCGTTTGCATGTGTTTTCAGGCAAAAAAAAATCCCCCCTGGTGCGCAATCTGAAGTGGTATGCCCTTTTGTGGTGATACAGCCATGTTGGAAGTACTGTATCCTTTCTGGTTTTTAACCACCTTATTTTAACGCTCAGTAAGCACGGTTATTGATGTGCAGATTAAGGAAAGAGAATATAGATAACGACTGTGATTTTGTAGAGTTTTTCTAAATTATAACAGTGAGAAAACAAAGTAGTAAAATAAACTACAGAGAGTAATAACAGGGTGAGAACTGAAAGAAGCCTCCAAAGTCTACCTTTCTGCTGATACATTCAACACAGACTGGTGATCAATTATTCATACAACCCTAATACATTTATGGCTTCTGGCAGGTAGCACAGGACACTTTTAATACTATGGCAAGTTCAAATTCTGAGTCAGTATACCAGTGAGAAATTGATGTTTTCATCCCAGTTCATTATCCAACATTTGCCTACCTTAAGAACTGGCAGACAACACATATATCACCACAGCCGGGCCAAGGCTGCAATCTTAAGGCCTTGCACGGGAGTAAGCAGCATTATAAAAATGGTACTTATGTCTGAGTAGACCTGTTTAGGATTACTCTTTGAGAGACTTCTAAACTTTGAATGGAGAGTATTATCAGTTTGGTTGGAAACAGTTCATTCACAGAACTCTATAAGGTATTCTTATCCCAGCAGGAAATAACAACCAGACATTTCAGTGCATCATTTTGACTCTGTAAATTCTTTTTGGGACTGGTTATTTTGTTTGTAGATAAAACTGATACAAGCTCCCAAACGGCAATATGACTAAAAACAATATTACTAAAAATGCAGCGTCATCAGCACCTCCCCATTGCTAAATATAGCCTCCATAGCATTTATTGGTAACAGTGACAATATTTAGATGCACAGCTATATCTAGTCGACTTTACACTTAATCTACTAAGGAACAGCTTTTTAAATAGAAGTGAACCCCTGAAATATAGCCTACCTAATGGGAAATGATTACCCTTCCCCCTGCTTTCCACTTAAAATAAATATACCGGAAGCTAGAGGGAGAACAGTTTCTATTAAAGGCAGGCATCATGACAATAGGGCGATGTTTTGCCACCAGTTCTGATCTGGTTTTTTTTGGGGGGGGGGGAATAAAAGAAGTTTCCTCTTCTTGCCTTCCTTTTGCTAGAAGCAGTAATACTAATTATACCGCAAAATGAAGTTACTTCTCCTCATGCCCCAAAGTCAAAGTGCAATGCACCCAATCTCCGGAGGCCTCCGGGATTTGCAAGTCCACACCCCAAGGCAAAGTACCAAGTGACAAAGCACATTGTGATGTTAGCACAGGCATTAGCTAAATTAAAACTATGCATCCCTAATAGGCCAAGGGGCACATTAACCCCCCCCAACAAAACACAACACTGTCATATTGTCAAAAAGCACAGGAAAATAGGCATCCAAGTGGTAAAAACTCTTTTCGCTGGGAGCAGATCCACGCAGGGGCATGCATGGGCTTGACTAGCATT
>NW_015163604.1:767845-773757 GCF_001447785.1 Gekko japonicus | reverse complement strand
CTGCTGACTTTCTCCTCTCCTCCCCCTCCTCTTGGTGCCACCCACTCTGTCTGGCTTCTCTGAAGCACCCAGGTGCTCCCCGGATAAGAATCAGGAAGCAGCTCCAGGCTTCCTTCCCCTTCTAAGCATTCACCCCCCCCCCAAAGGAGCCCATCCCCATTCCCCCTGGGCCTGGCCCCCTAACCCTCAAGGCCCGGTCAAGTCCCTTTCCTGAACAAAGAAACAGACTACTACAGTTCTCTCAGAAAAGCTCTCCTCTCTTGCACACATGGAGACAATGCCCTCCTCTGCCACCATCAACAGCGACATCTTTTGGGGAGGGTAAAAAGAGATGCCAAGCCATCCCAGTCAAATGCTAACAGCGGCTGCCCATCTGCAAATTACCTTCTATGGGAAGGAAAAAATATCTACTCCTCCGGGGAGGGAAGTGACTCACTGTCTCTCTGCCCTGCCTAATAATTCCACTGAAAAGGGAGACTTCCCTTCGCACGACTGTCCTGTCCTTCCCCACCCCGCACATACAGAACGCCCCCCCCCCCCCGGAGGATGGAGGGAATCAGAGAGCCAACTTACTGAGGTGTAGTTGCTTTTCTGGCTCTGGTTCCGGATCTCCTGTTCTTGGCACTGCAGGCCGGCCAGGTGTTTCTCCAGCGCCTCCCAGTCCATGGTGGGCACGGGCACCTGAGCCTCCGGCTCTTTCGACACCGTCCCTCCCGTGGAGTGCTCCCACGGGTGAAAGGCAACCAGCGGTCCCCCATTGCCGAGCTTGCCCAGGCCGTTGCCCAGCGGGGCTTTCTGGAGGTGGGGGGCTTTGCTGGAGTCCCTGCCCCCTCTGCGTCCAGTCCTGCGGCCGGAGGGCACCACGTTGGCATTGTGCCGGAGATCCAGGGGGTGGTGGGGAGGATGATGATGATGATCAGTTTGGCATAGCAGCGGGCATAGTCCCCTTCTGCCTCCCACACATCAATCACCTTCCTCTTGTACACCTGGAAATCCTCCCCCTCCTCCTCCTCCTCTTCTTCCGAGTCCTCCAAGGCAGCCAAGTCCAGGCTGGTCGGCGACGGGGAGGATTTGCATTCCGAGCAAGGGGTCACTTTGCTGGAACTGGACTCCGAGCTCGAGCGGCTGCTGCAGGCGTCGCTGCCTAAATCCATGCCATCCTAGGGGGAGGGGGGGGGGAGAGAGAGAAAGAAAAAAGAGAGAAAGATTCAGAGCATGAGGAGACACCAACCCCGGGACTAGTATTTCTCCTCCTCCTCCTCCTCCTCCTCCTCCTCTTGCTGGAATAACATCGCCGCCAGGCACAGAAAGAACCAGACACCGACTTCCCTCTCCAGATGCTGCCAGACTCTTAAAGGAGAAAGGGGGGGGGGAGATGGCGGGGAGCTCTCTTTTCAAGGGCTATCCGCCACTTCCACAAAGTTTCCCGCAAAGCCTCCCCTCGCTCCCCTCCCCCGGCGAGGCACTTTGCAAGGAGGGGAGGCGCAGGCGGCTCCCACCTCGGGGCGGATCAGGCGCGGCTTCCTGAAGCCTGCCTGGCGTGTGACAGCAGCAGGCGCGGGTGTCTTCGAGCCAACAGTTTTTTCCACGGCAGCAGCGGCAAGTCCTGCCCTGCAATGGCTCCGGAAACTTCCCGGCTCCCTCGCCCAATTGCAAAGACAGGAGAATACGCCGGCAACGCGGGAGGAGGGAGAAGGGGAGGAATGGGAAAGCCAGTTGGAGTCGGCCAGGACAGCGCCGGCCTCACACCGCCCCCTGCGGTACGGACGGGGAGATCCCGGCAGAAAAGAGGGTGGGCGGTTGGAGGAAGGCCGCGGCTCGCGCAGAGTATTGCAAGCGGGCGGGAGAGGGTCGCCCTGCCGCGAGCGCCCCTTGCCTCTCCCCCTCGAAGCATGCAGGGCTGTGCAATGCAAAGGCCCGCCTTAGTCGCGGACCTTCTTTTTCAATGGGATCAGAGGAGGAGGGAAAAGGTGCCTTGGACCACGTGCGCCCGGTGTTTCCGCTCTCTCTACTAAATAGCCGCCATAAGCTCTTGTTTATTACTTTTTAATGTCTTCGGGCGTCGGACGAAGTGGCCTCTTGGCTCGCGAAAGCTTGTAGTACAGTAAATGGCTTAGGCTTTTAAGGGGCCGCAGAATTGTTCTGTTGTTCGTATAATGTGCATCTACACCGCAGGAGTTTAGGCTGTGTGGCCTGACTTTACCGAAGACGGAGCCCTGACTTTTTAGAAACAGGCTCCAGGCCAGGTTATTTCTTTTTGGTCTCCTGGCTGGTATGTTTGCGCCAACCTTGCAAAACATTAGCGGCCTACTCAGCAGTCACCTCTGTGCTGTTCCGCAGAAGATACTGCCGTTGTTGTTGTTACTGTTCCCTCATTTCTCTTGATCCCGTGTTGTGCAGGGACCAACTGTCTGTTCTATGGGAGGATCTTTATTGTGGAGCAAGAGTGTAGCTTCCCCTTGGCAATCACCAACTTTTGACTGACTTGCTTGCTACAGTGGTGATTTAACTGTGTGAACGCAATGCAGGAATAGAGGGTCACTGTGTATTTATTTATTTAATTCGTTTGTATCTCGCCTTTCTCCCCCATGGGGACCCCAAGTGGCTTATATCGTTCACCTCTGTTCCATTTTATTTATTAAGTTCGATTTTTAAACCACCATCCCCCATGGGACAGGACTCAGGGTGATGTACGTCAAGAAAACTTGACATAATTATAGTTAAAAGGTAAAGGTTCCCTTGCTCGAAAGCCAGTCGAATCCGACTCTAGGGTTGCGGTGCTCATCTGCGTTTCAAAGCCGAAGAGCCAGTGCTGTCCGAAGACGTTTCCATGGTCATGTGGCTGGCATGACTAAACGCTGTTACCTTCCCACCGAAGTGGTACCTATTTATCTACTTGCAATTTCTTGCTTTCGAACTGCTAGGTGGGCAGGAGCTGGAACTAGAGACGGGAGCTCACTCCGTCATGCAGCAACTTGGGTCTTGAACGGGTGAACTACTGACCTTCCACAGCCTGCAGTTCAGCATCTTAACCACTTGAGCCACCGCAGTTCCTAGTTAAAAGTTACAAATCAGAAAAATACAGCAATAAATCACCAATAAGATGGCGATGACACTGCCAGAGTATGCCACTGTCTCATGGGGAGGGTGGAGGTAGGAGAAGCAGGAGTGTCAGCCAGATGGAAGCCCATCGCTGTCCTCGACCAAATGCCTGGCGGAACATCTCTGCCTTACAGGCCCGGCGGAACTGCATTAAGTCCCCCGGAGCATGGATATTGCTCGGCAGAGAGTTCCACTAGGTTGGGGGCCAGGGATGAAAACAGCCAAATGTCTCTCAGGCCAGGGAGCACCAGCAGATTCTTACCCGCCGCGCATAACGCCCTTCGGGGGCTTATACCAAGAGAGGTGGTCCCAAAGATATGTGGGTCCCTGCCTGTACAGGACCTTAAAGGTTAATACCATAAGCCTGAACCTGATCTGCTACTCCAACAGAAGCCAGTGCAGCTCACTGAGAGCACAGGTTGAATATGTGCCATACGTGGAGTCCCCCGTAAGGACTCGCGCTGCTGCATTCTGGATCAGTTGGAGTTTCCAGGTCAGAGTCAAGGGTAGCTCTACATAAGGTGAGTTACAGTAGTCCAATCTGGAGGTGACCATTGCGTGGAATACAGTGGCTAGGTTGGGGGCAAGACAGGTGGAGGGCCAGTTGCCTGACCTGGCATAGCTGGAGAAATGCCAGTCTGGCAACATTTTCAATCTTGGCCTCCATTGACAAGGACATATCCAGAATCATACCCAGGCTCTTGACAACTGATGTTGGTGTCAAGGACACACCGTCAAGAGCCGGGAGATGGCATCCCAGCCCTGAGTCCCCCTTCCCCAGCCACGGAAACTCCGTCTAGGTTGGATTCAGTCTCAGATGGCTCTGCTTCAACCATCCCATCATGGCCTCCAAATCCTCGGCCAGGTTTGCTGGGGTGGTATTTGGCCGGCTGCCCATCAACAGATATAGCTGGGTGTCATCAACGTACTGGTGACAGCCGAGCCTGACATTCTTCACCAGTTGGGCAAGGGAGCGCGTATAGATGTTAAGTAACATTGGAGAGAGAATTGCCCCCTGAGAGACCGCACATACTAGTGGGTGCCTAGTTGACAACCTCTCTCCCAGTGCCACCCTCTGTCCCGAACCTGGAGAAATGAGGTAAGCCACTTCAAGGCTATCCCACGCACTCCTGCATCGGTGAGGCAGTGGGTCAAAAGACTGTGATCGACTGTGTCAAATGCTGCTGTAAGATCAAGCAACAACAGCAGCGCCAACCTGCCTCGATCCAACTGTACATGGGGATCATCTGTGAGTGTGATGAAAGCTGTCTCCGTCCCATGGTCAGGGCAGAAGCTAGACTGGAATGGGTCCAGTGCTGACGTATCATCCAGGAATTTCTGGAGCTGTTCTGCCGCCGCTCTCTTAGTTACCTGGCCCAGAAATGAAGGATTCGAGACTGGGTGGTAATTGGAGGGATCCATAGGATCCAAAGCTGTTTTCTTCAAGAATGGCACAATCATTTTATCCTCAAAACAACCCTGTGAGGTAGATTAGACTGAGACAGTGTGACTGGCCCAATGGCACCCAGCCAGCTCCCATGGTAGAGTAGGGATTCAAACCCTGGTCTCCCAAATACTAGTCCACCACTCTTTACTGCTATGCCACACTGGCTCAGAGAAAGCCTTAAAAAAAACCCTCACTTACTTGGAAGTAAGCCTCAGTGGACGTACAATGCATTCCTAAACAGAGTCATATCCTTAACTTCACAAGATTTAGAAGGGTGTAACTCTGTTTAGGACTGTGCTGGTAGAATACTGTAGCATACAATGGATTGGGGGTGGCCTATGTCCTTGTATGCAAAACTGGAATAACCCTACTGTCCTTACAAGTGTGGTTGTGAGGATTACTGCAATAATGCACGTGCAGGCGCTTTAAAGACTGTAAAAACTCATATAAATGCTATGATTATTCATACACACACGTTCCCCATTTGGCTGGAAGACCTGCTGTGACCTAATGTTAACCCTATGAAAAAGTCAGAAAATCTGGCTTTCATTTAAGTAATACATTCCATTTGACTGCAATGAAGTCATATGCTTTAAATTCAGCTTAGTCATTAAGACTGCCTTCTTGACTACTTTCATCATTGGCAGTTAGGTTTCCCTGTGCATAAATTGCATTTTGATATCCAGAATGAACTTCCTTGGGTTAAGCGTTGTGCTAATCCTTAGGCTGGGGTACACAGACAGCTCCGTCTAGCTGGCAGTGGATCTTTGGATGGATCTGAGATCACAAGAGCTCTGTTGGGTCAGACTAAGGCTGTGATCACACGGGCAGTTTGGCCTGACACAGCCACTCCTCCCCTCTGGATCAAATGGGCGCAGTCAGACAGCCACATCTGTCAGGCGTTCCCCAGCCATACTTACCCTGTCCTAGGACGACTTGGAGCCGGGTTAAAATGGCACCACATCACAAGTGGTGTTTTTGATTCCCCGCACAGTCATGGCACATGGCCGGATGTCTGAACGCGGGGGAGCGTGCGCGAAATGGATTTGGCAGTCTGAACCTGCAGTTCTGTTCTGCTGCTAGGGAAGCTTTTTTTAAAAAAATGCCTATGTGTGCTAATGAGCGCATGTGCGTGCATGAATTTTGGAATTTTTTTTGCAGTGTACTCCATGGCTGAGGTTGCCAAAGTTAAAACAGATAAAAGCAAAGTAAAACAACACAATACAAAATACTAAAATGTCGGTGCTCTAGATGTCACAGAATCCTTATTTGCAAGATGGGGTTCTGGAAAAAGTTATTAATTCCAGACCAACAACATACCTCCTAGCAGCACAACCATCCCATCTTCATCCAGGGACGTCTC
>NW_015163604.1:764128-767719 GCF_001447785.1 Gekko japonicus | reverse complement strand
TATGTATTAAAAGGCCCTTTAAAGGCTCAGCCAAGTTTATGGCCAGTTGAAAACACAGTTATGCAGACTAGCAATGGATTTCAGGGCAAAATTTTGCCTCAAAGATACTTTGTACTGTGTTGTTTATGTACCGATAATGGCTGCACAAATTCTGTCCGTGCATTTACAGCGGCCTAAATGCCTTAAGCTTTAGATCGATGAGATTTGATGGCTAAATGCATTTGTTGCTACAGCTACAGTAAAAAAAACTCTCCGATCGGACATTGCTTCATATCACAAAGCAGGGAGGGGGTTGAAGCAGATGAGGGAAACAATAGATTACCTGCCACGTGCATTTATTGGAGAAGCCCGGCACAGATGGAAAACCCGATACAATTAGGACTGTTCAGTCCGGCTGACTGATTTGCAGCATTAAATGATCCTGAAGCAAGAGGACGGGCATTTGTCCCATGCGTTACAAAACTATTAGGGTCAAAGCTGGATGTTACCAAAGACAAGGGAGGGATGCTGCTGAAAAGGGCTTTCTTGGGTGTAAATCGCCCTCTTCCTTCAGAATGACTAGGAATGTTTACCACTTGCTGCTGTGGTGCAGGGGTTTAAGTGTCAGACTAGAGCGCCAGAGACCCAAGTTCAAGTCCCCTCTCAGCTGGAGATCTCACTGGGTGACTGTCAGCCAACCAGTCACACATGCGCGCACATGAGTTTTGGAAATTTTCTTGCAGTGCACTCCATGGCTGAGGTGCTGCAATAATGTGGATGCTTTACCATGGGATGTCTCCTTGGGTAACCCCCAGCAGGGTGTGCTGTGTGGCTGATATGTCCCGCAACACTTTAAACTGGTTCAGTTAGATGCGGCACCATATTGCGCCAAGCTACCAGTGTGACCATAGCCTAAGAGTCTGTTAGTCCAAACTCTTAACAGTGGCCAGGCAGATATCTTTAGGAAACCCAAGCAGAGGGCATGAAGAGAGTCCCCAGCACCTGGTGTTCAATGGTATGGACATTGGTCTCTTTTATTAAGTTAGCATGAGTAATAGGGCACTGATATTTCGGTCCTCCATGAATTTATCTAATGTTGTTTAAACTAGTGGCTAGCACCGTATCCTGCAAAGTTGATTATGTATTGTTTATTCTATTTATTTTCTTTACTTCATTTATACCTTGCCATTCTCACCAGTGGGGACCCATAGCAGCTTGACCCCAAATCCTCACAGATGGGCAGCTCCGGTATAGGAATTTTGCAGCTGAAGCACAAAGGGACTTAGGTGGTTGGCAGATGGTTAACACCAGCTTCCCTGGCTTCTGTGAGGAAGAAAGGACTAATAGCTAGAAAACAAGGGATTCTGCTTTGTCTGCCTTCCTTATGGAGATGGTAGGGTTGGGGCTGGGAAAGTTGGACTGTAGTACTTAACATAAGGGCCAGAGTTATCCCCTCATGTGGAAGAGCTTTAGTACCAGAGAGCCCCTGAGTCAGCCCTGTGGCTCAGAAGAATTACCTCAGTAGGTCTATTGTGGTAGTTGGTTTGTGAGTTTTCCTAGACTAAATTCTGATACCTAGTCCTTTCTGTGTTTCCCAAGACAAAAATATTAGCAAAACAGCCAAAGCCCTCTGCACTTTACTAGTGTTAACTCCTCAGTGCAAAGATAAAATGGAGGGGGAAAATAGCTTGTGAAGGTTATTTTGATTTATACAAATCAATTTTTAACACACCTATCCGGCGTTCTAGGCATTCTGCCAGAGCTTTTTAAAGTCAATCCATAGCATGTGAAGAATGCCAGCAAATAACTTGGCGCTCATAATAATAAAGCACTTCTTAAAACTGGTCAATACTGAGAAACCCTATCTACCTTTTCCAAACTAACAGTGAAACAGTAAAATAAAATAATATCACAAGAAGCCCCCCCCCAGTTCTCTTCCCTGAAGCCAACCTAGTTTCTCCCCCCTCCAAATAGCCTGAGGAAACAGATGAGCTTAGTAGCATGCCCGAAGGTCAACAGATACAAACGTCTTATAAATCAAGAGAAGATGCGTCAACGACGTCTTTGTTGATTGCAACAACAGCTGTATAACTCAGAGGCAACTCCCAGCAGGGGGACAGGCTTTTAAGATTTGGGATCATACAGCTAAATCTCAGCACTTTGAACTCTACCAGAAACTAGCTGGTACAAAATTTCTATGAATACACAAGGTAGTCATAGAAAGATATGATTCGTATGAACACCATAACTTTCACAGACTCTGATGGCAAGCACTACGTCACACCATTAACCCCAAACTCTGTATTGTGTTTGTGTGTGTACGGGTGGGCATTTCCTGCCAGGCTATGAGACAGAAATCTTGCTTCTCCAATATTATACTGCTTAGAATATATGATTTAGCAGCATTGCTAGATTTTGTGCTAAGCAAAACACAAACAACCCCCCCCTGAAGTGGGTACGTTTGGAAAATACATTTCAGGAATAGGTATGTTAGGTACCCCCTTAGCAACCTCTTCACCAACTGAAGAAAAGAGTTGAAAAGTATGGATTAGTATTTCCCAACAGAAGCACATCCACCAGTTTAATCTGCATTGGCTGTCAGGTTTTCTCTTCTTGATTATGCATCCCATCAAAATATAGGCTATAAATATTTATAGCTAGATGGTGCGCCATATCCTATAAATACAGGTGATCCTTTCTGACAGCACATTAGAGAAAGCTTCTGCTTTGTACAGTACTAGATTTGATTTATAGCGACAACTTTAACTTTAGCTAGATGTTTCAAAATACCTGTAGAGTCTCACGGTTGCACTGTAATTTGGGTAAGGGTCTAATTAAACATATACTTGCATGCTGGACTGAGATGTTAAAAGGGCCCAAGAGCAAGCTGAGGTGAGCTTAGTGTTGGATCCCCAAGCATCGAGAATAAATCCACGTTTTCAAGAAAAGCAAAATTTATTTCAAAGCGTTGAAGAGATACTCAAACACGTTCTTTGTTAGAACTGGGGATACACAGGTAGGTCAAGCATAATAAAGGAAATTCAAACAGATACATATCCAATGAGTAACATTCCCGCTGGCGGGCTAATGAAACGATTGCGCGCCCAGTCCATGTGAACCAGGCAGAACATCAGACAAAACACAGGTGCAGTTCTCATGAGAAAAGCAATAGGCAAGCATTACAGCATCTTCTCCCCCACACATCCTCCAGCAGTTATCTTATGCATTCCAACACAGGAGCAGGATGGTAGAAAACAAGCCGGGTGCAACAGGGTAAGGATATGTACACAGAGGTCACACAAAACAGAATGGCAGCTTGCTGACATACTGCCCCCCTAAAAATACATCTTAAAACACACCTCCCGGGTCGGGCGGGAGATCTCCCGGGCCGGGCGGGAGACCTCCCGGTTTGTCCGGGAACCTCTTGTGGAAACTACGGATCAGGTAAGGGGCCCGAATATCCCCTTCTTCCACCCATTCGCGGTGCTGGGGACCGAAATCAACCCATTCAATAAGGTACCAGAGTTTACCACGTTTCAATTTACAATCAAGGATATCAGCGATCTCAAAATGTTCATCCCCTTCCAAAACGACAGGTGGAGGAGGAGTAAC
>NW_015163604.1:725661-760553 GCF_001447785.1 Gekko japonicus | reverse complement strand
TAGGCTTCGGAGTAGGCGGCTTGTCTTTAGCTTGACGGCTGCCACAATCCACGGCGAAATGCCCCTTCTCCCCGCACTTTAGACAGAGCCCCATCTTCATGCGTAGTTCTCGAGCCGATTCCGACAGGCGTTGTGTCTTGGGTCTGGAGGCGCTGGCAGGGGCGGGTCTGTTGGTCGTAGCAGCCAGGTCGAGCTTGATGGTGTTTAGCCGATCCTCTGCATTTTCAGCTTCCTGGGTCCAAGCCATCAGGGAGATAGGATTAACAGTCTTCAAAACCGTTTCTCGGATGTCCGCGTTGAGTCCCAATCGATACATTTCAGCCAAAATATGATCAGGGTAGTCTCGGAGCTTTGCTGCCTGCTTGTGGAATTCCAGTGTGTATTCACGGACCGACTTCTTGTTCTGACGATAGGTGCGGAGAAATGCTTTGGCCCTTTGGCTCGCGTTGACATCCTCAAACCGAGCCCGCAGCGCCCACATGAATGCTCGCAAATTCAAAAGTTCCGGACCGCGGTCATTGTGCAGTCCCACATACCATGTGGCGGCGTCTCCTTTCAGTCTCGCTGAGATGACATCAATGAGAGCAGCTTCGTTTCGGAAGAGGTGTCGGCTCTCTTCTACGAATTTGTGCACCCTCACCGTGAAGAAGGCGAGTTCCTCTGGGTTGCCGTCAAAGGTAGCCTCCAGTAAATCCTTGGGTCTGGGCCGTGGAGTCCTTACCAACGGTCCCAGCTGACCCGGAACTCCCCTGAGAGGGAGACCCGGAGCAACCGGTGGTCCCGCTGGCACTGGCCTCATCGGTGGCGGCAGACCCGGTCCCGGCGGACCCCCCGGCATCGGCTGTTGCGCAGGCCCTACTTGCTGCGGAGGTCCGGCCGGTGGCTGGGCAGGCACCTGCGGCGCGGGAACTCCCGGTACTTGCAGCGGAGGTCCCGTCGGCGGCTGAGCAGGCACCTGCGGTGCGGGAACTCCCGGTGCAGGGACAACTTGTTGCTGCGCGGCGTGTGCGTCAAGGAAATTAGCCATTCTAACGTCCATCATTCCCGGCAGAGCTTCCATTACATCCTGGAATGTCCTCAACAAGTCCCTCACCGAGTATTCCAGTTCTGCCAGTCGTTCCCCGGTGGTTTCCTCCGGGATGGGGTCCCGAGGTCGATAGTCCGGGGGTGGGTCATAGTCCTCTTCCGTTTGGAAGGCTCCGGTGCCCTCCTCATCCTCTGCGTGGCCTCGCGGCCCCGATGGCTCGAACATCCACTCCTCGAGGTCTTGCTTGGAACTCCCCTTCTCCGAGGTAGTCCCCGGCTCCGGGAACAATCCCTTGTCAAACAGACTTTCACGTAATCCGCTCCCTCGACGGGAGTACACCTCTCGGGTGCCCTGAGTGTTGTACATAGTCCAGTCATCCTGCTGTTGAGTCTTCCGCGGACCCCAGTGCGAAGGGGTCGGAGGCGGCCAAGACAGATGTGCAGGCAAGCGGGGAATCGTTCCCCCCACGGCACCCTCCATGGAGGCTGCAGTCGTGAACACCAAAGACGCGGAGGTTTGTGGGACCGATCCCGAGTCCCCCTCCGTGTTAGGTAGGTTTCCCTCAATTCCGCTCATGATCTTGCCAGATTCGGAACGATAGGAAAAAGGGAGTTCTAACAATATGTTGGATCCCCAAGCATCGAGAATAAATCCACGTTTTCAAGAAAAGCAAAATTTATTTCAAAGCGTTGAAGAGATACTCAAACACGTTCTTTGTTAGAACTGGGGATACACAGGTAGGTCAAGCATAATAAAGGAAATTCAAACAGATACATATCCAATGAGTAACATTCCCGCTGGCGGGCTAATGAAACGATTGCGCGCCCAGTCCATGTGAACCAGGCAGAACATCAGACAAAACACAGGTGCAGTTCTCATGAGAAAAGCAATAGGCAAGCATTACAGCATCTTCTCCCCCACACATCCTCCAGCAGTTATCTTATGCATTCCAACACAGGAGCAGGATGGTAGAAAACAAGCCGGGTGCAACAGGGTAAGGATATGTACACAGAGGTCACACAAAACAGAATGGCAGCTTGCTGACACTTAGCTAAGCTTGGCTTAGACTGGCAGTCATTACCACTAGTCAGATATGAGTTTATCAGTCCCAGTGGGGCTGCCAGTGATTCTGGGAGTGGTGGTTTAACTTTCCAGGGAAGTTGCTACGGATACTGCCTTGGAGGGCTACCAACAGAGGTCATTTTGGGGGGGATCGCGGGGGATCGCAGTTCCCCCGGGTGAGGTACGGGGGGTGGGGCACATGACGAAGCCCCGCCCCCTGCTTCCGGCCACCCCGCTTCCGGCCCTCATTCAGCCAGGAGGAGGCAGGAGAAGAGGGAGGGTAAGTTGCTTCCTCCCTGCCTCTCCCCACCCCTGCCTGCCTGGGGCCAGGGAGGGCCTTCCCGGGGCTTCCTTGCACTCCCGCCGGCCTTGCAGGTCCACCGCTGGGCCCTTCATGGGGCTCGGCAGTTGAGCTGCAAGGCCAGCGGCGGCCGGGACTATTGGGGGCGGGGTGTGTGGCCTTATGACACACTTCTGGTGATGTCAGGGGGTGTGGCCTTATGACACACTTCCGGTGATGTCAGGGGGTGTGACATATGCTAATGAGTTATGCTAATGAGTTCCCCTAGCTTTTTCTACGAAACGACCCCTGGCTACCAGTAACCAGGAGCAAGCCAAGTTCCAGTGGGGCAACTCAGTTCTCGCCCAGCCAGTGGAGATGGTGATCATGCTTGTTGCTGATACTCCTTGCCCGATGTGAGCCAAGCAACCTCTGTGTGCCTGCAGGTGCCTCTGTGCATCAGCTTCCACCTGCCCGTCAGCAGCCCTCCAGGGCAATGGCTCTGCTGGAGCTTTCCTGGCAGATTAAAGGGCCAGCTTGCCTCTGGAAGGTTGCTTGATATTTCTCGTGGATGAACCCTTAGGTCCTCAGCTATGGGTATCCCTGAACTTTATAGCAGGACTGATTAGCACATTAAATCATTTTACTTTTAGAAAGTAGATTTTTTTTAAAAAAAGAAAATGCTGCAGCCACAAGTGCAGAATCTTTTTGACGTCAGTGTGAAAAAATGAACTAAATAAGTACTTGGAGATTCCAGTCTTGTCGGGCAGCTTCCCTGTAAAGCCAGTTTCAGAGTTATTGTTAACTTTACTGAAGGCCAGCGTTTGAAATGACAAGGGTCATCTTTACATCCTTTACTGTTTCTCTCCCTCTTTGTCCCCCCCCAAACCCACGCGCGCACACGCAGCCACCATACTCCTAGATCTTTATACTACACTTTTGTCCCCAGAGAGGCCCAAAGCAGCTTACAACTTTGTTCTCCCCTCCTCCTCCTTACTCTCACTACAAGCATCTTCTGGCTGTAGGTTAGGCTAGCAGAGAGTGATCAGCCCAAGGTTACCCAGTGGACTTTCATGGCAGAGAAACAGCAGGGTATAAATATTCAAATAACTAAATAATGGAGGTATACAACAAGGATTAACTTTGCTAAGCTCACTTGTCAGCTGGGTCCAGGAAGTGCACCTTTTCTCAAGTTCTTTGACAAAGGGAACTCCCATGCAGAAGGTTAAATACAGGTGTGTCCACATAATAATTAGTTTCCACTAACTTGGTGGTTTATCTCATTTTTTAAAAAATTGCAACTAATTACCAGTAGCCGATACATTTCTCAGTTAAAAAGCTAATCTGTTTTATTGTGTTTTGGTTTGCTGAAGCCTGCTCTATAATACAAATGTGTGGCCTTCAAAGAACAGTGGTAGGGTGAAAGGCTTTCCATAAATATATGTTTAATTCATTCACTTGTAGCCACAGCAACAATTTCAAAGTTACATTTGCAAAAATAAAAGGATTTGTGTTAACAAGCCGAACTTGCTAGGTTTACAATGCTTATGTGCGTACTTATCTTGGAAACATGAGAGTTTATTATGAGCCAATATAAAGACTTTTACAAGACTGCCTTGCACTCTATATAGATTTATTCTGAATTTGAAATCACATGTTATTCTACCAAGTGAATTAAGCAGATTTAACTGATTAATTAAATTTGTTAACACGAAATGTTATGATTCCAACTATCTTGGATGAACCCTCTCCCAAAAAAAAAAAAAAAGATTAAGTTCATGACAGGTAGGTTCATCAGTTGGTATGGGCCGTTATGGATAAATGGCACCTCCAGGTCCAGCGACACTAAATCTCTAAATACCAGTTGCTGGAGACAAAGCAGCAGAAACTCATACTGCATGGCACCTGGTTGTCCACTATTGGAAATGGGTTACTAAATAAAATGGATTGATCCATCAGGGTTCTTCTTACGTCCCTGTGTTCTTGAGTGTGTCTCAGTGCCATCAAGTCAAGTCTACCTTCTGGGGACCCTATGAATTAATGACCTCCAAAAGTGTCCTATCGTTAACAGCCTTGCTAAGGTCTTGCAAACTGAGGGCTTCAGCTTGAATGAGTCAATCCATCTCATGTTGGGTCTTCCTCTTTTCCTGCTGCCTTTAACTTTTCCTGGCATTATTGTCTGGTCTTCTCATGATGTGACCAAAGTATGATAGTCTCAGTTTAGTCATTTTAGTTTCTAGGGAGAGTACAGGCTTGATATGATTTAGAACTCACTTATTCATCTTTTTGGCTAGATGGCCATTAGAAAAATAAAAGAAAACAGGAACTATAGCAGAAGAAGGATCATCTTTTTTAGTGAATATCAAGGGGGTGGACAATGAATAATCTAGACCATGGTTCCTTCTGTGACGTTGAGTCCATTTAAAAAACAATAGTCATGCAATTCTGGATTCCACAGCAAGGATGAATAGCTAGAGCCCCTCAGCACCATCATGCCTACGGATCTTCTTTATCTTTTATTGGTGTCTTTCCAGTTTTGTACAAAGGAGGATCATATGAGGGCAGAAGGGTTTGCTCTCCCAATGATATCTTGCTCCCAAGTTCTTTCAGAGCTGTTCAAGAGCAGTTCTTGAAACGGCTCTCTCAGCCCCACCTACCTCACAGGGTATCTGTTGTGGGGAGGGGAAGGGAAAGGAGATTATAAGCCTCTCTGATACTCCTTTGGGTAGTGAAGAACAGGAAGGGTATAAATCCAATCTCTTCTTTTCTCCTTCTCTTCCAATAAGCTTCAAAGAGGGCAGAACTGAATCATAGAACCACAGACTTGGAAGGGGCCATACAGGCAGGGCTCCCAAGTACTTACCTTGATTCGGTGGGGGAGATATAGTTCTTCACGGGACCATCCCCACAGGGAAAACACAGGCGCTGCACTATTCTGTCGCCCAGACATGACGTAGACATGTAGTCGGACGACGCTGATGCTCTGGCAATGGGGCTGGAAACTCGACGGTACCATCGAGTTTCCAGCCCCATTACCAGAGCGTCGCCCAGCTACGTGCCTACGTCACGTCTCGGCGACAGAATAGTGCAGCGCCTGTGTTACAAGCAAGAATCTTCCGGCGGGGAAGCATGTGTCCCCCGCCAGTTTGTAGGTAGGTACTTGGCAACCCTACATACAGGCCATCTAGCCCAACCCTCTGCTCAGTGCAGGATCAGCCCAGAGCATCCCTGATGAGTGTTTATCCACCTGCTGCTTAAAGACTCCCAGTGAGCTCACCACCTCCCTAGGCAGCTGATTCTATTGTTGCAGAACTCTTACTGTAAAAAAGTTTTTCCTAATATCCAGCTGGTACCTTCCTGCCCTTAATTTAAACTAATTCTTGCGAGTCCTGTCCTCTGCTGCCCTCCTCTAAGTGACAGCCCTGCAAATACTTAAATAGAGCAATCATGTACCACTGAGCCATAGCCTCTCCCCTGAGCTGCAGGTTTTAATTAGAAGAGAATAGTACATTCCTTCTTTCTGGGATGGTTGTCCTCTTTCACTGAGTCTGCAGCTTCAGGAAGGACGCACCTGGAGCAGCAAGGGACACCTGCCTAGCCAGCCAGATCAGCCAAGTCAACCATAGTAATCAGTGGGGTGACAGATGGTGACCACCTGAGGTTGCCAAACTCCAAGTGGTGGCTGGAGATCTCCTAGGATTACAACTGATCTCCAGGCAACAGAGTTCAGTTCACCTGGAGAAAATGGCTGCTTTGGAAGGTGAACTCTGTGGCATTATTCCCAATTGAAGTCCCTCTCTTCCCCAAACCCTGCTGTCCTCAGGCTCCACCCCCAAATCTCCAAGTATTTCTCAACCCAGAGCTAACAACCCTGTCACTCTCACATCCAGTAACCAAACACCCTGTTGGATTTTCCTTTGGTCCGGGTACGGACTGTGGATGGTCAGACCACATCAGCACCCACGCTTTGGTGCCTAATGCAGGTACAATGGCCCCTGACTGGAATCACCGAAAGGCCTGTTTGAAAAATGGCTCCTTTGACTGAGTTCCTGGCAGTTATACTACTATTTCTATTTGTCTTGGCTTTGGCATGCAAGGACATCCAATTTAGCTGGGTTGACGGCCTTCAGAGCTTGTAATGGATGTTCTTTTATGGTCCAATAAAGTCAATTGGTTTAATGAAAGTGCAGCTTAAAATCATTTTGGGGATATTACACTAATTACATGATCCTCCATATCTGTTTATAACATGCACAGTAATTAATGGCCATTAGTGTGTACCCCTGGGCTCTAGAAACCCACTTGGCTGCTGTTGTTGCCATCCAGTTCAGAAGATGTTGGTTTGCTTCTAAACTGCTATCTCGTATACCCGTGGTAGATGTAAAGTTATAGTTTTAAAACTGAAAAGCTGCTTACTATGCCTAGTATGCAGAGCTAAACTATAATACAATTAATATCAAAATTGGCAGCAGGGTAAAAAAAAACCCAGTAAAATGCCAGGACCCTTGTATCACCTACTCTCTGGCACAAATAACAGCAAAATTTGCACCAATGTACCTGTAAGATTCTCTTATTGCAATCCTAAGCAGCATTATACCGTTGTAGTCCACTAAGGAACATGGGACAAGGAAATCAATGGACTTAGGAGGGCGTGACCTAATTTAGAATTGTACTGTTTGTGACTTTGGTTAGTCATGCTGTCACACATGAACACAGATGAAGCTGCCTTGGTCCATCAAGATCAGTATTATCTACTTAGACTGGCAGTGGCTCTCCAGGGTCTCAGGCAGAGGTCTTTCACATCACCTGCTGCCTGGTCCTTTTAACTGAAGATGCCGGGGATTGAACCTGGAACCTTCTGCATGCAAAGCTGATGCTTTACCACTAAGACACAGCCCTTCCCCTGTCCTGTAAGTTATCTGCAACCCCCCCCCTCCCCAAGAAGCAGCAAATTTCTGACACGCTAAAATTTGGTAATTTATAAATAAGACCTCGTAGAAATTATCCTATGGGTCTTTGTACAGTAGGTAGTGATAAGAAAATGCATCAATATTTTCATTTCAGTGCAGTCACATATCTAGAATTGTTCACTCTTTTGAGCTATTAAATTTTCCTACAAAATATTTCAAAGGCATAATTTGGAAATATAATTCAGTGTAAAAAATTCAGACAGTGTGTTCCAGTAATGGCTGGTTAATGAGGCAGTAGAATGTTAATGTGTTCAAGTGAGTTTTATTATTTAGTTGTTTGTTTGTTTGTTACACTTATATCTACACCCTATCCCATGGTGGGCTCAGGGTGGCTTACAGCATAAATAAAATACAATAAATATATAATTAAAACCAGTTAATTCAAATAAGATTGCAGCAAATACATACATTGCTCTAGAGCAGTCTGAACAGAGTTGCCAAGAGAAATCCTCTTAATTCCTCTTTACCATGTTTCTCCCTGTCTTTTTAGGAAGGGAGGGTCTGCAGAATTTCAGAATTTCACTCTGTAGATGCTCAGAGGCAGGTGAGGTCTTCCCAGACCTTCCTATTCTCCAGCTAGAACACCACCCTGTGATGTGTAATATAAAACCGCTGCAAGGGCTGAAGTTACAAAAGGACTCATTGATTTCTCTACAAAGAGAAATCTAATAGAAATTCCTCTTTTAAACAGAAAAAGAGAGAATAAGAGGAATCAATGGCTATATCTAAAAACTGAACTTTGGAAAAAGAAATTCCCCTCCCCATAACAACACTGCTTCAGACTTAAGGTGGAGGATAACATATTGCAATCCCCCTCTCCGTTAAAAATTCCCCACCAATAGAAAACCAGAAGAGCAAGCAGAGAGAGGGCAGAACATTTCTCCCTGCTGGCTTGTTTTCTGTTTGCATGGAGTTTTCTGAGCAAAGGAACTGTCGAAGCTGGAATCCAGCCCCTGCTGTCCGAAGAGGTGTTTTTTATTCTCCCACCTCAAGACTGTATCACCTCATTCTTCTGCATGTGTGCACTCCACACCTGTCCTGTTGCAGGCCCAAATCACGTGTGACGTTTGTTCCTACAACCTTTTGGTGGGAGGGGGTATAGCAAGGAGGGTCTGCAGTTTTTCTCAAGATAATATTAATACTACCGTTACCCCAGTGACGGGTGATTAGTGACATTAAAATGCGTTATAATCCATTAAGTCTCTTCAAGCCCTGCTGCACAAGCCTTATTTTGTTAGAAACATGCTCTCTCTATATTTTAAAAGAGCATATTTCTAGCCAAGGCGTTTGTACAGAAGGGTTTGAAGGGAGGCGTCTGTGTCGCCCTTTTCTGGAGTTCATATGTGCTTTCTCACTCCAGATGTCTTTTGGATGAATCCCTGAACTCCGTCCTAAGTTCCGAAGAAAGATCCAGTGCGGTGCAACAATTAGGGCTGCCAAGTCCCCATGGGGGGGGGGGGGGGCGGGGAAACCCCGTCCCAGAGGCCCGGTCCCCGCTGCTGGTGGATCGGGCCCCGGGGGGAACCCCACCCTGGCGTGCGCGTCACCAGGAAGTGACGTTATGACGCCGGGCACGCTGGGGGCGGGGCCATGACCATCCGAGGGGGAAACTCTATCTTTCCCCCTTGGATGGTCGTGGCCCCGCTCCAGCATGCCCAGCGTCATAACGCCAGTTCCTGGTGACGTGCATGCGGCATGCGCGCGCATAGGACGCCAGATAGGAGTCCCCTGCTCCCGACGATTTTCGACTAGGCAATCCTAGCAACAATTGGTAGTACTGAGCCAGGAGTGTGGAGGCTGGATTTGAAAGACTCCCTTGACTGTGAATCTCACTGGTTGACCCTGGACTCTTTCTTGGCCTAACCTACCTCTCAGGGGTGTTATGGTGAAGGAACAAGGAAGAACAATGCATGCTGTCCTGATCCCTTTAAAGGAAAAGGAGGATAAAAATGCGGGTGTGGCTCAGTGGTAGAGCATGTGCTTGGCCTGCAGAAGATCCTAGGTTCAATCCTTGGCATCTTCAGTTAAAGGATCAAGTGGTAGGTGATGTGAAAGATCTCTGCCTGAGGCTCTGGAGAGCTGCTACAAGTCTGAGTAGACAGTACTGACCTTGATGGACCAAGGGTCTGATTCAGTATAAGGTAGCTCCATGTGTGCAATTTCCCCCCCTAATTCTGCCTTCTTTCTGCACAGTGTCGTAAAAAACATAACTGAGCACAAGTATGTATTTGCTCCCTTCCCAGAGACTATTGCAGTTGCTTAAACCAGATTTTATTCCAAAAAAGAAATTTGTTTATTCCCTTTCATACATGGAAAATACCACTGCTACAAGAAAAGAAAGCCTGAACACAATGATCCCTGCCCAAAGCTTTTTTGTATACTGGTTGCCAGGAATACTTGTTCATACAGTGGGGGGAAAACTGGGGACGACGACAATAAAATGCTTTAGGGCACATCAATCTCCAGTTCTATCATATTTATTACCTATATTGTCCCCCCCCCCAGTTGAACCAAAACAGAACTAAGCTTGTCATTCTTTTGATCTGTTAAAAAATGTGTCCTCACTATTTTGCATGCTAATTTAACAAACCACTCCTATATATACAACTATGACATGTAATTCTATTTCATTGTCTGACGAAGTGTGCATGCACACGGAAGCTCACACCTTCAATAAAACTTTGTTGGTCTTAAAGGTGCCATTGGACTCGAACTTTGTTCTATCCTTTCTGTAGTCATCCGTAAGGGCCGCCAAGCTGACACATTTCAGTACAAGCACAGAGTGCCATAGCCAGGTGGGTGAATGAGACAGAACAACCTTCAATCATGAAAATAGTTCTGTAACTTAAATAATATGTCTATTCAAAGTGGCACCTGATGGGGGGGGGGGGATAAAGGAATACTGTGAACTGATGAATCAATTTCTAGGTAAAAATGTCTTGCCTCTACAGAGATAGCTCTTGATGTCTTTAAATAATTGCGGTTCTGTATCTGTAGAGTTTCCAGTGCATCAGCATAATAAAACCAAAGTACCAATACTCAGACACAGATTGCATTTTACAAAATGTTCAGAATCAGTGGCTATATTTGAAGTGCGATGCTACATAAATGGTGCTCTCCAGAACTTTGGATAATGAGACTGTCTTGGAAAGAGGACTCAAATAATTTCCTTCCCTCCCCCCCCCCCAATTTTTTCCCAATAGCATTTTTGTTCTGCAAGAACTACTGGGAAAATAGTCTTTTTGTTCTCTGGCTGTGACATCATCTGTCTTCCCCTCCACCATTAAAAGCCTCATGAAAGAGTCTCTGTTAACAAAGGTGGGTCCCTCTGTATGTCAGGAGGTCTTTTCAGTTCCACAGTTCAGCAGCGAGAACAATATATTTTTGCATTACTTGTGGTCATCCTTCCCTTTCTACCATCTCAAATCAGTAATTGGTCAGTGTAGGAGAATATTGTTGAATTTATGGATAAAAAGTAGTATTCAATAAATAGGATGAGAAGGTAGTTTCACTGGTTTGGAGAGGGGGGTTGTCCACCTCATAGCTGTTTCTGTTATTGGATCTGGGCACACATGAAGCTGCCTTATACTGAGTCAGACCATTGGTCAATTCAGGTCAGTACTCTCTACTCTGACTGGCAGTGGCTCTCTAGGGTCTCTAGCAGAGGTCTTTTAGATCACCTGGTGCTTTTAACTGGAGATGTTGTGGGTTGAACCTAAGGCTTTCTGCATGAAAAGCTGGACACAGCAGAGAGCATGCCAGTACCTCTCCCATCAGGCAAGCTGACATGGTAATTCAGAGAATAAAACATTGCCTGGGAGGGGAGAGGGCCCTGGCTGTGTGGTAGAGCCTTTGCTTGGCATGCAGAATGTCCCTCGCTCAATCTCTGGCATCTCCCGTTAAAAGATCAGGCAGTAGATGATATGAAATACCTCACCCTGAGACCTTGGAGAGCTGCTGCCAGTCTGAGTAGACAATACTAACCTTGGTGGACCATTGGTCTGATTCATGTGTGTTCATGTGTCCCCCTGCCAGAGTTCCCAGTCTGAGACTGTTGGGGATTAAACCCCATTATGGCTGACCAGGTCTGAGCCAAGCTTGTGCAGCAGACATATTGGGCAGCAACACAGGTCCAGGAGTCAATGCCATCATCTCTCTCACCATTGATGGCTGGGAGCAAGCTGGGCCCATGTGGGGGGGGCATTGTCATCCTCCACCTTGTGTTGTCCCTTGCAGTCACTTGGGTAGCATGGTTGGAGAGCCAGCTCTGTATGCGATCGAGATCCAGGCACCGTAGGGATTGGACTGCCAGCTCTGGGCTGGGAAAATGCCTGGAGATTTTGGGGGCGGAGCCTGGGGAGGGCAGGGTTTGGGAAGGGGAGAGACTTCAGTGGGGTACTGAAAAGTATGCAGACGGAGAGTGATTTCAGCTAAGCATACCTTTATTAGGTTCAGGACAAAGACAACTGACCAGCTCGCAGGCCGGTTTATATGCGTTCAGAAAACCCGCCACCAAGTACCCATAACCACACCCCCTACTCCTAATAGGCTATTTACAGTAACCGGGTGACCATTGGTCTCCCGGCTGGAAAACTAGCCCTTTGATTGGGCCAGCTAGGATCCTTCGGATCCTTTGTCTTTCGACTCAAGCTACAGATGGTTTGTGCCTGGCCAGCCCGGGCAAGTCCGGGCATGTCAGGCTGAATACATTACAGGTACAATGCCATAGAGTCCACCTTCCAAAGTAGCCGTTTTCTCCAGCGGAGCTGAATTCTGTCACCTGGGCATCAGTTGTAATTCCAGGAGATCTCCAGCTGCCATGTGGTGACCTGCAACCCTATGTAGGGAGGGGAGGTTTAAGCCCCTCCACCCCAGTACACGTTCAGTAATCGAAATTATACCCTCTGCACTATTGTTAGTCATTTAAAGAAAAAAGGCACCCCCCTTTTTTTTCTTTAATGGGCAAACAGTGCAGGATAGCATTACTTTCCATTAGCAAAATGCAGTGGTGGACTCCCCCCCCTCCCAACATCCCCATGTGATGATTAGGGCCCTGTGAGGCTGTACTTTTACAATAAAATATGCTGTGACAAATTTTGGATGAAGTCAGGTCATTCACATAAAGGACTTAGAAATCTGTGGTTGCACTATGGAAGAAACAAATGACAAAAAACACCCCAGAGGCATGTCTTAAAAAGAACCCCTGTGGTTGAACTAACAATCCAAACTCGATTTGCCAATAAACCTTCAAGTGCCAGAAACTGTCCAGGTAACATGACTGTTTAATGTTCTTCTTATGAAAAGCAATGCAGATTGGGACTTCTTTTTATGGAATAACAGAATACAAAGATCACAGACCATTACTTTTCAGATTTTTCAAGCTTTGGTGAACAGGGGTTTAGGGTTTTTTTGTTTCCTTTTGAATGGCAGACTTTATTTAACACAGGTTTCTTGGATCAGTTTGTTATAGACTGATAACTCTGGAGCTTTCTTTACTGTTAAAGTAAGAAGAGAGATGTGAACATTTTCCTGAGTGCTTCAGTTTTTACTGACTTTATGAAGTCCAATTTAAGCCCGAAGAGGCTTATGTGGCTAGGAACTTTCATTTTCTGTTCTGTCAGTAACAAATCCTCCCCTGTCCCCAAATAAACAAGCAATCAGAGAGAAAGAGAGAGAATAAAAATGTCTTTGGTTTACAGAGCAGAAGTAGCATTTGGAGAGAACTTGTGAGGAGAAGCCTCATGTGATTAATATGTTTGGAAGTATCACCAGCCTTGTCTTCCACCGATAGGTACAGAGCACTTGTGTTTTCAAATAAATATCCCTGGGTATCTTCAGACAGAGAAATATTTTTCTAAAGGAATTGGAGTATGTGAGGAATTTTAATATAGCCTAACTGCTCCCTCCCCAGCACAATAGATGCCAAGAAACTGTTCATTTTTTGAGTGATTTATGACACCAAAACCACAGCTCCCTCCAAATAAGAAAAAGGATGACCTAGAAAAAAAAATGTAAACATGTCTTTCTGCCTTCAATCCATCTCCTTGGCATTTTCCTTGTCTTCCTAAAGATAAAAAACAGACTTTCTGCAAATGAAGTCATTCCTAGGTTGCCATCCTCCAGGTGAGGCCTTGAGTTTTCTCAGAATTAGAACTGACAGAGATCAGTTTCCTTGGAGGACATGGCAGGGTCAGAAGACAGGACAAACTCTATGGTTTCTCCCTCCATAGGCACTATCCCTAAATCTTGAGGAATTTCCCAAGCCAGAAATGGCAACCCTAGACCTTGCCTAGTACTATGTATTTCCATTTTGCCACACCTGCTAAGGATTACCTATTTTACTAAATAACAAATTTTAGAAACCTCAGTCCTCCTAGGCTGAATGACTGGCTCTGGGAGACAGTAATTGGCATGAAACTTGTATAAGGATATTAATCTCTATTTTGACATTGCCAGATGAACCTGGATGAAGCAAAAATGAATGGTTGGAGTGATAATCAATTCATGAAAGTAGACTGGAGGCAGGCTTAACTTAGATGTCATGCGATGTGTGTTCTGGGGCCAAGGAAGATGAAGGGACTGATCTCAGAGAGCTGTTGGAAACCAGTAAGAAGAGTCATAGAGTAATGATCCAATCGTTTCCTAAAATATTATCTTTAAGAATAGCTCTGAGGCCCCTTCACCCTGCAGGCCTAGCACAGGGAGGGGCCCACGCTTGTAAAACAGGAAGGGGTAAGCTACATGGTGTATCCATGACATCAGGTCACATCCATCCTTTCCATTACCACCCCAAATTCCTCCTATGTGCTCCATCCTCAGCCCCACCTGTAAAAGCCCCAGTTTTCAGTCATGATAACTGAATAGAAACTTCACGTTCAGAGACAATATACCTCTGAATGCCAAGTGCTGGGGACAAAGAAAGAACACACTTGCATGCTGTGGTTGAGAGCTTCTAAAGGCATCTGGCTGACCCAGATTCTCCCTTCCCTAATTAACTGTCCCCTCTATTTCTTCCACCAATAGAAAGAAAATTATCCTATTTTTACCCAATCTTGGCCAGATTTGTCTCCTATAGTTCCCCATAATTCAAGTCACTCAGTCCCCATTTCCCCTTCACAGTGCAAACTGGTTGACAGAAGGAACCTTCCCTTTCGGTATTCCACCATATCCCCTCCCCCTGTCTCATTCTAACTCCTCTGCCTACAGGGAAGAGAACAAAGGTGCCAAATTTAAAACTTGGCAGCTGCTGTTCAGTCAGCAGGCAGCCATCAGCCTCCACCACAACCTCCTCCTTATCCCAAGCAAGTTGGGAACAAACCCAACAAATCAGAAACAAACAAAGCAGGCACATGGTCGAGCCCTCACAGACACTGCATGTTCTTTTATGCCCAAGACGCTGAAGTGAAGGATCTAGCCTATTCTTCCCGATGTATTCATGTATAAGGGAGATCCTGGGTTGGATCCTGTCCCAACCTATTCTACTCCACTGAGCGAAGTTTGAAGCTTTCTTCCAGTCTACAGAGACTTCTCCAACTGAAGAGACATTTAAGTTGGAGGAAGACTCCATGGAGGATGTTTGGATTCAACCCACTGGGATGGATCCCAAGTCTTTCTTGGTGCTCTTCTTTCCAACCCTGCTTCGCTCCTGAGATCTGACCAGATCAGCTATACTATGCTGCCTTCTGTCACAAAAAAAAGATACCTCAGATAAACAACAACATATCCAAGGAAACACAGGCTGATTGTGCCTCCCCGACATTCTAGTATTGTGTGCGTATGGAGATTCTTTCTTCTTTTTTTTTAAGTACTGGGAACATTCAAACAGGCAACTATCCTCGCACACAGATGGAAGTGGTATAGTCCATAAATAATGTTACCATTTTATTCTGCTGATTGTATAAATTGTGTGCCTAGAGAGAGCACCAGAGGTACATAAAGAGGTGTTCTCATCTATGCCTCTCGAATTGTTAAACCTCTTCCTCTTAGAAACCAGTTTGAACTTTTATTCCTGCTAAATTTCAAAGATAATGCAAGATCACTTCTTTTAGGCTTCCCTTTGGCAGCATGATAATGAGGGAACACTGGTTTTTGTTGCCGGTATTATTTGTAGTTAGTTAAATGTTGGTTTTATTGTGACATTTTGTGTGTATTTTGTACTACTGATGGGGAAGGGGAATCGTATATCACCTTGAGCCATTATATTGATGGCAGTAAAAACTGTTGATTATCAGAATTAGTCTTCAAGCAATAAATAGGCTTTAATTAAACAAATAGCAGTCAATTACAGCTCCTTTGCCTCTGGTCCCCTGTATACCTCAAGGTCTGTTTTTGCTTAGCTATCTTTTCTTCACTGGTGTCTTCCCTCCTCTCTCCATCAAGGTCAATATTCTCTAGCGCCCAAGATCATGACGTATGGTGCACCCACAGAACTTTCATTTCCTTTGAAGAGTTAAGATCTTGGCCTGAATGAGGTAATACATAACGTTGACAGCAGTGCTCCTTCAAGCCATGAAGCATGTTTGTGCTATTATGACATAAAAGGAGACTCTGCAACAAGACAAAAATCATACACATTTGGGGTAAAATGGTGAAGGCTGAGTTTTTTGAGATGGCTGAGAAGAATGTGGAGTCGGTTGAAACAGTTTCAGGCTTCTGCGTACACAATGGGAGTGACACTCTTAAGCGGTTATGTACCCCATCAGAGAGTCTGTTTGCATACCAAGTGGTATGTCAGCTAAGTTGGTCAACTCTGGGTAGGGAACTTCTTGGAGTTCTGAGGGTGGAGCCTGGGGAGGGTGGAGTTTGGGGAAGGGAAGGAGCTCAGGAGGGATGTGATGCCATAAGCCCACCCTCTGAAGCTGCCATTTTCTCCAAGGGAACTGATCTCTGTGGTCTGAAGATCAGTCTCGTCATTCCAGGAGAACCCCAGGCCTCACCTACAGGTTGGTAATCCTAACGTCAGCACATACCTTGGGATACATGAGGTCTTGGATTAATTCATGCAAGGAAAACTGGAACCTTTTCATTTTCCAGTCTAGGTTTTTGCTTAATTGTTCGGGAGGGCATTTTTAAACAGTGAATAAGGGTGGTGTTAGTGGGCTGGATCCTACGATCCACAGATGCAAGCATCACAGGAACTCTCCACCCCACCCCAAGCCCTTTCCAACACTGGGAGGGTCCCCCTCCCCCAGAGTGGAGGGAGTGATGAGAGTGCTGAAGAGGAGATAAAGTAGTTCCTTTCTTACTCTTATGTGAGCTCTGCTCTTTTCATTCAAGAGGCAGAATGGGCAATCTTGTTCCCTTCTGTCTCCCCACTGCTGCAGCAACCTGTTAGCAGCAGCAGTGGTTATTAGTACGTGTAACTTCCCCCACCCCAGAAATACATTTTCCCAGGGTTGGAAAGGGGAGATGAAGGCATGGAAGCTAGAGGAGGAGGAGGAGGAGGAAGAGGAAGAGATTGGATTTATACCCCACCCTTCACTACCTAAAGGAGTCTCAGAGTGGCTTACAAACTCCTTTCCCTTCCCCTCCCCACAACAGAAACCCTGTGAGATAGGAGGGGCTGAGAGAGCTCTGACAGAAACTGCTCTTTTTCAAGGACAGCTCTTGTCAGAACTATGGCTTGCCCAAGGTTGTCCAGCAGGTGCAAGTGGAGGAGTGGGGAATTAAACCCGGTTCTCCCAAATTAGAGTCTGCGCACTTGGATCACCATCATGTTCCGCTGGTGGTTCACGTGATGCAAGCCAATGTCTGCGGAATTTAATACAGTTTTCTTTGTATATATTATGCCGAGAGGTTTTTTAAAAAAATTCTCTGTATTATACTATGTTTTTTGTGCAATATTCTATCATTCTGTTGGCCATATGTCCTTCTTGTATTGGTTTTAGTTGCAATCTGCCTTGAGACACAGCGGGAAAGGTAAACTATAAATGAAATAAGTAAATAAATAAGTACGACTGGCTGCCAAGTTGAATTGTTCCATGTGCATAGATCAAGATGGGTAGCCGTGTTAGTCTGTCTGTAGCAGGAGAAAAGAGCAAGAGTCCAATAGCACCTTAAAGACTAACAAAATTTGGCCGCGGTCACACGGACCTCTTACCGCGCTAGTTTTCCCGCAGTTCTTCTATCCGCAACATTTTATATCGCTTGGAGGTGGTCAGACGGTCCCTCTGTCTTCCGCTTCACTCGCGCAAAGTACTGATTACACAGTGCGCCGTCCCTGTGGTGGCACGTGTTTTTTTTTTAACACCCTGCGCATGCGCTTGTTTTTCCATGTGCTTGGGCATACATACAAACTAATTAAAAAGACCAAAATAAAAGCTAACGCCTGTTTGCACATGCGCATAACTTAAACCGGAAACACACAAAAAAGGGAGGGGGGGTAGTGCGATCACAGCGGATTGCTGTCCAGATACCAAAACCGTGGATACAAAGCACGAGATATCGGGAAAACACCTGTTCCA
Source organism: Gekko japonicus (assembly GCF_001447785.1). Taxonomy (NCBI): domain Eukaryota; kingdom Metazoa; phylum Chordata; class Lepidosauria; order Squamata; family Gekkonidae; genus Gekko; species Gekko japonicus. The sequence goes on along the minus strand of NW_015163604.1, from coordinate 742,751 downwards.
ACGGGTGTCAGAAAACGTGGATAAAAAGAGTGGAAACCGCGGGATTCAGCCCGCTTCGGTGCGGGAGGCGGGTTTGCCTATATGGACAGGAAACTTTAATGCGCGAGGGATCAGCAGCGAATCCCGCACTAAATGTCCGTGTGACCTGACCCTTTGTGGCAGGGAATGGACTTTCATGAGTCACTGCTCACTTCTAGTGAGCAATGACTCATGAAAGTTCATCCCTTGCCACAGAAGTTGTTAGTCTTTAAGGTGCTACTGCATTCTTGCTCTTTTCTGCTGTTCCATGTGCGCTCACTTTGGCATGGGATCAGCTTCCACTGGGAGGTATGTGTGAATGAAGCTTGCGGGCAGGGTGTGGCTTTTTTCACATGATATTTGTCTGGCAAGAAGGAAATACAATGATCAGCTGAGAAAGCCCATGCATTTAGCCATCACGGTTATTTCCTTCATTCATATCCTTGTAAGCAGCATGGGATCACATCATGACTTTTATGCTGCTATAGGCATTCATGGCGAGACCTGGAGAAACTACTGAAAATGTTTCAATGTGGGATGGCTGCCCACAGCAAGGGCAGAGTATGAGGATCAGTTACCACTTTCCCCTTATCTTAAATATTTACATACTTTTTTCTTCTAGAACAAAGAGCAGAAAGTTCCTATGTCACACTACTGCTGCCAGAAGGATTGGTGTGAAAACTCTCCACATAATTAGTGCGATATGTGTGAAAAACATCTTTGATGCGTGATGGCCATCACAGGGAGTGGCTGCTACAGGACTACCCTATAGTGGCTGTTATATAAGAACCAGACACTTCTCCTATCCTCTCCCTTTCCTTATATCTACTCAGGAGACTATTATAGACTACCTGGAGGTATACACCACAAGTTTGGTGTAGTGGTTAAGAGCATGGACTCTAATCTGGGAGACTGGAGTTTGATTCCCCACTTCTCCACATGCAGCTGCTGGTGTGACCTTGGGTCAGTCACAAGTTCTCTGAGAGCTGCTCTCTCAAGGGCAATTCTCAAAAGAGCTCTCTCAGCCCCACCTACCTCACAGGGTGTCTGTTGTGGGGAGGGGAAAGGAGATTGTAAGCCACTCTGAGACTCCTTTGGGTAGTGAAGGGCTCCTCCTCCTCGTCTATGTTACTCCCCATCTCCCACCAATAAATAATATACTGCAATGACTGTGTAACTGTAATTCCAGTATCATAAGCTTGGAAGCCATATTGAAATCTTTCTGAAAAATGTCACTGAAAACTGTGGAATCAGAAAGAGTTTTGTCTAAATCGAGATGCACCTGGAGAAGATCTGCTGATACGACATTGGTGATTGGGCTGTGCATTCCCCCCTTATCTAGAGGTATTCAGATTTCTTCTTTGGACCCAGGAAGCTTATCTGGCAGCTGCTTCAAAGGAAACAGCCTTTTCTGATATTCTAAATGTCACACGATTTCACTCCTAATGACAGGGCCTTAAGGTTGGCCGGGGAAAATTAGTTGTGGCTCTTGTTATCTCCTGTATTAGACAGTGATTGCTGTGTATTAAGCACTTGAGGTTTTCATAACAGCAGTCTGAAAATAAAATAAGCCAGTGTACTTCTTTGTAATCTGGAGCCTGACATCCCTTGTCAATGAATTACTGAAAATCTCAAAATGCATATTTATCTTTAACTCAGAAAGCATGCATTCACAAACTAGTGTCAGATATGTGCATTATGATAGCTGATGAGGTGCAATGGTGAGAATGTCAGACCAGGAGTCCAGCCACATGGGGCACTGGGAAGCCCGTGTCTGGAGCTGCCAAGTGCTTATCACCCACCCACCCCCGCATCTAAATAACCTTTGGCAACAACTACTTTTTTGTAGTCACACTTCATGTCCCTAAACCACAAAATATTCAGGCTCTCAAAATACATTACATGCTAGTTGTGTGATCCATTTACCAAACAGATCAGACTATTCTTTGCCAAGCAAATGAGGAATAGCTGGGCAATAAACTCCCATCTTGCATACCAATGAGGTTCATGCCAGTAAACTGTGTGCATATTTAAACCGGAGACAGACAACGATTTGGAGAGTTGAAGGTGGGATGGCAGAAATACGCTTTCCTGTGATACATCCTCCCATTATCTTTGCCCTTCTGTTATGTCTCAACAAACAGGTTGTGAAGGTTTTTGAAGCACTCTATAACCTTACAAAAACTGGGAACAGAGGGAATGATGGGAAGAGTGTGCATTCTGCAGGCCAAGACACCTGTTTTGCTGCCTTCAAATCTGCAGCCTTGCTGATAGGCATCATACATATGAAATAGATGTAGTAGGTCCCAAGGAGCAATTGTTTTAGGAAGGCAGAAGAAGCATCTATTATTGATTACATTTTCATCCCACCCTTCAGCCAAGGAGATCAGGGCAGTGTACTTGGTTCCCCTTTCTTCCATTTTATACTTAAAACAATATTGTGAGGTTACGTTGGATTGAGAGAAAGGTGGGACCAAAATTACTCAGTGAGATTTATATGGGTATTCTTGTCTCACTCCTACATGTCCCTGAGACTCTGTGGCATAAATGTAAACATGGGGAATATGGTCGACCAATCACTAAGTTAACTTCTTTCTCTGCCATGGGTCTGACCCTCTGCCTCAATTCCACTGCACCTTCTATATAGAATTCTAGTAATTGTTCACATATAAACCTGGCATCTCCCTCTTGGTTTTGTTTTTGGGTAGTTTTGCCATCAAGTCGCAATCAATATATGGTGACCCTGTAGGGTCTTCAAGGCAAGAGACTTCAGAGGTGGTTTGTGATTGCCTGCCTCTGTGTAGTGACCTTGGTATTCCTTGGTGGTCTCCTATCCAAATACTAAACAAGGCTCTTTTTGTAGAAAAAGCCCAGTAGGAACTCATTAGCATAATAGGCCACACCCAACAGCAGAAACTCATTAGCCTATTAGGCCACACCCCTGACAGCACAGCTCATTGGCATATTAGGCCACACCCCCATGTTACCAGAAGTGTGCTCATCCAGCCACACCCACCTTTAGCTTCTTATTCTGTTTACCTTGTCTGTTGTCAAAACCCAGGGCCTTTTTTTGTAGCAGGAACTCCTTTGCATGTTAGGCCACACACCCCTATTGTAGTCAATCCTAATGAGTTTTTGTTGTTGGGTGTGGCCTATTATGCTAATGAGTTTCTGCCGGGCGTGGCCAACTCGGGAGCCAGCCGGAACTCCGTTCCTGTGCGTTCCTGCCCCAAAATAGCCCTGCTAACCAAGGCCAACCCTGCTTCGCTTCTGAGATCTGATGAGATTGGGCTAGCCTGGGCTATCCAGGTGAGGGCTGCCTCTTGTACTCATGCATCAGCTTCCTTGGTCCCTGAATTACCACATCTAGTGGTGCTGGATTCCAGCATCAAGCGTTCTTGGGTTCCTGAAACAACTGTTGAAAACTATTCACAATTCACACTCCTCTCTGGTATGTGGACATATATACATACCGCTTGCTCAACTTACTGTTCAAGTAGTTGCTCTGGTTTTGGGGAAACCATTTATTTTGCTACCTGTGCTTTCTAACTTCTGAATAGGATATAGATTCCTGGAGGATAGGTCTATCAGTGGCTACTAGCCATGGTAACTGAGGGGAACCTCCACATTCAGAGGCACTAAGCCTCTGAATCCCAGAACCAGGAAGCAACATCAGGGGAAGGTCTCAGCCTCTTGGCTCTTTTGTTAGCCGTCTGGAGGAACTGGTTGGCCAATGTGTGAGACATGATATCAGACTAGATGGACCACTGGTCTGATCCAGCAGGGTTCTTCTTATGTTCTTAATATCCTGACTGCACCCAGCATTCCTTTGCCATCAGACATGTCCCAAGTTTGCACCATATTCTCTAAGCAGTGTTCTCAAAATGAAAAACAGACAAGCCACAAGTGGTAGGGCCTCCCTTGCCACAAATTATGATGAATTCATATCATTCAAATGCCCAAGACTACTGGCTGAATGTAGCGTCTTGAGAGAGCATAAGACTCTATGCTCCCAAAGAATATCTTGTATTAAAAAAATGTTTTGGGCGTGTCCATTATGATTGACAATTGGAGGGGAGTGCCAGTTGAAGACTCTCATCGTTTCTTGTTGCTTCACTCCCTGATGCTGGTTTTGTTTGCACAGATGGGAAACAGTTCCAGGAATCAACTCTTTTCTCATGCACAGCAGCAGCCTACAGGGGCGCAGCACAGCTGTTCCTTCTGGCAAGCATTCCACCATGTCAAATGAAAAAGAGAAGGAACATGTCTCACTTTGAGCTAGTTGGGTATGTACACTGGGGGTGGGGGATTCATATTTATTTATTTATTAAAAAGTATACGCAGGGCCTGCAAGATGGAGCTCCTCCTCCAGGTTTTTAACTAGGAGCCGCCAACTACTATCAATAACAGCGGAAACCTGTAGAGCCTGGTCCCTGGTTATTTACTGACGGGGCTCTTTTTGTAGAAAAAGCCCAGCAGGAACTCATTCGCATAATAGGCCACACCCAACAGCAGGAACTCATTAGCATATTGGGCCACACCCCTGACAGCACAGCTCAATAGCACATTAGGCCGCACCCCCATGTTACCAGAAGTGTGCTTATCCAGCCACACCCACCTTTTGCTTGTTATTCTGTTTACCTTGTTTGTTGTCAAAACCCAGGGCCTTTTTTTGTAGCAGGAACTCCTTTGCATGTTAGGCCACACACCCCTAATGTAGCCAATCCTAACGAGTTTCTGCTGTTGGGAGTGGCCTATTATGCTAATGGGTTCCTGCTGGGCGTGGCCAACTTGGGAGCCAGCCGGAACTCCGTTCCTGTGCGTTCCTGCCCAAAAATAGCCCTGGTTACTGACAGCCTGTGTGCACCGATCATATCTGAGGAAGATCAGTGAGCTGTATACTTAAAAAACCTGTGGAATGCACTCCTGTGGTAACGCCATTGATATGACAACAAATAACATAGCTAGCACTTTAATCTTGTATTGTTTTAATGAACTGTTTTTAAATGTTTTTGGAAATTTGATTGATTATGTATTTTACCCTGTGTAAGCCACCCTGAGCCCACTCCGGTGGGGAGGGCGAGGTATAAACAGGAAAAATAATAAATAAATAAATAAATAAATAAAATAAATGCTGTCTACATCATCATGGACCATAATGGCTGCAAAGTTGTTTAACATTTTGCAGACTCAATTTCAAGCCACAAGAACTAAAATTCAACCACCTGTTCCATCGCAGTCTAAATCCTTTCTCTACAGTTGTTGCTGATTCCTGGGAGTTTTACTCAAGGGCATGTGCAGAGAAAGACATTCATGAGGCTTTGCCTCTGCATCTTTGGGCCCCATTATACTCCTACAAGTATGTGCTGCTCAGATTTTGCATGAGCATGTATTAATGCGGGGGCTTTCTCTAGAGACTTTGAGCCTGCTTTATGCAGTTTTCTGTGCAAGGTTACAAATTCTGTCATCTCAGTGCCTCAAATTGACTATGAATATGTTTTCGTTGTCAGTTTTTAAATGACAAGAAATGTAAACTCGATTCTCCGGGCTACATTTGCTGAAGCTGTTTGGTATTTGTGTTTTAAATGTAGTTACTTTAGATGATGTCAAATAATGTCAGCGGTACTATTTTTATACCCGGAAACTCAAAGGAACAATGCTGACCTAGCCTCTCTACATTCCTGCAGAATAGGCTGAACTTGGGAAGATCACTGGTAAATGCAGATGACCAGCTTACTGTGGGGGAAGTCTAAACGTGTGCTCTCAGGGAGGAACCGTGACTCAGGAGTAGAGCATCATCTTTGCATGCAGAAGGTCTCAGGTTCAATTCCCCGCATCTCCAGTTTTAAAAAGTATCAGGTAGTTGTTGATGTGAAAGGCCTCTGCCTGAAACCCCGAAGAGCGACTGCTCATTAGAGAAGATAATGCTGACCCTGACAGACTAAAAGTCTAACTCCATATAAAGCAACTATATGTGATCAAAGTGCTGCAATATAAATGATCATGGTTGCTTTTGTAATATTTCATGCATGGCACTGTTCCTTGGCTCCATCATCAACCAAAAGGAAGACTACAACCAAGAAATCGGAAGAAGATTGAGACTGGGAAGGGTAGCTATGAAGAAGCTAGAAAAGATTCTTAAGTGAAAGGATGTGTTGCTCATGGCCAAGATCAAGATAATTCCTGCCACGGTATTGAAAGTTGGACAGTGAAGAAAGCTGACAGGAAGAAAGTTGAAATGTGGATACCATGGACCACCACAAAGACAAATAAGTGGGTTCTAGATCAAATCATGCCTGGCCTTTCCCTAGAAGCTAAAATAACTAAACTGAGGCTATCATACTTTGGTCACATTATGAGAAGACCAGACTCACTGGAAAAGACAATAAAGCTAGGAAAACTTGAAGGCATGAGGAAAAGAGGAAGACCCAACATGAGATGGATTGACTCAATCAAGGAAGCCACAGCCCTCAGTTTGCAACACCCGAGCACGGCTGTTAACGATAGGACATTTAGTCATTAATTCACAGGGTCACCAAAAGTTGGAAGCGGCCTGACAGCATTTAACACATATTCACATAGTACCTAGCACACACAGAGAGAGAGAGAGAGAGAGAGTTAAGGAGAGACAAAGGGTTCAAGCAGATTTGTTTAATAAATACTTTCCCATATTACTGTTCCCTCACAGAGAGAGAGAGAGAGAGAGAGAGAGAGAGAGAACTACCATCCCTAACTATTGCTGAATTCTGTTGCTGTGAAGGAAAGCGTTAGTTCTACTGATTCCTCCATGAATTGCTGCGCTGCATTGTCACTATTACCTAAATCTTTATGTACAAATGTAAGGGACTGGATGGGAGGTGAAAGCAAGGCATTACTGTATGTAATTTAAATGACCCACGGACATTCTCTGGCTGCGTTTTGAATTCTAGTGGGCTTTGCCTTTTTTTAAAGTGGTCCCTCCATTATGTGCAAGTGCCTCCGTGCACACTCAAATTCCATTTCCCTTGCTTCTATAACACTTATTTGGAAAGGGCATTATGGTTTTACAGATGAGGAACTGCGGCCTTGAACTCAGGGTTCCCCTCTGCGAGCATAAATCATGACATACTGTTCTTTCTCACCTAACAACAACTTTTGGAAAGATGCAGGTGCCTAAATACTAAGAGCTGCCTGAGGATAAATCTCAGCATAAACGGTCTCCCTCATTTCACCTGTTTGTGTTGCTGAGCACTAAGCCAAAGGCGGATGGGAAAAATGCCCTGAAATGCTCCATTGGAATCACAAAGGAAAGCTTTGTTTTCAAAGTTTATTAGATTATTAAGGGTAAAGCCCAATACGATTCTGATTTGCAGCTACCCTTCGAGTTAAGGAACACACTAAGCTAAAACAGAAATTGCGATAACATTTAAAAATAATTACAATGCCTGGGAGAACACAATACATAATTACAACATGTGCAGTTGTAGCTGAGCACTGAAAATTCCATTCCTGATGAAAAATTGTCCTTTTGCATGGGAACAGATGCAGTCAGCCATTTTTATTCCAGACTTATGCACAAATTACCATATTTGCTTGAAAGCTACTATAGGCGTCACTCTATTTCTGCATTTCCTTTTTGTTGTTTTCTTTCATGCACACATTTAAACAATGAGACAGGAAGTAGAGTCCCCATTTATATATGCAGCCCTTGATCCATGCTTTGGTGCTGCTGCTCTGGAGGACAAGGAATCTTATATCGCTCTTTCTGCAAAGCCCGTATATCTCTAGCCTAGTGGATCTGTGTGGTAACCCAGGCTTGATCCGACACTGCTTCGATTATGTTGGAAGAAGCTTGAACCTTGGAGAAAAGATCACGTGGATACCAGCAGCATCAGAGTCAATGGCATAGAAGTTGGCTTAGGGTCACCACAAATTCAGGTGCAATAAATCTATTTATTATGAAAACTGTTTGTCTATTAAGCAAATCAGGCATATTAATGGTTGCATTATCTACCCACTGTGTTGTGTCTGCCCTTGGCAATTAGCCGAAAAATTGGGGAAGGATCAAAGGAAGCATTTTTTTTTGTCATGCAGGGCATTTATCACGGATTTGCTCACGCGTTGTTTTCAGGCAACACCAAAGCTTAATTTATTAGAACATTGATACCCTACCTTTCCTCACGGTTCAAGGCATGGTTATTGGGAAGAGATGTAGCAAGCATGTCAGTCATGACTGTGAATTCTTGTCATTGGCTATAGCAATGGAAAGTGGGAGCAGGCTTTTTTCTCACTAAACAACTGGACAGAATATTGTCAGTACATTTTGCCCCTTATCTCTGGATCTGCCAATACAAATCGGAACCAGTAACTGGTTGCCGAGTCCCCACGCATTCAAATAAATCCACGTTTGCAGAACAAAGTCAAATTTATTAATAAGCGATGGTTAGATCAGGAACACAAGCATTGTTAGGAATAACTACAGACCTCAAAGGGGAACATAATAAAGGAACTTGAACCAGGTTAGGACCAATGAGCCCAATTCCCGCTGGCGGGAATGTAGATGAAATGAGCGCCCAATTCCTTGGGAACACAAGGGTTCTACAACATAAACACAAGTCCAGTTCTCAGGCTTTGGATACATAACAAGCAAAGCAACGCCATAACCCCATCCCACCTCCAGCTGCATGACCTTGAGCAGTTCCGCAGAAGTAGCAAACTAAAGAAAGTAAACACCTACACAGGAAGGCACGGGGGGGGGGCAGGGACAGTGCACAATCCAACGGTTACAATGTAACACACCACTCTATGGCAGCTTGCTGACACTGGTTTAAATGGGCACTGGCTGGTGTGCCCAAAATATGGAAAAAACCCAAACAGCTACACTTCATGGCAACCTAGCCTGGCCTCAGGTACTAAACATTAGGGTACCATTAAAGGAAAATACACTGGTTACTTTTTTTAAAATTAGTTTTAGTACCAGGGACTGGGTGTATGCCTTATCTTTTCTGCCTCCAATCTCAAATTTCTCAGCCCATCTCTGCCCACATGACTATCAAGTGCCATGAGATCAATTCATGGGAAAGGATCACTCATGCCTGGTGATGCATGAATCGGGTCCCAGTATTCTCTACATTTTCATTCACACAAAACTGGGAAGGCAAACACATACACAAATGTGTGAATTTCGATGTGTTTCTTCTGCCATGCTAAAACTATAGAAAACGTCTGCTGGTCAAGGGGTATTTCCAACTAAAGGTAAAGGTAAAGTTTCCCTTGCTCAAAACTAGTTGAATCCGACTCTAGGGGGTGGTGCTCATGTCCATTTCCAAGCTGAAGAGCCAGCACTGACCGAAGACATTTCCGTGGTCATGTGGCTGGCATGACTAAATGCCGAGGCTCTACAGACCTACAAATATTGTCCAGAGCTGTTCCTGGGAGGTCCCCTGAGCCACAGGGACAACTGTTCAGGGGTACAGTGGGCTACAGCAAGAGGACGAAGTAGGAAAGTCCCACCATGCAAATCCTGCTCTACTCTTGGATTTTGTTAGAACCTGTTCCTCATTCCCTGCCCTCATGGTGAGGGGCTGTGGCTGTGGCTTAGTGGGAGTGGGAGAGTATCTGCTTGGCATGCAAAAGGTCCCAGGTTCAATCCCTGGCATGCCCAGGGATCTAGCCATAGGTGATATGCAGTGTTCCCTCTAAGCTGAGTTAGTGTGAGCTAGCTCACAGTTTTTTAACCTCCGGCTCACACCTTTTTGTCTTAGCTCAGGAAGGACGGCTCCAGAGCAAACTAATTCATGCAGTAGCCAAATCGCTCACTCACGGCTTTAATGCCGGTAGCTCACAAAGCAGAATTTTTGCTCATGAGACTCTGCAGCTTAGAGGGAGCATTGGTGATGTGAAACATCTCTGCCTGGAGACCCTGGAGTAACTGCCAGTCTGAGTAGACAATATTGACTTTTATGGACCAGTGATCTGATTCACTGTAAAGCAGCTTCATGTATTCATGCCTAGAAGACAATTGGTGTTTAAAAATGTCTCTGTTACTATTGCTGCTATTATTTCTCTGGTGGTGGCCACAATGCATTGGGTACCGTATGGAAAACAAAAATGGTAGGGTCTCTATCCAGGAAATGTACAGCTTCAGAAAGAATCCACATATGTGTGTATGAAACAGCCCCAAAGGTCATGCACCATCCTTTTGAGCACATTACTTTGCAGTGGATGGAATTAACCCATTTTGTGGCCCATCACTGAATGATGTAAAACTAGGGTTGCCAAGTTGATCTTCGCCAGGAGCAGGAGGCTCCCGGCTGATGTCTGGTGCGCGTGCGCCGCACGCACGTCACCCGGAAGTGACGGGAGGACGCCGGGCATGCTGGGGGCGGGGCCACGGCCATACAAGGGAAAACCATAGAGTTTTCCCTTGTATGGTCGTGGCCCCGCCCCCAGTGTGCCCAGCATCCTCCCGTCACTTCCGGGTGACGTGCACGTTGGGGAGGAGTTCCCCCCGGGGCCTGATCTGGCGGTGCTGGGGAACGGGCCTCTGGGGCGGGGGTTTCCCCGCCCCCCGGGGGGACTTGGGATCCCTATGTAAAACATGTATGAAGAAATCATATGACTCTATATAGAGAGGCAGCAAATCTCTGAATATTGGTGTTAGGAGGCAGCAGCAGGCAAGTTGCCTTGGCTTCTATGCCCTGTTTGCCTCTCCAGGGCAACTGGGTTGGCTGCTGTGTGAAACAGTATGCTGGACTAGATGGACCACTGCTCTGATCCAGCAGACTCTCGTTATGTTCTTAGGTTGACTGAAGTGCATCCAAACAGCTTTTCAGCTGGTGAAAAAGGAAAGACGGATCCTCTTTGCCTGCCAAAAAAGACTATACTGAGGATCATGAAACCTGCATAGAAAAAAGCCATGTGGACTGGGGGATGTAGTAAAGAAGGGTATTGAGCAAGACTATATTGAAAAGCTGGATGTATTCATCCCATTTGTTCTTAACCTTCCATCCATTACTGCTCACCAGACACTCCTTAATGTTAGCTTGGATTCCTTTGTGTGTTACTTTATTTAAGGCCTGGGGAAGAAATAGAGGATTTGGGATTTGATCCTCGGGATTGGATGTACAGCAGAACAACAGTTTTCCTCAGCTGGCTGCCAGAAGCCTTTCCAAGTGAGGAGAATGGGCAGTCTAAATGTCTTGGATGTCCCCAATTTACCCTGGAAATTGTGAATGCCCAGCAAGATCAGTAGAAGCTCCCCCCTGGGTGGCCATTAAGAATCACTGGGTTCTTAATGAACCTTAGCCATGGAAAGGAATTACATTCTAGATAGTTTTTCATTACGCAACAGGAAAAGCACAAACAACTGTCATGTGTGGGAAAAGGTCGAAGATATTAAATCAGATGAGCACAGGAAGTTGCTTTATGCCAAGCCGGACTACTGGTCCCTCTAGCTCAGCATCCTCCTCCAACTGCTGGCAGCTTCCCAGGAACTCAAGTAATGAACGGTCTTCCCCAAAGCATGCAACCTCATGGGATGTACTTCTAACACGCATTCTTAACATCCACATATGCCTTAGAATTTTAGGATTAAGAAGCTGTTTTATTAAACCTGACCTAAAATGATTGTTTATTTAACCTAACCCTAAAACAGAAAATGTTCTCTCTCTCCCAAAATACTAGAACTCGAGGGCATCCAGTGAAGGTGATGGACAGTAGGTTCAGGACAGACAAAAAGAAATACTTCTTTACACAGGGAGTGATTAAAATGGTGGAATTTGCTGCCAGAGGATATAGTGATGACCACAGGAATAAATGGCTTGAAAAGGGGATTAGACAGATTCATGGAGGATAGATCTGCCAATGGATACTAACCATGTTGACTGAGGGGAACCTCCACATTCAGAGGCACTAGACCTCTGAATCCCAGAGCCAGGAGACAACCCCAGGGGAAGGCTTCAGCCTCTATGCCCTGTTGTTGACCATCTAGAGGAACTGCTTGGCCACTGTGTGAGACAGGATGCTGGACTAGATGGACCACTGGTCTGATCCAGCAGGGCTCTTCTTATGTTCTTATGTTCTCAGATCATTTAACTGGAGATGTCAGGGACTGAACCTGGGACCTTCTGCACAAAAGCCTACCCCAGAGTCAATGCCCTGGTAAAATGGTAAAATTCAGCTATCCCATATCAGACTCCAAACCTCTAGTCCATCAAGAGGAGCGCACATGATAAAATGATCATAAAAAGCCATGTGCTCTTTTGTTTAGGTGGTGAGAAGGCAAATGTTTTGTAACTTTGTGCAGGAAAAAAGAGAACGGCGTAGGTATTGGGTGTAATTATGTTATTAAACGGTGAGAGTTCCTTCAGTTTTTCATAATCTCATTTAGTTCTACTGATATCAAGCTAAATTATTTTTAATTGCTTTTATGAAAAATATGAGATGCATTAATGGTTTCCTGAACTAGCTCTCTGAGCGCAATTTTGTGTGAGAATTTCTTTATCATCTCTAAAGAGTTTTAGTTAATGTGCATGTATCGGTAATTGGAGTGACTAAGCCGGTAAGTAATTACAGTGTTATTATCATTAAGGAAAGTGCACAATGTCGCACGATGGTAATATGCCTCCTCCGCACAGTTTTTTGTTGGGGACAAGTGGCGGTGTTTAACATCAATGTCCGTTGCCACCTATTGTTCAGCACTAATACCACGAAAGTCATTTCTAACTAAAATAAATGTGAGCTTGCATAGCATTAAACCTACAGCGAGGATAAGCAAGGTCATGGAAGGTAGTTAGGAGACTTAGACAGCGGTCCTGAACTGGTCTACTCAGAATCCTACTGAGATCTCCTCAGTGGGGCTTACCTTCAGGAAAGTGTTCTTAGGATCGCAGCCTAACAGTGCAGTCCTAAGCAGACTTCTGAACCCAGTAACTTGAGCGTTAAACTGTGGTGCTATGCAGAGATACCACAGGCTTGATTCATTGAAATGGATGGGTTTAGCTTAGAGTAACACTACATGGGATTGCCCTTTAAGCCGAGCTCTAGATATGTTTACTTTCAAGTGTATGCAGTGGGGTTTACTTCTAGGTATGTGGGCATAGGAGTGCAGCCTTAAGGTATACCCTTACCAACAATTGTGCATCACTGAACAAAGTAGAACTTCCTTCTGAGTAAATGCGCATAGGATTGTAATGTAAGTCCACTCGGCAAAATTTGGAAATTAATCATTGTGAACTGTGACCATGCCATAAGTCACATTTTCATAAGTGTAATGTACCAGGCGCATAGGAGACATATGACTATACTGGCCCCACCTACAGATCCTCTTCTAGCTGTACCTCATTTCCCAGATATTAACAAAATGTAAAAATGTCATATATGTGAAACTGTTAGCCGAATTGCTCTCAAAGAGAAACAACTGGTACAGTTATTGTTATCGGGATTCTTCCGTCTATGTTTACGGAGGATGGCACTGTTTCCGAGGTTCCCAATGAAAGACTGAGGCAGACTTCCTTAATAATAATAATAGTTTACTGGCACACTTCACTCGATAACATACAACAATCACAGCACACAAGAACTAAGAAATTAAGATAGAATAATACAACACAGTTATGGTGGTTGATGCTCTGGGTTATAATTACCTAGCTGCATGGCTCCAAACTTCCAGCGAAGGGGTAAGGATGGGGAGAAAATTGGAAGAGAATGGCGAATGGACTCAGACCAGATAAGACCACGTGCCAAGAAGTTCTAGCTGCGCAATACTAGAATGTAAAGAGGGATGGGTAGGATATGGGATAGCAAGCTGGACTTAAGAGGAAAAGCAGGTTTTGTAGAGGGCGTTGTTATAGAGCGATGGGGGGTTCAGGGAGAGAGCTCAAGAGCAGGAACGTAAGAGAGAGAACTGTGGGTGCATTCTTGATTATATCAAAGGGGTCTAGAGGAGGAGCTGGGTCCAGGGGACCTCCCCTATGACGCTGTGTTCTGTCATAGCCAAAGGGTCTGTGATTGGCTACTGTATTCCTCTGGGTGGGCCAAGAAACTGGAGGTCAATTTGAGATCTAGTAGCTAACCCAATCAAGACACCTGGGCTAGGGGTATTAGTCCATGTGACCAGGCTGAATACTGGGTTTTTGTGAGTACGTGCAGCTTCGTTGGTGCGAGGGGGAGGGGGGCCCCTGGAGGTAGGTGACCATGCGGCTGGTTTGAAATGGCGTCTTGTGCTTTCTGTGACCATGTGCTCTGTTCTATGGCGTACACTAGACACGGGAACACCTCAGGAGTAGCAACCATTACAAAAACACAGTCTTTGGTATGTATCCTCATTGGGCGCTCACAGCATGTCAGTTTCAGGCACCATCCGTCGTTGGCACACTTCATCAGGTACAGTATAACACAGTCCACAAAAACACCATAGCAGGCTTGCGGGCTTACAAAACCACTCTAAGAAAACTAGGTCATACAAGTAGTGCGGTTAAAAGTGTGGAGTAAATATTGCATGGATTCAGTGTCCGGCATTGGACTGGAGCACACACATTAGAAGAAGAAGAGAAGAGAAGAGATTGGATTTATACCCTGCCCTTCACTACCCAAAGGAGTCTCAAGAGTGGCTTACAATCTCCTTTCCCTCCCCCTCCCCACAACATACACCCTGTGAGGTAGGTGGGGCTGAGAGAGCTCTGACAGAAACTTCTCTTTTTCAAGAACAGCTGTGCCAGAACTATGGCTTGCCTAAGGTCATCCAGCAGGTGCAATTGGAGGAGTAGGCAATCAAACCCAGTGCTCCCAGATTAGAGTCCGCGCACTTAACCACTACAGGTGCATAGCAGCCATTACATTTACATGCCATTACATTTACATGCCACACCAAAGTGCAGAGGGGAACAAGAGAGGCACATCCAGTGGTGAAGCCAAGGGCGAGTGTCAACGCCCATAATCCTGGAGCCCTATCACTGATCATATTCACAAAATTAACATGTGTGTGTATATGCTCAATCTATTGCGCTGGCATTCCAATACAATTTGGGGTCACATGGCTTACTACAGATGTGCCTTCTGTTGCCTTTTTCACCCCATATTGTATTGTTTGTTGCACATTTTTTTCTTTTTTTCCTGTTTGTATAAGCCTGACATACCAGAGCGGTTTCCTCAAGGTAGCGTAAGCAGGATCAGTCTGTCACCGCTTCCACATTGGAGTGTTTTGCTGCCTTTGCATCCACACAATGTCATCCTATCATCACCCTCTTCCCAGGGTTTCCCCATCCTCGGTATGCTCTTTCCCGAACCTGCTTTGCTATAATCTTGTGTGTGCATAGAAAGAACACAGTGTCCAGACTCCAAGAATATTATCAAGTTGTCTGGATGGGAAGTGTACATTTACAACCTTCCTGCCTGCATCAGCACCATTTTTCTGCACCTCGCAGTCACTTTTTTCCTCGCTATACCACCAGAGGTCTTGTAAAATATAGCGCTATAATGTTCAAGCAATTGCCTTAAAAATCTTCCAGTGGTGTGTCAGGGAAAAGTTGTCTGCAGGAGGCTGGGGGCAGAAAAGCAAGCAGAAATCTCCCAGTGTGCATGACTCTGCATTTGAACCGACAATGAGATCAACATTGAGAATCCTGACCATGTGGAAGCAGCCAAAAGCAGATTCCTGCCTAACTCAACCCCCTTAAGTGACTCCTTATGAAAACTGCCCAATTGCACACATGCAGAATAGCAATAATTTTTAAATGACCAAGTAGTGGTGTAACAAAAAGACAAAAAAACCCAACAACCTTAAGAACATAAGAGAAGCCAATGTTGGATCAGGCCAATGGCCCATCCAGTCCAACGCTCTGTCACACAGTGGCCAAAAATACCAGGTGCCATCAGGAGGTCCATCAGTGGGGCCAGGACACTAGAAGCCCTCCCACTGTTGCTCCCCCCCAAGCACCAAGAATACAGTGCATCACCTGCCCCAGCCTGTGAGTTAGTTCCTATCTATACCTTGTGGCTAATAGCCACTGATGGACCTCTGCTCCATATGTTTATCCAGTTCCCTCTTGAAGCCGTCCATGCTTGTAGCCACCACCACCTCCTGTGGCAGTGAATTCCATGTGTTAATCACTCTTTCGGTGAAGAAGTACTTCCTTTTATCTGTTCTAACCCGACCGCTCAGCAATTTCATGGAGTGCCCAGAAGGGAGAAAAGTACTTCTTTCTCGACCTGCTCTATCCCATGTATAATCTTATAAACCTCGATCATGTCATCCCTCGGCCGTCGTTTCTCCAAGCTAAAGAGCCCCAAGCGCTTTAACCTTTCTACATAGGGAAAGTGTTCCAACCCTTTTATCATTCTAGTTGCCCTTTTCTGCACTTTTCCCAATGCTATGATATCCTTTTTGAGGTGCGGTGATCAGAACTGTACACAGTACTCCACATGAGGACGTACCATCGATTTATACAGGGGCATTATGATACTAGCTGATTTGTTTTCAATTCCCTTCCTAATAATCCCCAGCATAGCGTTAGCCTTTTTTATTGCAGTCACACACTGTCTTGACATTTTCATTGAGTTATCTACTATAGAACCTTGTTCTATAACAGAAGGCAAGGGGAAGTATGTAGCAGTGGAGGTAATAAGTTCCTGGGTCTGGTATATGCATTTCTTTTAAAAAACAACCAACTACAGAATAGCACTTTGTGGTTGTATAATATTTTGTTCCTGTTCTCCCTTGCAACAGGTTGCTTCTCACCAGGACTTTCTTTTAACACCTTTTATTTTTGCAGGGTGTCTTCTGTATCACAAGCACCGTATACAGGCTTATAAGTGGCTGTATGCAAATGTCTCCAGAGGAGCTGTTATTTAAAAGTGTGACATTTCTAAATCACAGTGAATTTCTAAGCAGAGGGAGAGGGAGGCAGCTGGCCCCAATGAAACCTTTCTGGGCCAGGCATCTTGCTGTGACCTCAAAATTGGGGGCACAAGAGTAGGCAGATCAGAAGCTTTTCCTGCCCCAGAGCAGATGAAAACAAGTCCTGCTGTGTAGTCTTATCTTTACGGTTATCTGTAAGGCTATGCAAGAATCTATGAGCTCGAAGGGGTGGGAG
>NW_015163604.1:710830-725555 GCF_001447785.1 Gekko japonicus | reverse complement strand
GAGGGAGGGAGGGAGGGAGGGAGAGAGTGACCTGGCCACTTCAGAGAAGAAAAGGAGGAGACCCTTCTGGTTCTTACAGATGAGTGAACGATGCACCAGTCACTGAATGCATAAGGGCCATTTGATTTGCCAGGGCTTCTAATGGAATATAACGACAGATACCTCTTTCAGGGAGAAGGGATTATAAGTTTCGTTTAAACTGCAGTGTTTTTAATTATGATTTTAAGCTTCAGGGAAGTCGGGATAGAAAATTTTTAATAAATAATAAATTTAAGAATGCAAGATGAGGCCACCAAGATCAGACCTTAGAGTCCATCTAGCCAGCATCCTGTTTCCACCAGATTCTTCTAGAAAGACCAGAACCACAGAACAATCTGTTATTCAGACCTGATATACTCACTCTGAACATGGAGGAGGTGGCATGCAGGGGCAGTCTTTGCCAAGAGGTGTCTGGGTCCCCACGTCCCAAGAATGGGAAAAGAAGAGGAAGAGCCAGTGGCCATGCAGTCTACTCACCCCTTTCAGGGCTCAGGCAGCAGCTGGATGGCTCAGTGGCCACCCACCACCTTTGGGGCCCACAGCTCTGACTCCCCCAATGGAGGGGGAATGAAGGACTCCCCCAATGGAGGGGGAATGAAGAGGAAGAGCTGGCAGGTGCTCAGTCCACCCACCATCTTGGCCTGGGCAGCAGTTGCTTGTCCCACACACCTGCCTGCCACCTCAGAGGCTCTGGCTACTGCCAGCCAGCTTGGCAGTGTCTGCCCCTCAGGGGCTCAGGCAGCAACTGGTCAACTTGGTGCCCAGCCACCCCCTCAGTGGCCTGTGCAGCAGCTGATTCGGGGCTGCCACACACACCAGCCCACCTTGTGCAGGGTGAATGCCACCCCTTGCTAGAGCCTGGGGTGGCTTGGAAGAGGGGTGTGGCCAGGCAGACGGGGAATGATTCTGGGGCCTTGTCCTGGACTTTTGCCTGGTTCCCCAGAATCACTGCTGGTGCCTGGTGGCATGAAGGTATCCTGGCTAATAGCCATTAATAGATCTCTCCACCATATATTTACCACCAGTACACACTTCCCTGCGATTTCTTTCCATATCACATTTCATATCACATCACATTTTTTTTTCAAAAAAAAGAAAGAACGACCATTTGTCTAAAAGAGTACTTTGGATCCTGGCTACATCTGCGTTCTTCTTTCTGTACGTGATGAAGGTGTTTGTGGCAGCTGCCTTCCTCCCACTAGAACCCAGGGGGGAGTGGTATGTCCAATAAAATGATGAACGATTAGGGTTGCTGACCTCCAGGTGGGGACTGGAGATCTCCCAATATGACAACTGATCTCCAGACAGCGGAGATCAGTTCCCCTGGAGAAAATGGCTGCTTTGGAGGGTGGCATTGTATGGCATCGTACCCTGTTGAGGTCCCTCCTCTCCCCAAACCCCACCCTTCCTAGGTTCTACCCCCCCAACTAGAGTTGGCAACTCTATTAATGATTGGGGTCAGTACCCACTTCCTTTCTTGGATTAGAAGACCCATACACCATATTATGAAGCTCAGGGAAGGGGGGATACTTATGCTTTTCAGGAAACATTGTCCCAGAAACCCAGTTCTTTCCATCCTGGCCTGAACATGTTGTTGTTGTTCAGTCGCACAGTCGAGTCCGACTCTTCGCGACCCCATGGACCAGCTCCCGCCAGGCCCTCCTGTCTTCCGCAGTCCTCCGAAGTTGGCTCAATTTCATGTTCGTTGCATCGATGACACTGTCTAACCATCTCATCCTTTGCCGTCCCCTTCTTCTTTGACCTTCAATCTTTCCCAGCATCAGGGTCTTCTCCAGTGAGTGCTCCCTTCTCATTTGGTGGCCAAAGTATTTGAGCTTCAGTTTCATTATCTGGCCTTCCAGGGAACAGTCAGGGTTGATTTCTTTGAGGATTGACTGATTTGTTCTTCTTGCAGTCCAAGGGACTCTCAAGAGTCTTCTCCAGCACCATAGTTCAAAAGAATCTATTCTTCGGAGGAACCTGGAATGTAAGATCTATGAATCAAGGTAAGCTTGACGTGGTCAAAAATGAGATGGCAAGACTGAACATCGATATCCTAGGAATCAGTGAACTAAAGTGGACAGGAATGGGCGAATTTAACTCAGAAGACCATTATATCTACTACTGTGGCCAGGAATCTCGTAGAAAAAATGGTGTGGCCTTTATAGTCAACAAGAGAGTGCAAAAGGCAGTACTGGGATACAATCTCAAAAATGACAGAATGATTTCTGTCCGATTCCAAGGCAAACCATTCAACATCACAGTAATCCAAGTCTATGCCCCAACCACTGATGCAGAAGAGGCTGAAGTGGACCGGTTCTATGAAGACCTACAACACCTCCTAGAACTAACACCAAAAAATGATGTCCTCATCATCATAGGGGACTGGAATGCTAAAGTAGGAAGTCAAAAGGTAACTGGAATAACAGACAAGTTTGGCCTTGGAAAGCAAAATGAAGCAGGGCAAAGGTTAACAGAGTTTTGTCAAGAGAACACACTGGTCATAGCGAACACCCTTTTCCAACAACCTAAGAGGCGACTCTACACATGGACATCACCAGATGGGCAACACCGAAATCAGATTGACTATATAATTTGCAGTCAAAGATGGAGAAGCTCTATCCAGTCAGTAAAAACAAGACCTGGAGCTGACTGTGGTTCAGATCATGAGCTACTCATTGCAAAATTCAGACTTAAACTGAAGAAAATTGGGAAAACCACGAGGCCATTCAGGTTTGACCTAGATCGCATCCCTGATGAATATACAGTAGAGGTGAAGAATAGATTCAAGGGTCTGGATTTGATAGATAGAGTGCCTGAAGAACTATGGACGGAGGTTCGTGACATTGTACAGGAGGCAGCAATCACCACCATCCCAAAGAAAAAGAAATGTAAGAAAGCAAAGTGGCTTTCTGATGAGGCTTTACAAATAGCAGAGGAAAGAAGGAAAGCGAAAGGCAAAGGCGAAAAGGAAAGATTTACCCAACTGAACGCAGATTTCCAGAGAACAGCAAGGAGAGATAAGGAGGCCTTCCTGAATGAACAGTGCAAAGTAATAGAAGAAAACAATAGAATGGGAAGGACTAGAGATCTCTTCAAGAAAATTGGAGAAATCAAGGGAGCGTTCCATGCAAAGCTGGCCATGATAAAGGACAAAAACGGTAGGGACCTAACAGAAGCAGAAGAGATTAGGAAAAGATGGCAAGAATACACAGAAGAACTATACAAGAAAGACCTCGATGTCCTTGACAACCACGACGGTATAATCACTGACCTCGAGCCAGACATCCTGGAATGTGAAGTTAAATGGGCCTTAGAAAGCATTGCTAACAACAAAGCTAGTGGAGGTGATGGTATTCCAGCTGAGCTATTCAAAGTCTTAGAAGATGATGCTGTTAAAGTGCTGCACTCCATTTGCCAGCAAATTTGGAAAACGCAACAGTGGCCACAGGATTGGAAAAGGTCAGTATACATTCCAATCCCAAAGAAGGGCAATGCCAAGGAATGTTCAAACTATCGCACAATTGCACTCATATCACACGCTAGCAAGGTTATGCTCAAGATCCTACAAGCTAGGCTTCAACAGTACGTGGATAGAGAACTGCCAGAAGTCCAAGCTGGGTTTCGAAGAGGTAGAGGAACTAGAGATCAAATTGCCAACATTCGCTGGATTATGGAGAAAGCAAGAGAGTACCAGAAAAATATCTACTTCTGCTTCATTGACTATGCTAAAGCGTTTGACTGTGTGGATCACAACAAACTATGGCAGGTCCTTAAAGAGATGGGAGTACCAGACCACCTCACATGTCTCTTGAGAAACCTGTATAAGGGCCAAGAAGCGACAGTTAGAACCGGATATGGAACAACTGATTGGTTCCGCATAGGAAAAGGAGTACGACAAGGATGTATATTGTCACCTTGCTTATTTAATATATATGCAGAGTACATCATGCGAAATGCTGGCCTGAACATGTAGTAGTATCATAATCCTGAGCAGAGCTATACCCTTCTAAACCTGATTTAGAAGGTTGTAATACTGCTTAGGGCTGTACTGTCAATGAGGATGTGATTTCCTGCAAAAGCGGGGAGGATCTCTCCAGGTGAGGCATTATTCGTGAAGTACTGAATACAAGCGATTCCCTCTCTAACCAACATTCTTGGGATAGCATCTTGAATAAACCAGATCCATCCATTAAAATGCCTTCATAATCAGCATTCAAAGTGCAGCACTTCAATTATATAAGGATCAGTACAAATTTAATCCAGCTCTTGATAGCTTTATCTATTTACTTTACACAGCTGTTGCAAGGCTGAAGCCTCATCTTTCAACAGCTCCTGAACTGCAGTGTAGGCGGGTTGGATATTTTGGAACGCGCGGCCAGAATGTGTGATTTCAACATTTGCATTCCTTTGTAGGAAAATTGTTTCCTATAGATGAGCAGAAGTATATGTTTTAATAAACACTCACGGTGAAATATACTGATCCAACTTTATATTAATGGGTGGGCCGAAGTCATCATTCACGGCATGTCAGAGCGGTAGCCTCAGATGTAAGCATGAATGTAAAACACGACTGGAACAGCATGAAGAGATGAATTCTATGGGAGGGCTATTTCTCCCATTCCTTTTTAAAGGCAGAGATGCACTTTTTGTGAATCACACCCATAACTAAAGATATGTGAAAACGCAGGGTGAGAATTGCCATTTGTGCTTCTATATCTGAAACAAGACCCATGTATGGCAAAACTCTGGATTTTGTAGCTCAGTGCCCAAGGACACAGGAATATATATTTGCGCATCACTTTTTCCCTGTATTTTCTGATATAGGTGTCATTCAGGTTTTTGTAAAGTTAATATAAGCTGTGTGGAGTGAGGTGATCTCGAAGTGTATTGGGTGCAGGGAATGAAACTGTAACACCTATCTCCACAACACTTATCTCCACATATTTATTGCATGAAAGACCAGCTCCCTTCTCTATCTTTCCCATTTCTCAAAAGATATATTCATAGGAATGACACCTCTCTGCATATTCACTGGGATGAAATGCATGAGGTCCTACTGGCAATATATCATATGCTGAGTACCTACTGAGAAGGAAGGTGCCTTGTTTTTGATGAAAGAGACCATGGCCCCTTTCACATTACCATTCTAAACTGGATGTTATCCATTGTTGGCCCGGTTCCAAGTAAAGCAATACAAAGACGGGGGTTTCACACAGCAAGCTTCATCCCATTAATGAGCCATCTCTGAACTGCTATGGCCATTTCAAACTGCACCACTTTCCCCCTGTCCTTTTTTGCCACATAATTTCCCTTGCACTTCCTTTGAAGTACAAGTTTTAACTTGAGCGTTATAGCGCTAAACCAATATAACCTCTCATTGGAGTCAAGGCATCTCAATGGTGCCTTTGTAACACTGAAGTGCTATATTGGTTTAGTGCTATAGCGTTCAATTTATAATGTTCAGGAGAAAGGGCCATGAAGATTGCGCAGTGAAAAGGGATGGGAGAAGCAGCACTGTAGGAAGCGCTATGGACATTTTACACAGCACACCACAGCAATTCAGAAGCGCAATGAAGAGGTGAAAACAGAAGAAAGTAGTTTCCCTGAAAAACGCCGCAGCCCCACTTTGCCAACCGGATGCAAGCAGTTTTTGTATGAACAGGTAAATAAAATCTGTTAGCATTAGCAACCTGCTACTAATATGGATTACAAAGGCTGTCTAAAATGGACCCATCAGAGGAATCCCAATCAGAATTACACCCTTCTACATCCAGACTGGGTTAATGTTGCATAGGATTGTAGAGAGGGTTCATATCTTGTATCTCTCATAGGACTCTCAGTATCCTCTCTAAACTACAGTTCTCTTGTCAATGAAGAAGAAGAGTTGGCTTTTATACCCTGCTCTTTACTACCCAAAGGAGACAATTGCCTTCCTTTCCTCTCCCCACAACAGGGACCTTGTAAGGTAGGTGGGGCTGAGAGAGTTCTGAGAGAATTGTGACTGACCCAAGGTCACCCAGCTGGCTTCATGTGGAGGAGCGGGGAATCTGCTGCTCTTAACCACTGCACCACACTGTCTCTCAATGAGGATAACAACTAGATGAAATGCTGGTTATCTGTCTTCTGATATCCATGGGGAAGTCCTTTAGACCTAATACGTAACTACACTTGTGACTGTCACAAATGCACAAAAATTTGGTTGTGATGGCTCACACCTTCTGTTTAGAACAGAGCATGGGATTTGAGGCCGGACTGTATGGACCACAAGTAAGGCAAAAGGTGGGATTTGTCACACAATTCTGCAACATCACTTCTGGTCACATAAATTGAGATGTCATGATGTTGGGCAATGCTCTCAAAATCCCCTACATTTCTATGGGTAAAAACCATATAGATTTGGGAAATCCCTAGAGCATTGTGTGGTGTCATGACGTCACTTCTGGTTATGCAGCTGGAAGTGATGTCACGGTGTCACTGACGTCATGGTCTCTTTCCCTCCAATGCTCTTGGGGGTTACCAGCCGAGAGTTGCCAAGACTGTCAACCCTTGGTCAGGTTGGTAAAGTGTGTGCCTTATTGTATGAAGTTTGAAAATGTTTAAGGCTGGGGAGAGCCAGTGTCAGAGGGAGTTGGGCAAAGGGGAATTGAAGAAAAGAGAGTAAAGGAAAGATCTAAGAAAATAGGACCTGGAAAGTCCTAGTTAACAAAGCAGCCAAGAAAAGTATATGTGGTGGATACAAATGTAATGGAAATAGAAAGTCTACTGTAGCTAAACAAAGTATATACAGAGACAATAATAAGTATTAGTGTTGTATTTTTTCATATATTATTTTTTGGTTTAGTGTATTTTAAATAGAAATGCAGGGCTTTTTTTGTAGAAAAAGCCCAGCAGGAACTCATTAGCATAATAGGCCACACCCAACAGCAGAAACTCATTAGGATATTAGACCACACCTCTGACAGTGCAGCTCATTAGCATATTAGGCCACACCCCATGCCTTCCCTTGGCTTGCCCAGGCGCCCCATGGATGGGCGAGGAGGCAGTTTAAACTGCCTTCCCTTGGCTTGTCTGGGTGCCCCCTGGCTGCAGGGAACCTGGGCAAGCCCCCCCCTTTGAAGGGAAGGTAATTTAAATTGTCTTCCCTTGGCTTGCTGGGGAAGGCAAGGGGAGGCATTTAAATGGCTCCCCGATCCTTCCAGGGCCTCCCTGGCCTGCCCACCTTGGAGTTGCCGGGGGGTCACTCTCCAAGCCTTCCCTCTGTAGCCATGCACACAGAGGTTTTGGCTGTAGTGGGCGCGGCCAACTCTGAAGCCAGCCAGAACTCCGTTCCTGTGCGTTCCTGCCCAAAAATAGCCCTGTAGAAATGTATTCTATTGTTTAAAATCTTAATAATCCCCTTTCTTGAAATAATCCCTAGATCTAGCACTCCGCTAATACTAGTCACCACTCTATATTAAAATCTTCTGTGGTGTACTTGAGGGTACCTTTGGGGTAAAGGAAACGAAACTTCAAGTGGTGGAAGTAGCCTGAAGGGACTGAGTGTCACACAGAGTACAGCACAACATCTGTGAGTTTATCCACTGGACAATTGTTAGTTGCCAAGATTTAGACAGACACAAAAGCCTGATTTCAGTAGAGGCACAGAACCCACAGTTAACGTCCAACAGAACAAAAGACAGCTTCCAAACAACCACCTTAATGGGAGCATGCCATAAAAGTATCTGATGGGGCTCTTCTTGCCAACTCATTTATTATCTGGTGTTTACAGTTTGCTCAGAGGTGCCTGATTCTAAAAGGCTGGACTCCATGAACCAATAATCGGTTAAGTACAGCACTTCCAATTGCATTACAAGAGCAGTAGAAATCAGTGGTTAATTGCACAACCTGGATAGTTTATACATAAAGCCTGAGCACCTTGACTAATCAAATGTCTAGTCGAGGGTTCCTGGGGGAATACAAGCATTTAAAACACTCAGAGCAGCTGAGGAAATATTTTTTATTATGCTTCCTACCCCTTCCTACAAAAAGGGGGGAGTGTTTCATATATATCTACTATAGCACAAGCAATGTTATAAAATTCCCCTATCTCCAATAAGATCCATGGCACAGGCATTCTGTTTTGCTGAACAACAATCAGAGCCACTTTTCCCAGTCAGACTGAGTGTATTTATATCTCCAAAGCAGGATGAAGCTTTAGCAACACGGCCTCTCTTAAAATAACATGGACAGCTGGACCCGAAGAGCTACCACTGTGTTCAAAGGCTATTGAACTGACATCGGATATCAGATGTACTTGGATTTACAGGGTGCTGCTTTGAAAGCGGCTGTAAAACTAGCAGTTGGCTAGAAATGCGATAGCAGTAGGACTGTAGTAATAGATTAATGTGCCTTCCACCCTTGCTAATCATAAGCAATTTTAGCAGGACAGGTTCCTATGGGAACCAGTCTTTGCTCAGATTAGGTTGGCTGGGAACTAGGAGAGGGATTTTCTGGACCCCAGGGATTGTTTCAATTTTTAATCTTCTTGTTTGTTCCCTTGAGGATTTGAGTGGAAAGGCACCCTACAAACATTCTAGATAAATAAAAGAAAACAAAATACCAGCACCTGCAGGACCCTATCTAAGATCCGTATGAATATAATAGATACAAAATTATTTGGGAGAATACCACATGGAAACGTTGCCTTTGACTCTGGTCAGGGCTTTTATTGTAGAAAAAGCCCAGCAGGAACTCATTAGCATAATAGGCCACACCCAACAGCAGGAACTCATTAGCATATTAGACCACACCCATGACAGCACAGCTCATTAGCACAGCCCCTTGTGTTACCAGAAGTGTGATCATCCAGCCACACCCACCTTTTGCTTCTTATTCTGTTTACTTTGTTGTCAAAACCCTGGGCTTTTTTTGTAGCAGGAACTTCTTTGCATGTTAGACCACACACCCCTAATGTAGCCAATCCTAATGAGTTTCTGCTGTTAGGTGTGGCCTATTATGCTAATGAGTTCCTGCTGGGCGTGGCCAACTCAGGAGCCAGCCGGAACTCCGTTCCTGTGCGTTCCTGCCCAAAAATAGCCCTGACTCTGGTCATACCAGCTGTGCTGCTGTGGCTACTTCCATGCCCCAGAAGCTGTTTTTATTGTCAAGGCTTAGAATGAAGAAGGGTGATTCAGGTGGGTATCCGTGTTGGTCTGAAGCAGCAGGACAAAATTCAAGTCCAGTGGCACCTTTAAGACCATCAAAGTTTTATTCAAGGTATAAGCTTTCATCTACATGCACACTTCTTCAGATACAAGAAGGTAAAGATAAAGAAAATTTTGTGGCAGGATAGGGTATGAGCTTTTATGAATCACTGCTCACCACTTCCTTAGCTGTGGCTCATGAAAGCTCATGCCCTACCACAAATTTTGTTAGTCTGTAAGGTGCTAATGGGCTGTTACTCTTTTCTATGGTTACAGACAGACTAACATGGCTACCCATCTTGATTTATCCTTAAAAAAACACACCCTATACCAAAAACTGCCCTGTAAAAACAAGAAAAGGGGTTGGACTCAACAAGATTTTCAGCTGGTGCAAAGGGGGCACCTTTGACCACTAAAAAGGCTCTGCTGGGGATCATGGGACCTGCAATACAAAATACATGTGGGACAGGGGCTGTGGTAAAGTGGGGAATTGGGTGAGTCAAATATCTGGCTGGATCCAACCCAAAATAACAAATAACGGTGGTGGAGGAAAGTGCCGTCAAGTTACAATTGACTTACAGCAACCCCATAGGGTTTTCAAGGTAAGAGATGTTCAGAGGCGGTTTGCCATTGCCTGCCTCTGTGTAGCAATCCTGGACTTCCTTGAGGGGGTCTCCCATCCAAAGACTAACATCCCTGCTCAGCTTCTTTGATAAGACTAGGCTAGTCTGGGCCACCCAGATCAGAGCAACAAATCACGTCCCTTAAATAACACATCAAGTAAAGCACATCAGAATCTAACACGCACACTAAAACAATGTGGTGCGTGCACACACAAGCACAGAGGGAGAGAGAAAGAGGGAGAGGGAAACTGGTTACAGGACAGGAGCTGCAATTTAATATTCAGTCATTACTACTTTGCCTGAATAATATATCAACACCACTTACCAGATGCCTGATCAGCAAGACTTGTAGGCGTGATTATGAATGAAAAAAATGCCAACTGCCTCAGGGGTATAATCTTATCTCAAAGCAGAGGGATTTATGCACGTAACTCCACTTCCCAGTGAGGAAATATCCCACAGGCTTTTCTGACAGTGCATCAAGGATACAGCAGAAAATTATCACTCTCAGAGATAATTGCTAACCCCAAAACCTTATAAACGATGCGGCTGCTTCTCACCAAGCTTCCGAAACTTCCGTCAAATGTTTGAAGTCGGTATACATATAAAGGAAATCAATATATGTAATTCTCAATGTGGCCAAATTTGTAGATACATAAATCTGGAGACTGAAGTCTTGAGGTCCCTGAAGACGTGACAGGGGGGCCTCCTTCTTGGAGGCCTTCAGGAGGCACCGCGAGGCCGGCCTGTTGGCCAGGGCATTTGAAGGGGTTTGAAAAGCTGGCATTTTTTAAGGAGAGGAGGTGGAGGGATTTTGGGCTTGTTATTTTTATCTCTGGTTTTTATCCAGGGATGTTTTAATTATTGTTGTAAGCCACCTTGATCCAAGAGGACAGGTGGGATATTGATATCTTAATAAATAATAATGCCATGTTTAGTAAATCCCTTTAGGCTGCTTCAATACTTTTGAGGTTTTTTAACCCCCAATTCCCCCCCCCCCAGATTTTCTTGCAAACCTGGGGCTTTTCTCTCCCAATCTGGCTTGTCTGTTCATGTTCCCAGTCTCCGGATTGAATAACTATGGATAATTGAATAACTTCGGGAGGTTAAGCATACTTTCCCCTGCCACTTGTCTTTTCAAGTACTGCACTGAAGAAGTGGGCCTCTATATGTGGAAACGCAGGGCTATTTTTGGGCAGGAACACACAGGAACGGAGTTCCAGCTGGCTCCCAAGTTGGCCACACCCAGCAGGAACTCATTAGCATAATAGGCCACACCCAACAGCAGAAACTCATTAGAACTGGCTACATTAGGGGTGTGTGGCCTAACATGCTACAAAAAAAGCCCTGGGTTTTGACCACAAACAAGGTAAACAGAATAAGAAGCAAAAGGAGGGTGTGGCTGGATGACCACACTTCTGGTAACATGGGAATGCAGCTTAATATGCTAATGAGTTTCTGCTTCTGGGTGTGGTCTATTATGCTAATGAGTTCCTGCTGGACTTTTTCTACAAAAAAAGCCCTGTGGAAACGGACTGGGAAAGTAACAACAGCCCATAAGCCACCAACACTCCATAGAGCTGGGAAGCATAAGTGACCTAAGGATGGATGAAGCATTGGAAAATCCATGATGGGCTCTTTCCAGCATTTAAAAATGAAACTCCAGTTTGTGAGGAAACTCTGTTTGCTTTGGGGCTGTGTGGCAGGAAAACAGCACACCACATTCTGTTACCGTATTAAAAACTGACCCCTCTCACACCTTTAGTAGCCCTGGGAGGGTAAAAAGACAGGCAACACAATAGTCCCTGTCTTTCCCCCCTCCATGGCTAACAACAACTTCCAGGATTAGTTGTTTTGATCATGAAACCACCTTGGGTGGGAAGAGTTAAACCCCTTCTCTACCCAAACCCCATGCCATGATCTTTATCTTCACAGCTGCAGTACCGGAGCTTCCAGCATCTCAGCTGGTTTGGCCTTTAGAGACCAGGATCTTGAAAATAGGGTTGCAAGCTTTGGGCTGGGAAATACCTGGACAGGGTTTGTTTGTTTGTTGGAGGGGGTAAAGCCTCAGGAGGATGGGATTTGGGGAGGGGAGGGACTTCAGTGGGGTATAATGCCATAAAGTCTACCTTCCAAAGCAGCTGTTTTCTCCAGATGAACTGGTCTCTGTCACCTGGAGAGCAGTTGTAATTGCAGGAGATCTCCAGCCACTGCCTGGAGATTGGCAACCCTACTTGAATAAATAGTAGCAAGGCTGGGGGAGGGGAGAAGCAATATCAAGGGGTGTGCACAATGGAAAAGCATTCTGGGAGGGGCAGGTGTAGCGGAAGCCTGTTGTATGGTCCTTCCATCACACCTAAGAGATATCACTGCCAGACCATTAACCTTTGTGTCTGAAGAAGTGTGCATGCACGTGAAAGCTCAACTTGAATAAAACTTTCTTGGCCTTAAAGGTGCCACTGGACTCAAACTTTGTTCTGCTGCTTCAGGCCAACACAGCTACCCACCAGACCATTAACCTATGAGCTTCAAGTGAGTGAAATCTGGCAGAAAGCTAGCTTAGTTATTCCTGGGTGTGAACTGGCCTAGTGAGGTGCCAGCTGGGTCACCAAAATGAGAGAAAACTCCCAGCCCAAGGAATGAGGTGATCAGAAGTAGGTGGAGAACATGAAGATCGAATGGACTGCAGACGTTGTTTCAAATGGAAGCACTGAATTGGGAGGAGTAGTTAGGCAGCAGGAAACTGGGACGGAAGCCAACACTGGTTGGCTTCAAAATTTGTAGGGCTTGGGAATGGCAAAAATCATTTTTGTTGTGGTTCCATAAAATCTGACAGCAACAATCAGAGGAATCTAGTATAACAACTAGCTTCTTGAAAAACCAGTGCATTGTGGAGAAAAAAATCCTCCCGCACCAACTTCATAGTCCATGTAAAGTGCCAAAAGACCAAAGGTCGGACCTTGGCTAAACAAAACAAACAAATAAGAAGCATACTTTGCGAACTGCAGCAAGACGTACAGCAATAACAGGTATAAAACGCAAGTATTCCATGTGATTGCACTTTATTTATTACATAAATAGTGCAGTGGTTAGAGTGTCAGAGTAGGATCTCAGAGACTTAGCTTTGCATTCCCCATTCAGCCATGGAAGCTCACCGGCTGACCTTGGGCTAGGGCTGCCAACTCTTTGTTGGGAACATCCTGGAGGCCAGGGTCCGACCTACCTGAGGGACCGCCTTTCCCCACATATACCCCCAAGAGCACTTCAGTCAGGGACACAACATCGCCTGGTGATTCCAGGCCCCCGGGAGGCAAGGCTCACCGTGACCAGGGCCAGATCCTTTTCGGTGGCAGCCCCTACCTGGTGGAATGAGCTCCCGGAGGAGATCAGGGCCCTGTGGGACCTTATGCAGTTCCTCAGGGCCTGCAAGACGGAGCTCTTCCACCAGGCTTTTGCATAGGGGCTGCCAATGCCACCACCACCAATGCTGTGGATAACAACGGGGCTAGGGGCAGCCCCAGGAAGACCGCTTATAACACCACATTGCACTGGTACCACCGGACTTACTTGGGACCAACCACAGGATAAGATCACCCCCAAAGAACTGACTGTTACCATCAAGTGATTTATTCGGGGACCATCTTGCCTTCATGGAGCACTTTATTTTTATCTGTGTTATTTAAGGTTTTATTGCTTTTACTATGTTTTATGTGGGCTCTGCCCCTTGTAAGCCGCCCTGAGCCCGCTTGTGGGGATGCTCTGAGACTCCAAGTGAAGGGTGGGGTATGAATCCAATCTCTTCTTCTAAATGTACTATATAAATCCTAAAGAATAGGATAAGAATGCCCTTTGTAATGCATTCCTCTCCTCTGTGACCAGAAGAAACCTTAATTATGCATATTCATGCAAATATGCTTCATTCTAATAAATTATGAATTTCACAGGATTTAGCTGTTTTACGAGGAACCAGCATAAATAGTCTTAGTCTGCTTTCAATGTCTGATGAAGCAGACAGTCACTTATGAGATCCACATGTTTTATCCCCTGTAGGCAAGCAGATGCATGTGCACAGCACACAATTAGGGTTGCCTATTCCAGGCTGAAAAATTTCTGGAGATTTGGAGGTGGATCCTGGGGAGGGACCTCAGTTTGGCATAAGACCATAGAGTCCACCCATCAAAGCTTCCATTTTCTTCGAGGGGACTGATCTCCGTAGTTTGGAGATCACCTGCTTTTACAGGTCTCTCCAGTCTCCACCTGGAGGTTGGCAGCCCTAGGTCACATGTATAAGCCATCGGCACTTTAGCTGAGCACTCAGGACTGGCACTTTGGGCTTGGACAGAATGCTTTCATTAAAATGGACCGAGTGGAAACAGCTAAACTAGGAGAGCAGCAGACTTCCAGAAGTGCGGGAAAAGCTTCCAAGTGAAGCGGTGGACATTTGAAAAGGCATAACAATAATTTGTTATCCCTTTTACCGCCTATCAACAGATGTCAGCTATGACAGCTAAATAGACCCTCCATGTTCAGAAGCAGTATACCTCTGAATATCAGTTAACCTTCCCATGAGCACCAGGCTGACCACTGCTGTAAACAGGATACTGGGCTAGATGATCTTGCAAGGCTGCAAGTACCTGAACACAACCAGTTCCCTGACTGTCTTCTAAATTCCACAGAGCAACTTGCAATTATTTTCCTCTCATTGTACCCCATCCTAAAGAACCATGAACAATATTACAACTATCTTATTTTCTTTCTTTTTTAAAATGACTTTTATAAAAAACAAGAGGGGGACCCGCGATACTCGCGGGGGGGGAGAAGAGCTCCATCTCCTCCATACCCCCCGCTCAATCTCCCCGAGGCGGCGGCGGAGAGGCC
>NW_015163604.1:698612-710457 GCF_001447785.1 Gekko japonicus | reverse complement strand
CCACCCACCCGGCGGCAGCGTTCGCAGAAGAGCGCAGGAGACGCTCTTGCACTTTCAGGGGGATTTTAACATCCCCCCGAATTTTTTTTAACTTTTTTTATTTTTGTGCACATGTGGGGACTGGCCCACGTGTGCACAAACCTCCCCCAGCCCCCCAGCTTCCCCCTCCGTGCTGATTTATGTATCCGCACGGAGGGGGCAACTTCAGCATTAGTATAAGGATATTGTGTGGTTCACATTATTTTGAGCTGTAGTATGCTGTCAGGTTTGGCATTAACAAAAGAGCATGGAATGAAAAGGGAACAGATTTTGAAAACTGGCCTTTTCTTACTGAATAGTAGGCAGCTATCACTGTCACTCTGTGTCTCTGTCCTTGATAATTTGATCTAGGGAAATGAAAAGGAACATCATGTGTGGAATATGTGATGCATTTGAGTGCTTTTCTGTCTATGAAGTGTAAAAAAAAATACTCCATGTGTTGCTAGCTGTCAATTCTGTGTCTGGACTTTCCAAGATTTTCACATACTCCTCCCTCTGAACATAACTTGATCAGTCCAGATATTCTGTAATATTGCTTAAAGAGTGGTCTTCATATAATTGTATGAGAAGACAGTGTTTGCTTGGATTCTTTTTTATAGGAAGATGTAATAGTAAGGTTAGATCAGTGTAGTGCATAACCGATCAAGAGTTATGTTCAGTCCCCTTGCCAGCCCCCCAGCGGGGCTTCCCCTGCTTTTAGGGTCTTCTGCCTGCCACTGGCCACATGGCTGGTGAGGGAAACCCCACCCCCAAACAGCTAAGTTCGGGTGCAATGTCCCCAATGTGATGACATCATCATGATGTTAGGGACGTCACATGCAACACTCTGGTTTGAGGACAAAACTCTATGGTAAATTTGGCCTAAAACCATAGAGTTTTGCCCTTAAGCCAGAGTGCCTCTGTGCGACATTGCTGATGTGATGATGTCAATTCCGGGTGATGTCATCACGTCAGTGACATCCCGGGACACCCCCAAAATCCTCCTGCCAACACGGCGAGGGGACCTGGCAACCCTAGTAGTGCACTTTAAGTGGGACCGCCTTTGAAAAAAATGTTCAAAAACCCCAATTGGTCCCAAATGCAGCAGTCTGGTTATTGCCAGGGGCTGGAGCTAGGGATCATATCACTTGTGCAGAAAGATTTGCAATGACTACTTTTTTGTTTTCACACAGAAAATCTGTTTCTTCTGAAAGTAGAAATGGGTGAATTTTCCACCCTGGTCCATACTTCCCAGACTGCAGACTAATCTGGTACATGTATGGTTGCCAGAAAAAAAAACACACAAAACCTTTTTTGCACAAAATGGATGAGAGCGCACCCATGGAATCCAGTACCCCACGTTTCGACAAATTCCACCCTGCTGCTGTCTTCAGTGCATTGGCACAGGTTGACTGTGACCTTGTGAGGTACCCCGTGGGATTCACATGAACCCTTTGAAGAACAGAGATCTAGTTTGAAGGCTGTGTTGTGGGTGCCCCCATCCTTAATGGAATGGGGTTGCCAGCTCTGGGTGGTGGGTGGAGCCTGGGGAGGGTGGGGTTTGGAGGGGGGGGACCTCAGCAGGGTATAATGTCATAGAGTACATGCGTCAAAGTGGCCATTTTCTCCCAGGGAACTGATCTTGATTGTCTAGAGATCAACTGTAATGGCAGGAGATCTCCAGCTGCCGCCTTGAAGTTGGTGACCCTAGGTACATGGGTTCCAAAGCTTGAATATATGCATGTTGTTCAGGGTTGCCAGGTTGGGAAATTCCTGGAGATTTGTGGGTGGAGTCTGGAAAGGGAGATTAGCAGGGATGTGAAGCCATAGAGTCCATGCTCCAAAGCAACCCTTTTCCCCGGGGGAACTGAGCTATGTCACCAGGAGATCAGTTTTAATTCTGGGAGATCTCCAAGCCCCACCTGGCCATTTGCAACCCAAATGTTGCCCTTTTCCGAGGAACTGGTGATCGCGCTTATTGGTAGGGTCGCATGTAGCACATTTATATCATGCATGCGGTCAGACTTAAAGGCTGAACAGGGCTTCCATTTCAAATTTATCATTACAAAGATTCCAGCAGCCCTGTACAGTAGGCCAGTTACATGAATTATTTTGTCTATTTTATATGCTGGTTTCTTTTCTGCTGGTCACGATTAAATTGTTTATGGCTTTAATGACTATGTTTCTGACCTCCCCGGAGCCCTCTTCAGTGGAGAATTTGAGATAGAAATATTTTAAATTAATAATTGTCCCCAAATTCGAGATTGGAGGGGGGGGGCACCTAAGGGTGTGGTGAGTTCTTGACAGAGGTAACATTTGCGCCTGGAACCTCCCAAATTGCAGTTTATCCTCCTTAACTACTACACTAAATCCCTTGACTAGTGAAAACCTTATTCAGCCCTTGGAGCTTTTTCTATCTAGCTTCTGTGGTCTGACTAGGTATCCCAGAGAAGAATACAATACAGGGGTGAATGTCAGGCCTTTGAACCATCAGTGACAACCCAATCTGATAACAAAATCTAATTTTGTAGCCTCGTGTTCAAACAGCAATCCGACAGTCGTCCGTTTAAGTGAAGTGACCTAAACCAGTACTTTTTAATACGTTGCCTTGTTTAATAAAAGATCTATGTTGATTTCTTTTCCTATACTGTGATGGTTGGCATGAAATGCTCTTTGGCATTCTGCATTCACCAAGGGACTGTCAGCAGACAAGAGAACAAACGGGTGTACCTGTAGTCCCTCCATTCTTCCTTCAGCCATCAGATGGCCTTCTGATATTCACAGCTACCTCAGGACAATTTCGTCTGTAGTTGGCAGTCCTTTCACACTAACTGTGCTTCACAGAAATCTCTAGGAGCTGAGTCCATGAGGTATTACCAGTTGCTCCTTCAGATCAAGTGGTAAAAAGCTCTGAATTCCAAAGCTTTGGGTTCCAGTTCTCGGATGAATAGGAACAGTGTGGATTACTATAGCCAGGGCTCTTTTTGTAGAAAAAGCCCAGAAGGAACTCATTAGCATAATAGGCCACACCCAACAGCAGGAACTCATTAGCATATTAGGCCACACCCCTGACAGCACTGCTCATTAGCACATTAGGCCGCACCCCCATGTTACCAGAAGTGTGGTTATCCAGCCACACCCACCTTTTGCTTGTTATTCTGTTTACCTTGTTTGTTGTCAAAACTCAGGGCTTTTTTGTAGCAGGAACTCCTTTGCATGTTAGGCCACACACCCCTAATGTAGCCAATCCTAATGAGTTTCTCCTGTTGGGTGTGGCCTATTATGCTAATGAGTTCCTGCTGGGTGTGGCCAACTTGGGAGCCAGCCGGAACGCCGTTCCTGTGCGTTCCTGCCCCAAAATAGCCCTGACTATAGCACAAGTCTAAAGCTTGTGGCTTCTAAAAAACTGTGTGTTGTATTTATATGTATTTTATTAATTTTGTTGTGCACTGCCCTGAGCCCGCTTGCAGGGAGGGCGGTATAGAAGCCTTATAATAAATAAAAACTGTCGGGGATCAATCTAGCCCAAATTAAACAAAGTCCTTCACATTCCATTGATTTTGATGGAACATTAAAATACATGCATAAATCTACCCCACTGGAATCAGCTAGAACTTAGCTGTGCCTCGACTGATTTGCTTTTTCGACTTGATATACAGATTCTGTTCCATTGTCCTGCCAGACTAACACCAAACACTCTTCCCTTTTGATGCAAACGCACACATACAGAGTACCAAACACATACCTGTATATATTTATGTTTTGCAGGACACTGATTCGTAGGGTCGTCATAAGTCAGAAGCGACTTGATAGCACTTAACACAGACACACAAATTTACATCAAACATGCTCATTAACTTTTCCTCCCAGTTCAACTGGAAGGAAGAGGTATATTTGGTGTAAAGATCCATGGGAATGTGGAATAAGCCAGCATATATCACCAGAGCACACTGGGATGCCAACTTCAGCAAATGGATTTTACAAGAAGTTTGAAGAGGTTAGTGCTAGAGTTACAACGAATGGTTTCTACAGGAAAATGATGGGGGGTTTGGGTATGTGGAGCACATATGTGAAGCAGAGCTGCCAATTTATAGATCTGAGTTCTGAAAATAAAATAGACGTAGAAGGTCTAACTCTCTCATAAGAGCAGTTTGCAACAGCTTCTCCGGCTTGAGAGCGACATAACATCAGTCAGGACAAGACTGATGTTGCCTGCACGGAAGCTCTGCTTTTTGCAAACAAATGCTGACTGTAGCTGATAACCTGGGAACTGGCACACTGTGCAGCCTAAGAGTATGACTTGTGAAATAAATCCCGGATTCAGATCTCATCTCTGTCCTAAGTTAGCTCAGCAAGATTCAAGTCCAGTAGCATCGTAAAGACCAACAAGGGTTTGAGGGTATACGCTTTTGAAAGTCAAAGCTCCATTTGCCAGATACAAGTCGTAGTGGAGATCAAAGGGAGCCTTGGTTCTGGAAAGCTTCTACCCTGGAAATCCGGTTGGTCTTTAAGGTGCTCCTGGACTCCAATCTTGCACTTCTCCTGCAGACCAATGCAGCTCCCCACCAATGTTCCCTCTAAGCTGTGGAGTCTTGTGTGCAAAAAATCTACTTTGTGAGCTACTGGCATTAAAGTTGTGAACGAGCAATTTGGCTACTGCATAATTAGTTTGCTCTGGAGCCATCCTTCCTGAGCTAAGACAAAAAATGTGTGAGCTGGAGGCTAAAAAACTGCGAGCTAGCTCACACTAACTCAGCTTAGAGGGAACACTGCTCCCCACCTGGAAACCAAGTTAGCTCATTCACTCTCTATCAGTTCAAATTGCACCTTACAAAATGGAGGTAATCATGCTGATCTGCTTGACACGGAAGAAAACAACATAGTTCAAGTGAAGGATACTTTCCAGGGCTATCCTAAAAACCTGCATCTAATGTTGCATAAAGAAGGGGGGAGGAGGGTCAAACAACTTTCCCCTGACTGTCAGGTCCTAAGGAAACGGCAGTTCTGTGCACAGAATCCAATATCAGCTCAGTAGATACACTTTGAATGACACTTGCCTAAGTAAGATTCTTACATGTTAATAAACACAGACATCGGTGCATTTCCTCCCAGAAACAGTGGTTGTGATGTTGCGTATAAAGTAAGGAGAAGTCATTCATATCTGTCTTTATATGCACACTCGTAACCAAGCTGTGTGTGTACAAATATGCCACTCACTTATACAGACAGGGGGGGCGTCCTTTGGAGAATGCCAGAAGGAAGCAAATGCTTCCTGGTATTGTCTCCATTACAAAATAAATCCAGTTTAAAACATGTTATCTAGAATTATTTCATCCACCAAGTTCACAGCATAATGAGACACCCCACAGTAAGGTTTGAAAACCAAGGCTGCAAAAGTCTGCCTGCATCCTCAGTATTTAGAAACAGTGTAAGGAACAGATCCCATCACTCCCATTATGAGTTAGGATTTACCCCTCCCTGCATTCTGCATATGTTCTGTTTGTTCTAACTGTGCCTAATTTTCAAATTTTCCCAGCCTAACACTGTTTTGCTGTACATAATTAGCAATTGCCCTTCTCAATAAGCATAGCTGCAGGCTTCAGCTTTGCTGCCAGTCAAAGTCGCCGTGCCTGCATAATTGATTACGAGAAACACAAAATCATAATTTTGCTATTTACTTCCCACTTTGAGGGGTGAAAAAAGCTAACCAGGGTATATTTTCGTACTGGGCCACTTAGGCACTGGAAATGCTAAAAATAAAATTGCTCCGCTGCTTAGGTACCACTGAGATGCAGTTAGACTGCTAGATACATATACCATACACGAGGCCATGGATTTTATTTGTTCCCAGCTTTTCAATTCACAGCAGACACTGAGCTAGAACAGCTTTGGACATACTTAAAAACAAAGGCGAGGGAAAAGTTCCTTTCCCAGAGTCGGCAGGAGCCCACGCACTCTTCAAACCGTCTGTCTCTTACAATAGCTATTGTCAGTTTAAGGGGGAAATCAAATGATTGTTACTAAAGCCAGAAATGATTTGAAAGCACTTTCCCCCCCACTTTCCCCCTTTGGCAATACTTACATTCATCTTCTACAAACAGACCGTCTCTTTCAAGCCATTTTGTAAGGAATCCCAGTCATTTGAATGGCATAAATAAAGTAGGGGTCCTGTTCTCTGCATCGGCTGCCTGGGGTATTGTTCATCGCCTCCCTCCGCCTTTGATAACCATTCCTCCAGGATGTGGAAGTGGAGTTCAAAAATAGACTCCGATTCACTTGGCATCAAACATTTCAGACTTCTCAACTCTTCCCAGCAGCTGTCAGACTCCCACTGAACTCAACCTGGTGCCAATAGATTTCAATTTAATCTTTTTCTTGGGAGTGACGAGCGGGTGCTCAGCGTCGCCTGAACTTGCCTTAACCCTCCAGATGGATGGTGATCTCTCAGCCACTCCGAGAGACTATGAGCTGATCTGTCTTAAAGCCTTGCCTTTTCCATTCATCGACCTTGCAAGGAAAATCCCGGGTCTTCGTTGCATTATTCATGATCCTGCCACTCCCAGTACACATTTTGAATCATTTAATACAGCACACGACTTTTTTTTCATTTCATCTTCTCCCCCTCCTTTTTAAAAAAATACAGCAAAGTGTGACTTGCATCTTCAAAGGTAGCCCTCATTTTAAATAAGTGACGTTAACTAGAAGCTTCTCTGAGGTGCATTTCTCAGTACAACAAATTTTAACGGAGCTGGTTATTAGAGGGGAAAAAATAGAAAGTGCTGGGAAATGTGGATTCGAAGTCTATTTAAGGCAGAGCAAAATGTGTCTGGGAAACCTGAGATCTCACTTTCCCCCCTCCCTTTTGCAAAGCTCTCAGATCTCCTAAATACACAAAAATAAAAATGGGACAGTCCTACAGAAAATGTACTGCAGACTCTTGGGTGTCTTGCTAGATTTTATTCACATGTTTCTAATATAAATATATGTTATGAAGTCACTTGTGTAACATTTGTGCATCACTGTCATAGGTGTTTAGAGTGAAAAAGCAGATAGTTATACAGGATTAGCAAGGGCGAGTTGGCACATTAAAACAACCCTGGAGTGAGCGGAGCCAAGTTGCCTCAGATAACCCTGGTAGTGCCTCCGGGGCCACTCAATGCTGGGGTGCTCTGAGTGATTCCAGGGCCCTGGCCAAAAGTCCAAGATAGACCCCCAAAATCACTGCCGCCACCACCATCCCAGAATGCTTGGTGCTTGGGGGGGGGGCAACAGTGGGAGGGCTTCTAGTGTCCTGGCCCCACTGCTGGACCTTCTGATGGCACCTGGTATTTTTGGCCACTATGTGACAGAGTGTTGGACTGGATGGGCCATTGGCCTGATCCAACATTGGCTTCTCTTGTGTTCTTATGTTCTTAATCACTGCCACACCTACCCTGTGCCATGGGGGTCCAAGACAGTGGTGACTCTCACCTCACGTGAGGCAGGCAGGAGTTGCTGCCACCAGTGGAAGCCAGCTGCTGGAGCTTCAGGTGGGGTAGGTGCGAGCAGACACTGCTGCTGAGCTGGCTTCCCTCTGTCAGGGTGGGGTGGGGGGGTGTAAGCAGTAACCCTCCCCAGAGCAGTGCCCAGGGCAGTTGCCCCTGTTGCCCATTTTTAAGATTGCCCCTGGCTGTTCCAGAATTGTTGTAATATCCCAACCTGCCCCTGCAGCAAGAGACATGGCAGCATGGGACTTGGTATTACTTTAGTCTGCTTCTCACAGAGTAAGATCGCACCAGGAAGGCAGATCAGTCCTACAGGGCTCTCAGTGCCACTTCACAGTTTGCATAGTGGCTGGAGTTGGAGGCCACTGATGGTTTTTACCAGAATATTGAAGGTGGTGGTGGTGTCACAAAGGCATCGTTGCCTGTGCAGTGTTCAACTAGCCTCTCTGGCAAGTTTTTGCAGAGTTTTCAAACCTTGTAGAATCCATTTTGTAGAAATGACAGTGAGACGAAAGGGAAGCGGGGCAGTGGCTCAGTGGTAGAACATCTGCTTCGCACGCAGAAGGTCCAGGTTCAATTCCTATCATCTCCAGTTAAAAGGAACAGGCAGCAGGTGATACGAACGGCCTCTGTCTGGGACTCTGGAGAGTCGCTGCCAGTCAGAGTACACAATATTTATTTATTTATTGGATTTATACCCCGCCCTCCCCGCGGCTTACATAAAACTGTTAAAACATTTTAAAAACACATAAAATCTAAAGTGTAATACATACATACATACATACATACATTCCTATGCAACGGTATTCATAATCGAATGTTTTCATAACAGGAGTCAGTTAGTACAGATTTAGATGATGAACACAATCCCAGGGAGGCTCCAAGTTATGTCAAGATGTTAAATGTGGTCAAATGCCTGGTGGAAGAGCTCCATCTTGCAAGCCCTGCAGAATTGAAGTAAGTTCCACAGGGCCCTGGTGTCCTCAGGGAGTTCGTTCCACCAGCATGGAGCTGCCACGGAGAAGGCCCTAGCCCTGGTGATGGCCAGTCTAGCCTCTTTAGGGCCAGGCTGTCGAATAAGGTATGATGTGGCTGTCAGTGAGATATTCCCCATATAGCATAGGGTTCTCATGTGGTTGTTTCCTGAGATTTTCCCTAATTCTCCATAGCTTCTCCATGGTGCAAAGATAAAGTCAAAGATAAACCATAACGTGAGGCTAGAATCTTTCATTTGGAACTCAAATTGCGCAGTGCACTGGCTGTGCACATTCACTATGAAAGGAGCATCTGTATCTCCATGTCCTCAGCAACTATGTACCGGGGGTGGGGTGGGGGTTAGATGTATGCATAAAAACTCACACGTTTCAAACTGAATTTCTCTCAAGAAGTTTATTTTGGGATGCAACAGAGCAGTGTTCCCTCTAAGCTGAGTTAGTGTGAGCTAGCTCATGGTTTCTTAGCGTCCGGCTCACACATTTTTGTCTTGGCTCAGGAAGGATGGTTCCAGACCAAACTAATTTATGCAGCAGCCGAATCACTTACTCACAACTTTTAATGCCAGTAGCTCACAAAATAGAATTTTTGCTCACAAGACTCCAAAGCTTAGAGGGAACACTGCAACAGAGTACATGTCCTTTGACAACAGACACAGACAAGCTTGCGTTCCTTGGATGTTTTTGGAGAAAGGCATACAGCTTCAGGTGTGACGTAATCTTGTCTAAAAGCAGGGTATCGGAATGCTACCTGGAATCCTTCCCAGTGGCATGACTCTAACATTTGCAAGCCATTTAATTCTTTACACAGAGAGTGATTAAAAGGTAGAATTTGCCACCAGGGGATGTAACGATGGTCACAGGAATAAATAGCTTTAAAATAGGATTTGATAGATGCATGGAGGATGAATCTATCAGTGGCTATCAGTCATGGTGACTGAGGGGAACCTCCATGTTCAGAGGCACTAAACCTCTGAATCCCAAAGAGGCAACACCTGGGGAAGGTCTCAGCCTCTGTGCTCTGTTGATGGCCATGTAGGGGAACTGGTTGGCCACTGTGTGAGCCAGGATGCTGGACTAGATGGACCACTTGTCTGATCCAGCAGGGTTCTTCTTATGTTATTAAGCCAAAGTCTCTCTGTTTAATATATAATCCAAACCTTCTTCCAAGTACCTTTCCCATCCATTCTCACAGCAACACTGCAGGGTAGGTTACGGTGAAGAAGAGCGATGGGTCCAAGGGCACCCAGCAAGCTTTGTGACATACTGAAGTTTGGAACCCCTGTCTCCTGAATCCAAGTTAGACTTTCTAAGCACTATACCCCACTGGGACATGCTAAAATAGTCTTCCCTCTCTACCCCTTTAATTCTCTCATATCCCAGTGAGCAAACATTATTGCTGCTGGATGAAAGGAAAACATAGGGGAACCCATGTGGTTGCCCAGCAACAATATACATGATTACAAACGTCATTCCCATTCCCTTTCCTCTCCAAGACTGACCCTTCTTCGGAGAACCTGGCATTAAGCTCTCGTCATCCTGGCCACATCTCCTTGATTGAAAGCACTGGTGAGAGCAACAGCAGCAATTCCTGCAAATAGTCTGGGGATGCTTTTAACCCAAAGGAGATGGAAGGGCAGTAAGGAGTGGCTGGAAGCTCATTGTTCGGACTAGACTGGCACACTGGAACACGTGAAGCTATCTTATACTGAGCAAGAAAACTGGTCTATCAAGATCAGTCTACACTGACTGGCAATAGCTCTCGATGGTCTCTGGTCGTGGTATTTCAGATCACCTGCTATCTGAGATTCTGGGAATGGAACCTTGGACTTTCTGCATTCCAGACAGATGCTTTACCACTAAGCCATGGACCTTCCCCTCTTCACTTTCAAACTAGATGCAGCTAGATTTGATCGACAGATTATGTGAAATTAGGTAGCAGACCAAACTGGCAGAGTTCTAGGCTGTAGTGTTACCATGTGTGTTTGC
Source organism: Gekko japonicus (assembly GCF_001447785.1). Classification (NCBI taxonomy): domain Eukaryota; kingdom Metazoa; phylum Chordata; class Lepidosauria; order Squamata; family Gekkonidae; genus Gekko; species Gekko japonicus. The sequence goes on along the minus strand of NW_015163604.1, from coordinate 699,974 downwards.
AATTGCATTTTGTCTGTACTGTGCTTATGCTGCGTTGGCCAAATGTCTGTGTATCTGTGCATTTGAGACTCAGGGATCACTGCTGTGTGTGTTTGATGCTGTGTGTTTGAATGGCTGGCCTTGCACCTCATGCTGCCTATGGATGGGCATGGCTTGAGCTGCCTGCCACAAGACACATGCCTCCCTGGAATCTCCCAGAGTGCCTCTGGACAAAGGAGACCAGCGCCATTATGCACAATGAGAGACTTGGAGAAACAACAGGCTTTTCCACCATTGGCGAACTGTAGGAAAGAACGCAATTCTCCCTGGTATCTGGTTTTGGAATCACAAAGACAACTTCCTTGATTGCCTATGGACCAGGCGCATCTTCTGCAAGTCAAAGGTTACCAATGGAAACGACAGTTTCACACCTGGCCACATGGCCCCCTTTTGAAGTTAGGGCAGCATATTTGAATATTGCCCCCTTCCCCTCATTAGGACGTCACAACTCTTTGCCCTATAGCCTTAGCATAGAGGATGGACCCCAAGGGTTTATGGCCTTAAGCCAAGCCCAAAAACATAGCTTTTAAAAAGAGGAACACAGCCTTTGTTTCTTTGGTTAACCCACCCCTCCCCTACCTTGCAATTTAAGTGCTGCAGGTGTGTCTTACTGTGTTCCCGGGAGTCGCGACCCAGGAACCCGCACGTGGCTTGGCCAGTCCAGCTCGTGTGCCTTTTAGAGTTCACCCGCTGATCCTTAAGCTGCCCCTTTTCTGCTACGAGGAGATTTCTCCCCAGCTTGGACCTCAGATAAGTATAAGCGATATCCTGTTGTGTTATCCCCCTTGTCTGTTGCTTTTGTTATTTTCCTTGCTGATTGCTTTCTATGAACTATTGTAACTAAGGATCTTGTGAGAATCTGTGTATGCATCTGTTTTCGTATGCTTGAGAACTGTGTATTAAAAAGGCAACATTTATTCATAAACCTAGTGTGTTGTCTCAATTCCTGGGAATTAGGAGCGTTTCGTTGGCCAATCTGACCTCTGTATACACTGGACAAGAACTCACACCTCGCCCACTGTTGTAGATAATTCAGAATTGGGCTCCCGGAACCGTCCTTAGAGGAGTTCGGGTCACAGTAGATGGAGGTTTTATAGCTTTCAGTGGTACCTCTCTTTTTAAATAGGTCTCTTTTTATGTAGCAAAAACAGAGGATGATTTGACAGTTGAGTTCATGCACCATTTTCTTTTAAAATGGGGAGCATTGAAACATATGAACGCCCCTCCCTTCAGTTTCACCTGCAGTCCATAGTGATAGGGTCCAGAATTCTACCAACTGAGTGTTTCACGTCATACTAAGCAGGGCTATTTTTGGGCAGGAAT
>NW_015163604.1:661345-698512 GCF_001447785.1 Gekko japonicus | reverse complement strand
TGTGGACTAATATGCTAATGAGTTCCTGCTGTTGGGTGTGGACTAATATGCTAATGAGTTCCTGCTGTTGGGTGTGGACTAATATGCTAATGAGTTCCTGCTGTTGGGTGTGGACTAATATGCTAATGAGTTCCTGCTGTTGGGTGTGGACTAATATGCTAATGAGTTCCTGCTGTTGGGTGTGGACTAATATGCTAATGAGTTCCTGCTGTTGGGTGTGGACTAATATGCTAATGAGTTCCTGCTGTTGGGTGTGGCCTATTATGCTAATGAGTTCCTGCTGGGCTTTTTCTACAAAAAATGCATAAATTGGTTTTCAGAGGCCTGCAGCATTCCAAGGTTGCAGAACTGGTAATCTGCACAAATGAAATCAATTTATGTCAGGCAGAATTGCTGCTGAACTGAATTCAAAGGTAGCTTGGATTTATGTGGAAATCATGCATGCATTTTAAGGTTAAATTATAAAGTGACCTATTTGTCAATTCAAAAACCTGGTACAAGGACACCTAAAAATGCCCTTTTGACTTGTTTTCCACATGCCAGAAACCTGCTACTTGTGCATTTAGAACTCCCTTCCTGGGTTTTTTTTTGCACATGCCCATCAACAACTTCTCCTGGAGAAGTACCTCAAGTGGCATGTGTGGATTCAAGCCCTAGGATTCACTGGCATGTACTGGTGAGGATTTTTTTTTCTTTGACAGATAAAAACAACATAGAAGAGATCGTTCATGATGAACAACAGAGCTGCATCCACATTCAATGGAATCTGGGTCTTACCTTTTTGCTTCTGGCATAGTCACCAAGCTTAAATAGCATTATCCTACCTCATATACACAAGGTATATCCCCAAAACCGCCCACGCTGGAACCTCAACCTATATCTCCTGGAGAATAGGGGGGGGGAAATATCACCATAGCAACTGCCTCCTCATTCTAAAGTTTCATTTGTCTCTGAAGGCCTGTAAGTTTCTCCTCATATATGGCTGCCACTTATTAATTTAAAATAAGATCTAACAATTAGTTCATCTACAGGAGGTTAATGCCTCCTTCAGTCCCTGCTGTTCCGCTTATGACTAGACAGTTTGAAATCTTGGCTATGGTTTCTGAAGAGCTAAACGACATTTTGCCAGCAGGGAATTCCTTTGAATAAAACCACGGCCCAACCTCACAGCTTTTTATTACCAATTATATTCCATTTCTATATTTGAAGTGGATTTATTGAAAGGTGGTGGTGGTGGTGGGGGTTTGGATGGCTGCGCAAGCAACAGTTCTGATGTAGTCCTTGTCTGCTATCACTTCATTAGGAAGAGACTGCAAGATGAGTTTGCCTGTCATGTTGCATTTAAGAAACATTTAAAGTTCCAAACACATTCATTTGGGACATAAAATAAATGAAGCAGAGACTGCAAATGGAAGATGTGCTCAGGGAGGTGTGCAAGGACAGAATGTGACCCGCAAGGGCTAATGCAAGAGCTGGGCTTTCACAGGAGTTTCAGAGTCTTTGAGGTTTGCTCGCACCAATCAGAGATTTTTTAATATATATATTTGTGTGCGTGTTTGTGTGCCTGCTTGGAAGTCATGGTTGACTTCTGGAGACCCCCTACTAGGGGCTTGGATGTTTCTCAGAGAGGTAGTTTGATTGGCTTGCCTCTGTGTCCCGCCTCTGGTATTCCTCGGAGGCTGCCCTTCCAAGTACTTGCCAGCCCTGATTAGCTTCCAAGATCTGATGAGATCGGACTTGCCTGGGCTATCCAGGTAAGGGCCTGATCACAGATTATTAATTAGCAATAAAAGAGAGAACTGTCAGGAATCTAATGGCATCATGGAAGCAAGCACGATGCACGGGAGAATATTAAAAATGATCCTGCACTGCACTGTATATTTAAATGTAAACTAGAACAAAGAAAAGTTGATTTCCAAAGAGGTGAAGTTGCAGCCCGCGCCTAATATTACGTGGCAACAAGTGTTACTACTACTACTATTAATACTACTATTACTTATGATCAGGGCTTTTTTTGTAGAAAAAGCCCAGCAGGAACTCATTAGCATAATAGGCCACACCCAACAGCAGAAACTCATTAGCATATTAGACCACACCCCTGATAGCACAGCTCATTGGCATATTAGGCCACACACCCCATGTTACCAGAAGTGTGGTCATCCAGTCACACCCACCTTTTGCTTATTCTGTTTACTTTGTTGTCAAAACCCTGGGCTTTTTTGGTAGCAGGAACTTATTTGCATGTTAGGTCACACACCCCTAATGTAGCCAATCCTAATGAGTTTCTGCTGTTAGGTGTGGCCTATTATGGTAATGAGTTCCTGCTGGGCGTGGCCAACTCAGGAGCCAGCCGGAACTTCATTCCTGTGTGTTCCTGCCCCAAAATAGCCCTGCTTATGATTATGATAGTTTAATTATTCAATTTCTAACTCATTTTTCTCTAAAAAGGGCCCAAGGCTGGTAACAAATCCAATAAAGCAACTAACACATTTTCAGTGCAAGGAGAGTTCTGCCCTTCCAATCTCCCTGACTTCAAGGGACATAGAAAGATGTAACTCTGGTTAGGATTGCACTGGTAAGCAATTTAAAAAAAATACAATCCCAAGCCAGGTATGAATTCAATTTAAATCCAAAGTACACATGTGATATCATTTTACAAGTGTTTCTCTGTTGATATAAGTGAGAGTAAATGGAGTGGAGCAGTAGGGAGGGGACAGGGAAATGCTGATGCGATGACTTCATGACAAGTGTGTGTGTCGGGGGGGGGGGGGGGGGGGGTTAGCTAGGTTTTTCCAGACAAGGTGCCCAAGTGTTTCCATGTAATGCTGGAAGAAGAGAGTTACAAGCTGCATATTAGGTGTCTGGAATAGACAATGTTCGTAAGTCCACAGAAGAAAATGGGTCATAGGAGCTCGGAAAGATTGAATTCTGGGAACGTCCTCATCATCTGGTGCTGTGTAACGTGGTGCAGGCCAAGAAGACAACACAAGGCAGGATTCTTAACATGGGGTTTTATCCTTCTGGCCTTCTTATAACCCATCCTTCATCTTTCTTTCCCCCTCCTATTCTGCCCTTTTCCTTTCAGCACAGAGGGGTCTAGTTTGTCCAGGTACAGACTACAGACTCCTTGGGAGCCAGTTTGGTGTAGTGGTTAAGTGTGCGGACTCTAATCTGGGAGAACCCGGTTTGATTCCCCACTCCTCCATCTGCAGCCAGCTGGGTGACGTTGGGTCAGTCACAAGCTCTGGCACAGCTGTCCTTGAAAAAGAGCAGTTTGTGTCAGAGTTCTCTCAGCCCCACCCACCTCACAGGGTGTCTGTTGTGGGGAGGGGAAGGGAAAGGAGTTTATAAGCCGCTCTGAGACTCCAAGTGAAGGGCGGGGTATAAATCCAATCTCCTCCTCCTCCTAATGGGGGATAAACTTCTAAACATCAAGCTTGGGCTTGGGTGAAATTCCTCTATTGGAACTGGAGCCACACTCTTTGACCCAACACATGTGGCAGCTTTATACTGAGTCACAACACTGGCAGTAGCTCTCCAAGGTCTCGTTCTGCTTCCTAAGATCTTTTAGCTTCTGGGTATTCACACAAAGCATCTCCTGTAGCACAGACCTATGGGTTCCCAGTTCCTTGGAAAACCGAAATGCTTCTTGAGTTCTATGGGTTTTTGTGTTGCTGGCTGTTCCTCCTGCAATTAGTTACTGTCCTTTCCCATTCCTGTGTAGCTTCCCTTTCCTGTCAGCTGTTCCACTCCACGCTGAGGCCCAGAACCCCAGGCACACTGGCACCAGCCGTACTATGCTACTCTAGCAAAGGCTAAGGGTAAACTGAGGCCCTAAATACTCCTGCAAGGAGGTGGAGATACAACCCCCACCTCTCCAGGAGCTCAAAGGTGTCTCGAGTGGTTTTTAAAGGTGCAAACCTAATTACAGCAGCAAGTCCTCTGGTGGGGTGGCAGTTCAGGGTTTTGCGAGGCTTGAGAGGTCAGTTGGGGAAAGACCTCAGGTGCTGCAGTGGGCTCAGGGGTGGAGGGTTGATGGTCCAAGCCTAAGGTACGTCTTTATCCCAGAGTGAGAAGGTTGATTCAGACTCCTGGGGCAACTCTTTCACACCAAAAGGACTTCCTGGAGGTGTCTCAGTTCTGTGGTGATGCCAAGTGCTCAGCTTCCTCCTTGACTTGAGTCTTTGGTCTTCTTGCCTGATGAGAAAGAGCCCTGGTCCTTGACTCCAGCAGACCTCTGTGCATGCAACAAAGTACATCCACTTGTAGACCACAGACTGTATTCTTTGGTCTGCTCCTGCCTGTACCTGCTATGCTCCCCTGATGCCGCAAGCATCACCTGTGTTCTTCAGGGCCCACCAGTCCCATTGTCTACTATCCTCCCACCCTTGTCTTATTTATCTACTCTCTTCTGGACATTGATCTAGGCTTGTCTCTCTACTCAATTGACTGACTCAGCAAACTAACCACGCACGGAGAGCGTTGCACTCTGTCCAGTGCACGACTGCAAGTCTCTTCCTGCTTGCTTCCTGCAGCATTCTGCCTGTAAATAATAAAAGGGAATCTCAGGACCACTTCCCACACTCATGGGGCCTATCTTTCAAGCCACACAGAAACACTCTGGACCACATTGTATTCTTAAGGGGGGGGGGGAGATTGGTCAGTCAGATGTTTTCCCAAGGACTAAACTGAAGTGCTAACCCTGGCAATTAGGAGAGAAAAACTAGAAGCCCAGTCAGGGCTTCATATTAGGAAACTTTATTAACAACTCCCAAAGGATTAAAAGAAACCAAGCTTTTTCCTTTCCTCTAATGCTATTCCCGAGCCTTGCCCTACCAGCTTCTTTAAAGCTCCCTCAAGCCCAGCCATAAGCACACAAATCAGATTTTTATCTTCTAGAGGAATCCATGATATCAGCTTTTTTCGCAAAGCTATTTCTCCTCTGAGCTACCTTGTCTCCGTCTGTCTCCCACTTTAGAAAGCAGCATTTCTCCTGTGCTGCATTAACTCCCTGCTTTCCAACAGTGTGTGCCAGAAGGACTGCTTAAAAGAATGCCCAGGAATGGGGAAACAGGCCTAACTAGCTTAAATACCCTCATTTCTTGCAAATTCACCATCGGAGGTATCCTAGGAATTTGCTTTGGGAGCCAGCGTGGCTTAAGGGTTTCAATGATGGACTAGGACTGGAGTGACCCAGGTTCATATTCTCACTGTCCCATGAGGTTCATATGTACATATGAAGCTGCCAATCAGAACATGGCCCATCAAGGTCAGTATTGTCTACTCAGACTGGCAGCAGCTCTCCAGGGTCTCAGGCAGAGGCCTTTCACATCACCCACTACCTGATCCTTTTAACTGGAGGTGCCAGGGGTTGAACCCGGGCCTTCTGCATGCCAAGCAGATGCTCTGCCACTGAGCCATGGTCCTTCACTTGGGTGACATTGGGCCACTTGCTTTCTCTTAGCCTAACTAAACCCACAGGGTCGTTGTGAAAATAAAAGGGGTGAAGAGGTTCCCAGTTTCCCTGGAGAGGCAGTATAACATTTTTCAAAATGAATAAATAGGAGGCTGACCATGTATGTTGCCCCAAGCTCCTTAGAGGTTGCTCAGGAACCCCCAGGTATTGTAGACCTTCCACACACACAGCAATTCCTTTATTGGCATTTCACAGAAATAAAAACATAGTATCTGGGAAACAAAATTCAGATTCTACATAAAATACAATTTCTGTTAAAATTGTAGACCTTCCGTCTACATCGATCTAAGGATTCCTCCTCTGCTTTTCTCCCAGTGGAGACTCAAAGCAGCTTACAACATACAAAAATAAAATATAAACACCTGGGAGGGAAAACAGTAGAATACTCCAACATTCTGGGTGGCTTCTAGTCCCACTGGCCCAGTTCATTCAGGTCCACAAACTGCAAGCCAGGAGCTAAGAGCCGAGAACCTTTCGGCACTGACTCTTGGGATCATGCCACCCAGACTTAAATACACAAAAAAAGGAAGGGAAGCAGCAGCTCAGCCCACATCTCACTCAGCTAGCAGGGGTGTCCCCAAATTCCCTTCCCCTGCTATTCCCAGGTTTAAATGGCATGGAAAAGATTCTACATACTGGCATAAGAATGTCTGAGTGAGGAGTGGGTGGAGAATGGGTAGATAAGCTGCCTGCTTATCCTACTGTCCCCTCTATTGTATCAGTGGAAGGAAACACGAGCCCATGAAGTAGATGGACAGAATCAGTGTTCCCTCTAAGCTGAGTTCGTGTGAGCTAGCTCACAGTTTTTTTAGCCTCCGGCTCACAGATTTTTCTCTTAGCTCAGGAAGGACGGCTCCAGAGCAAACTAAGTTACACAGTCGCCAAATCGCTCACTCACAACTTTAATGCCAGTAGCTCACAAAGTAGAATTTTTGCTCACAAGACTCCATAACCTAGAGGGAACATTGGACAGGATACATACTTTTGCCAGGTATGCTGATACAGCTGCCACCCTCCAGGTGGGGCCTGGAGATCTCTTAGAATTACAACTGATCTCCAGGCGACAAAGGTAAGTTCCCTTGGAAAAATTTTTTACATTGGAGGGTGGCTCTATGCCACCCTCTCTAGGCTCCAACCCCACACATCCAGGACATTCTCAACCTGGAGCTGACAACCCTATGTGCTGAGACCTTTGTCATGAACATGTTCCCCAGGAGGACGTACCTTGTTTGAGCCAAGTGAGTGGGACTGAGATATGTCTGAGTCTCCCTTATAACTTCCTGGACTCTATTATTTCTTTGCTTCTGCTAACTTCCCCTTATATAATGCTTATAACTCAAATCTTTTGCAGCTTTACCTATGATCCCTGAGGTCTCCGAGAACAATACTCTGCTTGTAGATCAGTGTGGAGACCCAGCCCCCTTATTATGGGAAGATGCAGAAAATGCTGCATTTGTTGGTAACATGTTAAGAGACCTTTCCTTCATCACTGCTAAAACAGTGGGAAGTATTTTTGAACAGCTACAACTGGTGCTCTCAAAGCTCAAGTCTCTAATCCACATAGCAACTGAAAATTACAACAGGAGCCCTTTAAAATCTAGGAGTACTGAGTAGACAACAGCTGGCCAGACATTTTAGAAGGAAGCACCGAAAGACAGTGGGAGCTATTTCAGCTCTTCGCTGCCTGATAATGAGTGAGGTTTCTCACATTTAGTCCTCCAGCCTCATAAGGTTTGCCTGGACATCCACCAATTTAATGAATATATCCCATTTTGGTATACTAAATTTCATGCTGAGCAGCACTTGAAAACTTTGTTTGGCAGCAGAACTAGGTCTTCTAAATCGAAATCAGTCAGACTCCTTAATCACTCTTACCAGGTTTATAGAGTATTTCTAACATTTGACTGCCCAGCTGTCCCCTCATTATTAACCCAATGGAAAGTCTTCCTAAATTCAAAGGGAATTTTCCCAACATGTTTTTTTTTTTTTTTATGAACACAAGACAACCTTTACTTTTTAATCAGAAAACACCATGCCTCTTCGGTTTTGCATCTGAAGATGAGCACCTGAAGGGAGGACAAGGTAGCCCATTAGGTCATGATGGCCCTCCTGTTTGCTTGGAGTCTGTTTATTTATTTATTTGTTTATTGGGCTTCTAGCCCTCCCCCTGCAAGAAGAAGAGGAGGGAGAGGAGGAGAAGGAGACTGGATTTATACCTCACCCTTCACTACCCGAAGGAGTTTCAGAGTGGCTTACAATCCCTTTCCCCTCCCCTCTCCACAACAGATACCCTATGAGGTAGGTGGAGCTGAGAGAGAGAGAGAACTGACCTTGAGAGAACAGCTCTGAAAGAACTTGTGACTGACCCAAGGTCACACCAGCAGCTGCATGTGAAGCAGTGGGGAATCAAACCCAGTTCTCCCAGATTAGAGTCCGCACTCTTAACCACTACACCAAACTGGCTCTCTACACCAAACAGGCTCAGGGTGGGTTACAACAAGCAATAAATACAATTCAATGTCTAAAACCTCACAGTTAACTAATAAACAATCATAAAATAACAGCAATAGCAATTGATAGCATCATCTGATCACTCCAACTCCATCTGCTCCCATATAGGCTCCCCGCTTGTGTGCAGGTGGATGGCAAGTGGTGTGGATCGGGCAGACGACAGACAATATAAACTGCACATAACAAGTGATGCAAAGCAATACAGAGCAATTCTGAAAACAACATAGACAGCTCTCCTCCATGGAGGAAGACTTTATAAGTTCTTTTGCTGCTCTCTCAGCTGGAGACAACAATCACTGATAGTTTGGATCAACTGAGGTCTAGAATTCTGATCATTCAGAAGGGTTGCCCAGCATTAATGCCTCAGATCTCCCTTCCCTGAGTGGTGGATGCTGAGGTGTTTTTTTTTGGTAAAGCCAACTCTAGCCCAAACGTCTGATTTATTCAACCCTCCAGAGGCACCTCTTGCAGAGAGTTTCCCCCCACACCTAATGGATATATTTATACCCATACCACTAATAGATGTAAGGGAAATGAAGTAATACTTAACTGTTGCATTGAGGAATTTGAATTGGGAGCAACAGGGCCTTTGACACAAAATGTAGTAGATAACTCCCCTAACCCACATCAAGTTTATTCCCGCAAAAATGGATGTATTTTTGTAGACTCAGCAGGGGATTTGGATAGAACAGAGAGGTCCAATTGACAATTATATTGGTAGACATGGAACCTTAGGCGGGGGGACAAACAGGCATCCCAGAGTGCTTCCTTACTATCTGTGTTGTGTCCTGTTGGCCGGGCTATTCCTGTAAGATGGGGGGGGGGAGGTATGGAGATTTGTTTTGTGAAGGTCAATGAGATTCCTCTGTCCCATCCTGAGGAATGATGGTGTGCAGGCCCAGTTAATTCCCATCTCTTCAACCTTGATGTTGTGTAACACCAGGTCAGTAAGAAATAAGGCCAAAATTCTCCAGGAGGCTATCCTGAAGGGGTGTTTTGACCTGGCATGCTTGACTGAGACGTGGGTGGGTGAGGATGAGGTAATCCCTCTCACACAGCTTACTGCAATCCTCCATCAACATTGAACTGAAGGTGGGTAGTGTTCCTCATCCAAGACAGTTTTCCCTTTCAGAGGATCCCTACAGCAAACTTCACTGGCCTTGAATGTGTTGGCTTAGCTTGGGGTGTCGGGGAGAGGGTGAGAGTCCTGCTGGTGTACTGTTCATCCAGTTCACCAGTGGACTCCCTTCTGAGGCTGTCAGATGCAGTGGCTGAGTAGACACTGCGTTTCCCTAGACTGTTGGTCTTGGGTGTACTTTACTTGGTGAAGCCTCAGACTTCATGGCTGCCATGGCAACGTTGGGACCCTCCTGGGTTGTATTTACCCCCACACATGAAGCAGGCCACACTCTAGATTAGTTCTTTTATGCAGGGCTTGATCTGAATAGCGTGGTCATTTGTGAACTGGTGCCATGGTCAGACCACTTCCTTTTAAGGGTAGATTTGGGGGTAGCCATTTCCCCCTGCAGGAAAGATTAATGTATTTATGCTTGCCCACAGAGACAAATGGATCCTGATGGTTTCCAAAATGCTCTGCAGGATTTATCTGGACCTGCCAGCAGTTCCCTCAGTGAGCTGACTAAGATCTCCAATAGAGGTTTCAGGAAGCTATTGATTAGATTGCTCCCTGACATGCTCTGTGGCCTTGTGTCTCTGTGGCTTCTTGGTATAATGAGAGTCTAAGAGATCTTAGAGGTTGCTCAGATGGCTAGAGTAGAATTGGCAACAAACTTGGGACAAAGCTGTGAGAATGCACTATAGAGCCCAATTGAAGGCCTATGTGGTGGCAATGAAAGCAGCAAACATAGATCTGTCCTGGACCCTTTCCAATTGGGCTTCAGGCCTGGCTTTGGGACCGAGACAGCACTGGTCACTTTAATCTCTGTTTACATCTGGACAAAGGCATGCTGGGGTTGTTGATCCTTCTGGATCAATCAGTGGCCTTTGATACAGTAGACCATTTCGTCCTGACCAACCACCTTGCCTCCCTGGGGATGAGGGGCACCACCCTTAGTTGGTTTTCCTTGTTCCTCCAGGACACTCTCAGAGGGCTGCCATCTGGGAGGAAAGGTCTTCCTGTTTAGAGCTGAATTTGTCTGGGTTGGACCTTGCCACTGCCATCCAATGGTCACCTCCAATTGGACTACTGCAATTCGGTCTACATAGGTCTATCCTTGAAAACGCTTCAGGGACTGCAGGTGGTCCAGAATGCAGCAGCCAGGTTGCTGACCAGAACATCATGGGCAGTTCATATTACTCCAGTTCTACAGCAGCTGCACTGGATACCAATTAGTCTCCGGATCCAATTCAAGGTGTTGGTGTTAACCTTTAAAGCCCTTAAAGGTCAGGGACCCTCATACCTATGGGACCGCCTCTTCCATTACAACCCCCTGCACTCCCTTCGGTCATCTTCTAGCAGCATCTTTCAGGTACCTGACCTCAGGATGGCTCAGTTAGCTGTTACTAGGAAAAGGCCCTTTTAAGTTGTGGCCCCTACCCTGCAGAATGCACTCTTGGATGACACCCATGCCCTGCCGGACTTGTTCAGTTTCTACAAGGCCAAATTGTTTAGGCTGACCTTTGGAGTGTAATCCACGTTTGGGTTGTTTTTGTAGTGGTATGGTGCTAGCCACATATTTTAATAATTCAACATTTTAATGTTACTATTTTATATTTGTTATTATTTTATGCTATTTTTAACATTTATATATTTTTAATGTTGTGAGTCACCACAAGACCCTTTCGGTGAGTGGCAGCTAAGAAAACTAATAAATAAATAATTAATAAATTATTGAAAGGACCACCTTTTAGATCCTCTTTGTCTTCTTATACTTTCCCCAGTTGATTTCCCATATTGTTGTCTAAGAACTTTTACTTTAGCCTTTGACTCAACCAGCTAGTTGTGATGAGTTGTGATGGTGAAATTCCTTCATAGATTTTATACTGTTAAATAGAAACCTGGTTGGACTTTGGAGTTCCTAGTTTTCTACAAACGGAAAAAAACAAAACCCTTAATTCTCCGCAAACCCATCCCCTTTCTCATACCACTTATTTAAACCCCCTTAGATTAGTGGAAATGTGCCCCCTCCTTTGCACGCAACAAAATCCAGCTGAACTCTTATACAGCCTGCAGGAAACAATGCCGTATACTAGGGCAAGCTATCCTGCTGGGTAAAAATACTTGGAAATGTCATAACATTAGACATAATAGCTTCCTAGGCAAAATTCTAATGACTTTGGAGACACGCGATTAACATTATTATTTTGTGTAAGATGGTTACATCTGGCCAGCAAATGATACACTCCCGATGCAATCATATTAAGATATTTTGATTTTCTTTAAAAAAACTATTAACACTATCCTAATTTAAAATTTTAAAACATCCCAGATGGGTTGGTTTATCAGAGCATCTAATGGATATGCTACACCCAATGCACTCTGAACATAAATCACTAGTGTGCCCGCAGTCCATGGCAGGCTATCAGTGTCATCCAGAATTTGTGGATTGATCAGCATTGATGTCCCAGTATGCGTGTGTGTATGGGGGGCGGGCTGAGTGTTTCGAGGGGATGTGGGTCCTCTAGCTGCCACTACCTTTGTGGCTTTGATGTCACAGAGAGGTTGAGAAGTCCTGGACTGGGCTGCTAATGAGAAGGGGGAGGGCTGGGGGAGAACTTAGAATTTCATTAAACGCACTTAATTAAATTGCCTACAAGTATTGCCCACATGGGCTTTTCAATAATATCTTGTAGGCAGATATTAGCTGTGCATATTCACAGCCTTTTGATGAAAACACCCCAGACAGGAAGAGAGGATGGTGTATCTGTCATAGGGAGAGAGGGGAGAGATGTAAATGCTGCAGGACAGATAGGAAGAACACAGTGCAGTAAATTATAATCCTACTAATATTCTTTTTGCTTTAGCAGCAGGAGACTTCTGACATGCTGTTTTGTCAGGAAACACATAAGTTTCATTATTGTCAGGTTATGGCTCTTACACATGCTCCAGCACCCATAGCTTAAGAAAACGAAGGCACGTGGCTTAGTATTCTCCCTGATTCTCCCACTCATTTTACAGAATTGTATTGGTTTTAGTTCTGAACCACCTTGAGCAGGTCTTTGGAGAGGCAGCAGGTACAGTTTCTAGACAAATAAAGGAGAACCTCATGCAGATAAGCTGGAAAGGCAGGATATCAATGAGCTAAATTAATGAATATTTTAATGAAGATCTGGCAGTCACTAGCCATCTCCCGCTACTTTCGTCACCAAAGAGACACAGAGGCTTTAACAGAAAGGGCTGACACAGGCCCCAGATAGCCTTCTGAATGTTATGCCTGAAGTCTGGATGCTGGCACTACCTTGATCCCTTTCGTATCCACTGCTCGCCGTCAACATTATGGAAGGGATAAATGCTGCTTCCAAACCAGTATGCCTGGCTTTTTCAGTTCACAGCCAGTCAGAACACAGAGGTCATTTGCATATGTGGCCTGATTCACCTTTGCCTCAGAACACAGAGGTCGTTTGCATATTGGCCTTTCCCTCTAAGATTCTAAACAGTTTGCTGTTGATATTCTGAGGTAAAATAAATTTCCCCTTAGTGTCTGTTGGGGGAAACCATGGTTGCAAATCTCCAGGTGAGGGCTAAAGATCACTCAGAGTTACAACTGCTTTCCAGATGGCAGAAACCAGTTCCCGTGGAGAAAATGGTGGACTCTGTGTCCTTATATCCTGCTGAGATGGTCCCTGTATGACAGACAATGTGGCGTAGCAGTCAAGGCTTCAGCTATTAAAACTGATGTCCAGATGACCCAGATCAGTTCTCTTGGAGACAATGGCTGCTTTGGGCAGTAGATTCTATGGCATTATACCCTGCTGAGGTCCCTCCCCACCCCAAACCCTGCCCTCCCCAGGCTCTACCCCTCAAATCTACAGGTATGTTCTAACCCAGAGTTGGCAACTGTGTGATCGGCTATGGTACCACTTTCCAGACCCTTGGAACCCAGAAAACATGGCACTGGAGGAGGTGCTTTTCTACCTTAGCTGTGACTGCATAGCCCCAAATTAACATAAGCCAACCTCCAGGCGGCACCTGGAGATCGCCAGCTATTAAAACTGATGTCCAGATGACCAAGATCAGTTCTCCTGGAGACAATGACTGCTTTGGGCAGTGGATTCTATGGCATTATACCCTACTGAGGTCCCTCCCCACCCCAAACCCTGCCCTCCCCAGGCTCTACCTCTCAAATCTACAGGTATTTCCCAACCCAGAGTTGGCAACCATGTAATCAGCTATGGAACTACTTTCCAGACCCTTGGAACCCAGAAAACATGGCACAGGAGGAGGTGCTTTTCTACCTTAGCTGCCACTGCATAACACCCCCCTTCCCCTCAAAAAATAAGTCAGAGGTGGAGAGAACCATATCTGTTACCATGAGGCTGTCCTCCCATTCTACCCACTTGGGGCAGCAAAATGACTTGAGACAGCCCTGTCTTATAGCTAAGCAGAAGGAAAGAAACATGGCTTGCCTCCCTCCATTTTCCGCTTCCCTCTGCCGCCCCACCAGCCACAGTCGGGACACTCATCTGGAGCTTCCTTCTAGATCTCGTTGTATTTCTTCCCACAACGGGCATTACTCCTAGTACTATTATCAGACAGATAAGCAGATAGAACTGAGCAAGATTCAGAGCAGAAGGCTTGATCAGAAGTCAGAGCAACAGGACTTGTGTAAACTCATCAAACCAAGGTGAGAAATCCAGAAACAAAAAACCCACCCATTCCTTTCCCCTGAACCTGTTGTCTCCCTTGTACTAGCTGCATTTTTGGTGTAGTGCTATAGATCTTCATATGTATGGCGATTGCTTGCCACATGTTTGCCCAATTACTTGTGGTTAGACAGGCAAACTGAAAATACTGTGTTTGGGTCATGCAAGTTAGGTTGTTTCCATATAGGGATGATTCTCCATTGTGCTCTTATGGCTGCATTTGCAGCAGTAATGGAGGGTCCACAGACAAGGTGATTCTCTGTGATGTCACCATGCACCCACCCTTTTCTCTCCATCACCAACAGGCATTTTGCTACCTTAAAAAAATCACTAGTACACGTATCATTATAGTGTTGTGACACTATAGCAATACAAAAGACCAACAAAGGCTTATTCAAGGTCTGAGCTTCTGTGTCCATGCACACTTTTTCAAATACAATGGAGTGGGAGGTAAGGTTCAAACTTATAGACAAGCTGAACAGCAAATGAACATGTAACATGATGAAGATATTTTAAGAAATGCAAAATCAGAATTAAATAACTTAATCAGGTGGATACTTTCGTCCCAAAAAGGTCTGTTGTAGATACCTCAAGTGAAAATCTCTGTCTGTAGGATTGGAGCAGATGCAGCTGTAGCATAGAGTCTGGCTGTATATAAGGGATTGTTTGGTATGTTTAGGATGGTAGCTGGAGGCATGTAGCTGATGAAGCCAGGAAACAGATTAACAAAGCCAGAAGGATACCCAGAGAAAACCTGTTAGAAGACTGGCCCAAAGGAGACAATAGAACACCACTGGTGGTCACATACAGCTCTCAGCTCAAAACAGTTCAACACATCATCCGTGACTTACAACTTCTACTGGATAATGACAGTTCTCTTTCACAAGTACTGGGGGGCAAACCCTTTCTTGCACACAGACAGCCCCCCAATCTCAAACATCTCCTCACCCATAATAATGCAACATCTAATCTGAACATGGACATTGGGATCAGAACTTGCAATAAACCCAGATGCCAACTTTGCTGCCACATGCACCCAGACAACACAATCACTGGACCTAACGACATCAACTACATCATCAGAGGCTCATTCACTTGCTCATCTTCTAACATTGTATATGCCATTAAATGCCAACAGTGCCCTTCAGTTCTCTACATAGGACAAACAGGACAAACCCTACCCCAGAGGATAAATGGACACAAATCTGACATCAGGAATCACAAGAATGAGAAACCTTTAGGAGAACACTTCACCTTCCAGGACATTCAATGGGTGACCTCAAGGTAGCTGTTTTATTACAAAGGAACTTCAGGAACAGAATGGAAAGGCTTGAATTACAAGTTATCACAACACTTGGAACAAAAACCTCCCCAGGACTCAACAGGGATATTAGTTTCTTATCTCATTACATATGCTAACTCATTCAGTCCTCACATATGTATTCTATACAGAGGGACTATTGTTGTTGTTCAGTCGCACAGTTGAGTCCGACTCTTCGCGACCCCATGGACCAGATCACGCCAGGTCTTCTGGTCTTCCACCATCCTCTGAAGTTGGCTCAATTTCATGTTTGTTGCATCTATGAGACTGTCTAACCATCTCATCCTTTGCCGTCCCCGTCTTCTTTGACCTTCAATCTTTCCCAGCATCAGGGTCTTCTGCAGTGAGTGCTCCCTTCTCATTTGGTGGCCAAAGTATTTGAGCTTCAGTTCAGAGGGACTATACATCCTCTGTATTTTAGTGTATTTCTTTTTCAGAATAGTATATTAGAATACTGAATGTAATACAAGGAATATTGGGATGTTTGGCTGACATACACTTCTCCCACCTCGAAAGAGAAAGTAAAAATGTAGTTAAGTGACCTCCACACTCTGGGAGTGAATGGAGAGTCTCAGATTTATTTTGACATATTTATTGGTTTACAACTGTCGACCTTATAACCTTAGCTTGTTATTGAATTATGTTTTTTGCATATTTTAGACATCTTCACCATGTTACATGCTAATTTGCTGTTCAGCCGGTCTAAAAGTTTGAACCTCACCTCCCATTCCATTGTATTTGAAAAAGTGTGCACGCACACGAAAGCTCATACTTTGAATAAGCCTTTGTTGGTCTTAAAGGTGCCTCTGGACTCTAAATTTGTTCTAACAGGCAAAATGTAATGAAAATCAGGCCAATATTCCACGGTATTTGACCAAATCTTACTGGATCATGCTTACCTAAATAGCTACATGTGCTTGTTTATTGATCTGTTGCAAAGAGAGAGAGAGAGAGAGAGAGAGAGAGAGAGAGAGAGAGGGAGGGGGAAGGAAGGAGAAAAGAGAGAGAGGTGGAAATATGTGTGTGTTTATTGATATGTTGCAAAGAGAGAGAGAGAGAGAGAGAGAGAGAGAGAGAGAGAGAGAGAGAGAGAGAGACGGCAGGGGAAGAGAAGCTTGTTCTATTATCTTAACATGAGTGTAGTGAATAATTTGGAATGAATAATTTATTACATGAGTTTAGCTTTTTCTATTGTGGGCAGTTGGAATATCTCGGAGCAGCCTGTGATTTCCTCTCATTCATTCATTCATTAGGAAGAATGATTTCCCTAACAGCTTCGGCGATTATATTACTCTGGTTGCATGACTGTCAATACTTAAATGATTGGAGGAGCGTGGCTTATTTGTGATGGCTTTCAACTTCTGATATTGATTTCTTTCACTGATTGGCTGAGCGTGGAAGCATGTCTCATACGACCGACTTTAAAGACGTGTCTAGATATGGTGCAACCATTGTGCTACAGCAATTACTGTCCAGTGGGTTTTCCTGTGTGGACAAGGCAGTCCAGTAGTGAATACTTGCTACAAAGGGGTGAAATAAGGAATATCCTCCACAGCATGCCAGCTGCAGCAGAGGTTCACCTAGGCTGACCCCCCCCCACCTTTCCTACAGGTATTTAGCTTGGAGGTAGCCAGAGGCATTCCTTGGTTCAGAGCCTGGAACAAACAATAGACAGCTTGGTGGACCCAGCTCAACCCAATTTTTTTTGTGTTTTCTTTTTTGTTTGAGTACGGTAGAACTTTACCATTGTTTGTAACTTGCCCTGAGGCCTTCTGGGCTATTACCTGTAAACTCCTTAATGGTTTGAGACTGGAGTATTCAAAGGACCTATCCAGCCTATACTGTACAGCCCACCAGTTAGGGACCTTTTCCCAAACCCTTCTCTCTGGGCCTGCAGAAGTGAGGTGGGAGATGACCACAGACAAGGCTTCTTCAGTGGAGGCACCTCACCTTTGGAATGTTCTTCCTCATGAGGCTCTCCTGGGGTCTACCTTACTCTCTTTGAGGCTCCAGGCCAGTAAGTTTCTTTTCACATGGGCTTTTCACTAAGGAGTCTGGTTTTTTGAAGCTGCTTTTATATTCAGTTTGGTGTAGTGGTTAAGTGTGCGGACTCTAATCTGGGAGAACCGGGTTTGATTCCCCACTCCTCCACTTGCACCTGCTGATGTGACCTTGGGTCAGTCACAAGCTCTGGCACAGCTGTCCTTGAAAAAGAGCAGTTTGTGTCAGAGTTCTCTCAGCCCCACCCACCTCACAGGCGTCTGTTGTGGGGAGGGGAAGGGAAAGGAGTTTGTAAGCCGCTCTGAGACTCCAAGTGAAGGACGGGGTATAAATCCAATCTCTTCTTCTTATTATTGGATCCTGAGGACTGGTGTTTTTTTTTTTAAAGTACCCGAAGGTACACTTTTATTATTTTTTAATTATACACTACAGACATACATGAAAACCAACAACACGTAACTGTCACTAACAAACATAAAACACATTACAGGAGGCTTATTCCATTTTCTGTTCTTCAAGTATCTATTTGTTACATTTCTAATCTCATTGTCTATTTTACTAGCTTATCTTTTCTGCATACTCAAATTTCCATCAAGTTATTGTGCTTATATTATACCAGTCATAACATCTCTTCCAAGTTTTTTGAAAAGTCCATTCTGTTCCAGCTCTCATCTCCAATGTCAATTTATCATTCTCAGCCGTTTCAAACAGCTTATTCACATATTCTTGTTTTGTTGGAATCTCCATTGTTTTTCAATATTTAGCATATAAAATCCTTGCAGCTGTCGACAAGTGAACAATCAAATACCTATCCGCTCTATCAAAGTCTTTCGGAAATATATTCAGTAACAATATCTCTGGAGTAAATGGGACCTTAGTTCTTATTATTTTTTGCATTATCTCATGTACCCATCTCCATAGCCTTTTTGTAACATCACATAGCCACCACATATGATAAAATGAACCAGTCTTATTCTTAAATTTCCAACATTTATCTCAGCAAGTAGTATTTTGTTTAGCTAATCTATCTGATCCTGAGGACTGTTTTGATGGTGGAAAGGGCTGTCAAGTTGCAGCGGACTTATGCTGACCCTGTAGGATTTTGAGGCAAGATATGAACAGAGGTGGTTCACCATTGCCTGCCTCTGTAAAGCAACCATTGTCTTCCTTGGTGGTCTCCCATCTCAAGTTCTAACCAGGGCTGACCCTGCTTAGCTTCCGAGATCCAATGAAATCAGGCTAGCCTGGGTAGTGGTAATTACAGAGGACTATTTACATAAGAACATAAGAACATAAGAGACGCCAATGTTGGATCAGGCCAAAGGCCCATCCAGTCCAACACTCTGTGTCACACAGTGGCCAGAAATACCAGTGCCATCAGGAGGTCCAGCAGTGGGGCCAGGACATTAGAAGCCCTCCCACTGTTGACCCCCCCCCAAGCACCAAGAAGACAGAGCATCACTTGCCCCAGAGCCCCTAGCTATACCTTGTGGCTAATAGCCACTGATGGACCTCTGCTCCATATGCTTATCTAATTCCCTTTTGAAGCCGTCCATGCTTGTAGCACCCACCACTTCCTGTGGCAGTGAATTCCATGTGTTAATCACTCTTTGGGTGAAGAAGTACATCCTTTTATCCGTTCTAACCCGACCGCTCTGCAGTTTCATGGAGTGCCCACGAGTTCTTGTATTGTGAGAAAGGGAGAAAAGTACCTCTTTCTTTACCTGCTCTTTCCCATGCATAATCTTATAAACCTCGATCATGTCACCCCTCAGTCGTCTTTTCTCCAAGCTAAAGAGCCCTAAGCGCTTTAACCTTTCCTCATAGGGAAAGTGTTCCAACCCTTTTATCATTCGAGTTGCCCTTTTCTGCACTTTTTCCAAAGCTATAATATCCTTTTTAAGGTGTGGTGCCCAGAACTGCACACAGTATTCCAAATGAGGTCTCACCATTGATTTATATAGGGGCATTATTATATTGGCTGATCTGTTTTCAATACCCTTCCTAATAATCCCCAGCATAGCATTGGCCTTCTTTATTGCAGTCACACACTGTCTCGACATTTTCAGTGAGTTATCCACTACAACTCCAAGATCTCTCTCTTGCTCAGTCTCTGCCAGTTCAGACCCCATCAATGTGTATTTATATTTAGGATTTTTGGCTCCAATGTGCATCACCTTGCACTTGGCCACATTGAACCCCATTTGCCATGTTGACGCCCACTCGCCCATCCTTGACAGATCCCCTTGGAGTGCCTCACAATCCTCACTGGTTTTCACCACCCTGAACAACTTTGTATCATCCGCAAATTTAGCCACTTCACTGCTTACTCCCATCTCCAAATCATTAATGAACAAGTTAAAAAGCAGTGGACCAAGTACTGATCCCTGTGGTACCCCACTGCTTACCACCCTCCACTGAGAAAATTGCCCACCTACACTCACTCTCTGTTTTCTATGAACTAGCCAGTTTTTGATCCATAAAAGGACTTGTCCTTCTATCCCATGATTTTTGAGCTTACTTAGATCATATTAAGCTGTTAAATGTTTTATACTGATTTCAATAGCTGGATTTTTAGTAGTTTGTTCATTTTACCTTTACTCTCTTTTATGATTGTCTTTTATGATTGTATTGTTGGTCTTAAAGGTGCCGCTGGACTCTAAATTTGTTCTACTGCTTCAGAGCAACATGGCTGACCGACATGATTGTATCAAGTTTTACTTTGTAAGCTACCACGAGCAAGTTCTCTGCACAGACAACAGATACGTTTTCTACACAGATAAATCTGAATGCAGCTTTCTTTCTTCTGATGGCCATTGATAACAGTATACATTTTGCCAGGAAAAACAGCAGCAGCAACAGCCACGCTGAATTACGTTGGTGTCTCAAACTTTCCATTGTTTAAGTGGATAAATCATACTCCTTCTTTACCAGAATGCTGTGCTGATTTGATTAATTAAATATTTCTAAAGCATCTTCAAATCTAGATGAAAATGCTATAAAAGTGCAAAGTACTGGGATATTTCTTGCACTATCTGCATTCTTTCTGCTGGAGGCTGTAAATTACAAAGGTTTGCTGAGCTTCAAGTGTAACACATAAATACAAACAACAAGGCAAGCTCTCTCTGCCAATATGTTTTAAACATGACTTGCGAATTGAAATTCAAAGGGAATATCTAATAATTGTGCTGGCATTTGTATCCCCTCCCCCACCCCCAAAGATTATCACTTAGTTCTTTCTGCCTGGCAGTTATCTCTAAGAGATGGTTCACACAATAGTTTCCCCCCCTTCCATATAAGCAGTTCTGACCTTCCCCAGTTATGCACACACATGGATAAACATTATGTGCAAATTAGAGAATTGCAGAGGTGGGAGGTGGCTAGGGGTGTGCAAAAACAAATCGGTATTTTTTGGGTTCAGGTATAGTGAATCAGAAAAATATTAGTATTTCATGATGTTCCAGAAAAGCAGTATTGATATGGTATTGGGATTTGGGAAATAATGGGGAAACCCGAATTTATTCAGCTCTATGATAGCCTATGGGGACCATTCCCCATAGGCTCTAATGAAGAATCTGGGGCTCTGGAGGGGCCTGTTTTCTGACATAGAGGCACCAAATTCGCAGCATAGCTGCTCGTGCCTCTCCTGAAAAAACACACAACAACACCCAAGTTTCAAAAAGATTGGACCAGGGGGTCCAATTCTATGGGCCCCAGAAAAAGGTGTCCCCATCCTCCATTGTTTCCAAGGAGGGGGAAAGGGATGTGGTATTTTTAAATGCCTTTTCCAAGCCACGACACAACTCTGGGCCACGGCGCAACTCTGGGCCATAGCGAGTGAACTCCAAAGACAAAATGCAAAATGCCTTTGGAGTTCACTCTGAAGGCATTTAGGTGGGCGAGTGAACAAAGTGATGTTTCAGCAAGTTTAAATGCCTTGCTGAGAGATAGCTCTGTTATACCCTCAGCTCCATTATAGCATATGGGGACCATTCCCATAGGCTACAGTGGAGAATTGATTTGGGGGTATCTGGGGCTCAGGGTGGATGTTTTTTGAGGTAGAGGCACCAAACTTGCAGCACAGCTATTGATGCATCTCCTCAGCCCCCCGCCCAAGTTTTAAAAAAATTGGACCAGGCGTTCGAATTCTATTGGTCCCCAAAGAAGAAGCCCCCATCTTCCATTATTTCCAGTGGAGAGGAAAATGCATGTAAAGGGACAATGCCTGAGTTCACTTGCCAAGTTGTGCCACTGTGGCACGACTTAGCTTCTCCAAGCTGTGCCAGAATAAAAGCCACATAATTTCAGCTTTTATTTGGGATTCAGCTTAGTAAATACCCGAATAATACCCCTAGTGGTTGCATTTCCCAAGACAATGGATCCTGGGGAAATAGAATGGCTACGTTCAGCCATATCTGCAATTGTGTGGTACACATGTGATATTTATTTTATATGCAAGGAAGATCAGTCTGGTTCCTTTTATCTTCTTGTAATCCTTTCAATAACCCTGAAAGGAAGGCCAGTGTTATTACCCCTGTGTTGCAAATGGGTGGGGGCGGATCCTGAGAGCCGCTTGCTGAAGGCCACCTACTGAATTCACGGCAGACTTTAACTTTGAACCAGGAACCTTTCAGTTAATAGCTCATTCTCTTAGCCACTACACTACACCAGTTATGTTAATACATTAAAAGGTCTACATTGTATTTAGAGATACGACACAAAACAAAAAGAAGGGTATTAATTCTATCAAAATATTAAAACTGTCCAACTTGCTAGTCGTGATCCTCTCCCCAAGTCCTTCCAAAGTTCTGTCAGTGCTCAGCTAGTAATCCCACAATTCAAAGTGCTGGTTCTTACCCATAAAGCCCTAAATGGCCTGAGACCAGGGAACTTAATGAAGAAGAGAAGAAGAGATTGGATTTATACCCCGCCCTTCACTTGGAGTCTCAGAGCGGCTTACAAACTCCTTTCCCTTCCCCTCCCCACAACAGACACCCCGTGAGGTGGGTGGGGCTGAGGGAACTCTGACACAAACGGCTCTTTTTCAAGGACAGCTGTGCCAGAGCTTGTGACTGACCCAAGGTCACACCAGCAGGTGCAAGTGGAGGAGTGGGGAATCAAACCCGGTTCTCCCAGATTAGAGTCTGCACACTTAACCACTACACCAAACTGGCTCTCTTCCACCAAACTGGACCACTTCCACCTGTATTGTCCAGATCACCAGTTAAGGTCCTCTTCTGAAGCCCTGCTTTCTGTGCCTCTGCCTTCAGAGGTGAGGTGGGTAGCAACCAGAGACAGCAGTTCTTCAGTGGTGGTGCCTCATCTTTGGAATGTCCTCCCCCCATGAGGTGCATACGGTGCCTGTCCCACTGTCTTTTAGCTACCAGCTAAAACACTTGGGTAAATCTGGCATTACAACTGATCTTCAGATGAATGAGCTCAGCTCCCCTGGAGAAAATGGCTACTTTAGAGGGTAGACTGCATGGCACTGTACCTTGTTGAGGTCCTTTCTCTCCCCAAACTCTGCCCTCCTCAGACTTCATCCCCGAATCTCCAGGAATTTCCCAGCCTGGCCATGCCAACTAATCCACGTGTGATTCTCATTCTGCAATGCCCACATCTGTACCAAATACTCTGTGTTTTCAGTTTTTAGGTTGTGAAACTACTGGTTTCAGTGGGATGGACATTTTTCATGAATTAAACTGATTCTGAGTGAACAATTAGCCTTAAGAAATTTACTTCAGCTTCATTGTTTTCCTTTGCTGCTGCTTCTTTTGCACCTATTATCCCATTGGCTGCTGTTACTTACTCGTTTCTGGATTAATCACATGAGTGACCTATCCTATCAGGGACCACATAGAGACTGGGGTGACATCATAGCCAGTAGTATGGCTGTGAGATAATTTCATTGAGGCCAAGTGAGGGCAATTTAAATAAAATAAGAAGTTGGGCAGAGTGCTAAAATTGTCAAAAAGGGAGGCATTTTTCAGGACTGCTGAAAACATTCAAGGGAAAAAAAATGAACCATTTCCATGCAGCCCTAATCCCAAGTTCATCAGTAAAAAAGAAAGCAAATGCTTTTAGCGATTTCCTCAGATGCTGGCAGTATGAATTCCCAATTGAGAGTGTGAGCAGAGAACAGGAAACATTGGTTCCTTTGAATGCTAAAGATCCTTAACATAATCCTTATAATGTACAATAAATTATCACTGGGCTGTGGTAAAACACAAATTATTTTCATGGTCTTGCTAATGAAAAAGCCATCAAGCAATGCCATAGGCTGTGTCATATAGGAGATGAGCTGGAGTAATTCACTTCTACGTGGCTGAGCAGGATAAACCGGACAGAGGTTTATGAAGATGTACAGTGACAGCAGTGACCAGATATTAGTCAATTATAAATCTCTCTCCATGCCCAGTTTGCTTAGGGGGCTGTGGTGCAATTACCTTTATTCCCCGTGCATTTGATTAGCTGCAATGCCAACGTGGAAATGCTTGAAAGGACAACATGCTTAGCTTTGGCCCAAGCCTCTGCTTTTAAATCAATTTATTAAGATAGCTTTCCACTGCCTTACATTAGTGTTCATAGTGAAAGAGAAATCATTGGTCTAATATACCAGAAGGAAACCCCCTCCCCATTTTGTGCCGAGAAACAGAACGGCAGTGTAATTTTAAAGGAAAAGGCTTTGATACCTGGCTTTCATGTCTGACTCATTTTCAGAAATGTCACTAGATTGAGAGAGAATTCTTGTTTTTGTTTGTCACTTACTGTTAAAGTCACAGGCGGATCTCAGAGATCAGTGTAGAATGACAGCAAAAGAGGAGACAGTCCTGGCACCTTGTGTTTTCCCCATGTGTTGAAGACAGTCCTGGTTCAGAAGACCTTTAATGGTTATATTGTTGTCATGTAGTTAGGGGTGATTTCAAGGTTAGCTCAGTGTTCTTAATAATACTGCTTCTATTGTTGTTAGAAAAAGGAGCAAATGCAGGCTGCTCTATAGACCAGTGGTTGATTTTTATTGTATACAAGCAGAGACCCATGAGATTCATGGGGGGAAGCACCATCCTTCCCCCAATCCCAAAGAAGGGCAATGCCAAGGAATGTTCAAACTATCGCACAATTGCACTCATATCACACGCTAGCAAGGTCATGCTCAAGATCCTACAAGCTAGGCTTCAACAATACGTGGATAGAGAACTACCAGAAGTACAAGCTGGGTTTTGAAGAGGTAGAGGAACTAGAGATCAAATTGCCAACATTCTCTGGATTATGGAGAAAGCAAGAGAGTACCAGAAAAATATCTACTTCTGCTTCGTTGACTATGCTAAAGCTTTTGACTATGTGGATCACAACAAACTATAGCAGGTCTTTAAAGAGATGGGAGTACCAGACCACCTCACATGTCTCTTGAGAAACCTGTATAAGGGTCAAGAAGTGACAGAACCGGATATGGAACAACTGATTGGTTCAGCATAGGAAAAGGAGTACGACAAGGATGTATATTGTCACCTTGCTTATTTAATATATATGCAGAGTACATCATGTGAAATGCTGGCCTGAATGAATCACAAGCGGGAATAAAGATTGCTGGGGAAAAGATCAACAACCTCAGATATGCAGACGATACCACTCTAATGGCAGAAAGTGAAGAGGACCTAAAGAGCCTCTTGCTCAGGGTAAAAGAGGAGAGCACAACAGTGGGCTTGAAGCTCAACATCAAAAAAACTAAGATCATGGCATCCGGCCCCATCACTCCTTGGCAAATAGAAGGGGAAGTCGTCGAAGTAGTGACAGACTTCGCGTTCCTGGGATCCCAGATCACCGCAGACTGTGAAAGGAGCCATGAAATTAAAAGTCGCCTGCTCCTTGGGAGGAAAGCGATGGTGAACCTAAACAGCATGATAAAAAGTAGAGACATCACCCTGCCAACAAAAGTCCGCATGGTCAAAGCAATGGTATTCCCAGTAGTCATGTATGGCTGCGAGAGTTGGACTATAAGGAAGGCCGAGCGCCGAAGAATAGACTCTTTTGAACTATGGTGCTGGAGAAGACTCTTGAGAGTCCCTTGGACTGCAAGAAGATCAAATCAGTCAATCCTAAAAGAAATCAACCCTGACTGTTCCCTGGAAGACCAGATAATGAAACTGAAGCTCAAATACTTTGGCCACCAAATGAGAAGGGAGCACTCACTGGAGAAGACCCTGATGCTGGGAAAGATTGAAGGTCAAAGAAGACGGGGACATCGATGCAACAAACATGAAATTGAGCCAACTTCAGAGGACGGCGGAAGAGAGGAGGGCCTGGCATGATCTGGTCCATGGGGTCGCGAAGAGTCGGACTTGACTGTGCGACTGAACAACAACAAAAGCTTGGATAAGCCATGAGTTTATGTCCAGTGATACCTGAAAACTTGCACTGAGATCCTAAGGTGAGTTCCACGGTTAATCCTTCGTAAGTGTGTTTAGGATTGCAGTCTTGAAAGGGCAAGGTCAGCTAAACAGCAGAGGCATTTTTCAGTAGTCCTGCAATAGCCCTTGACAAGACACACTTATCACAACTGGACAAATTTGGGAGGGGCTGTGACTCAGTCAGAGAGAATATGCTTTGCGTACAGAAGGTCCAAGTTTCAAGCCCTGGGATCTTAACATAAAAGGATTAGGTAGTGAAAGACCTCTACCTGAGACACTGGAAAGTTGCTGTCAATATGACCAGTGGTCTGATTCAGTATAAGGCAGTTTCTTGTGTTCAAATGCAAGCTAAAGCATGGGGTTGGGTCTGCTATTCCTATACCTGAAGGTGCTAGGGGATGTGGATTTTTGCCATGTTGCCTTCTACACAGCAGCCCTTTCCAGTCTCAGGAAAGTTGATCCCTAGGGTTGCCAAACCCTAGGGTTGCCACCTCTGGTTGGGAAATACCTGGAGATTTTGGGTGTGGAGCCTGGGGAGGGCGGGGTTTGAGGAGTGGAGTTACTTCAATGAGGTATAACGCCATAGTCCACATTCCAAAGTGGCCATTTTCTTCAAGTGAGCTGATATCAATCACTTGGAGATAAGTTGTAGTCCCAGGAGTTCTCCAACTACCACCTGGAGACTGGCAACCATACAGGACACATCAGCAATAATTCCCATATTGGTCAGGGGGCTGCAATGCAAGAGGTATAGGGGACAAAAACACTGTCCTCCTACTGTCAGCAGAGTTGTACATGTGGAAGAGGAAGGAGGAGATTTTGTCCTTTCCCCCTGCTCACTGCAGTCCCTTGACTCAGCTGGATCAATTCCCCCAGAATTAGCCACAAGGTATAGATAGGGGCTCTGGGGCAAGTGATGCTCTGTCTTCTTGGTGCTTGGGGGGGGCAACAGTGGGAGGGCTTCTAATGTCCTGGCCCCACTGGTGGACCTCCTGATGGTACCTGGTATTTTTGGCCACTGTTTGACAGAGTGTTGGACTAGATGGGCCTTTGGCCTGATCCAACATTGGCGTCTCTTATGTTATGTTCTTAAGGGACTACTGGGGTGGGGGAACTATGGAAAACGAGCACGATCCTTCTGCTGACAGTTGTGCTAGATCTAGCCTATGGTGTGCATGTGCACAGACAAAGCTGAGTGTCTAATACTCCAAGATCAGGACTACGTGGGCCTTCAGAATCAGTTAATCTCTAATTTGAAGGGCAGTGGCTGCAAAGGTATCTATGTGTACCCTGACGGTACTGCTCCATCAGCGAAAAGCAACTGGAAAGCACCCTGAGGGGTGATACAGCCCAAAATCAAGGACTCTAAAGGTGTGGTCCTGCATACACAAACCTTTCAATGGCTATCACTGGCAGGGCTGCCTAAAACCTTCTTGTTAAGTCTCATTGATTTTAGTGAGAAACATGAAGCACATTCTTTATCATTGCAATTGAAATCAATAGGATTTAAAAGGATTTAAATTTGGCTGGGTCGTGTTTCAGATTATTACAAATTCTTTCACAAGAGATGTCTGTTATCAGGACGTATCAGAACAGCACCTGCTTCCTCTCTGCTGGGCTACTGGGAAGTTAAATGATCTCTAGCGCTGGGGAGGACATGCACACCAACCACAGCCATGGCCTGTTCCCGCTCCACCAGAGGGACGAGCAGGTCCTGGCTCTTTGATGCTCTTGGTAATTTATTTAATTCTATGTATCCCTCATTTCTCCCCACTAGGGACTGAAAAGTAGGGTTGTCAACCTCCAGGTGGGGGTGGGGGTGGAGATTTCCTGGGATTACATCTGATCTCCAAGTGACATAGATCAGTTCTCCTGGAGAAAATGGCTGCTTTGGAAGGTGAACTCTATGGCATTATACCCCATCAAAGTCCCTCCCCTCTCCAAACCCCACCCTCCTCAGGCTCCACCTCCAAAATCTCCAGGTATTTCCCAACCCAGAGCTGGCCACACTAACCCAGTTATAATTTTTAACAGAAATAAACCAGAGAAAGTGGGCAGGAGAGGCTTCTGAGTACAGGGCAGGCCTTCCTTTCTCTTTGGGCTGGTAAATTCCTGGAGATTCTGAGGGTAGGGTTTCAGGAGGGGAAGAACCTCAGCTGAGTATAATGCCGTGGGGCCCACCTTCCAAAGCAGCCATTTTCTCCAGAAGAACTGATCTCTTTCGCCTGGAGATCAGTTGTAATTCTGGGAAATCTCCAATCCCCCTCTGGAGGTTGGCAACCCTGCTTTCTCTCTTGACTGATCTTCCTGCCAGCTTGAGGCTGCAACTTGCAGGCTAGGAGACTTTTAGCTCTTGCTTACGGTGGCTCAATTAGGCTTGCCAAGTCCTCCCGGGGGGCGGGGAAACCCCCGCCCCAGAGGCCCGTTCCCCGCCACCGCCGGATCGGGCCCCGGGGGGAACTCCACCCTGACGTGCAACTCACCAGGAAGTGACGCGACCACGCCAGGCACACTGGGGGCGGGGCCACGGTCATCCGAGGGAAAACTCTATGCTTTTCCCTCGGATTGTCGTGGCCCCGCCCCCAGCGTGCCCAGCGTTGTCACGTCACGTCACTTCCTGGTGACGTGGATACGATGCGCATGCTCCGGGATCGACCCGGGAGTCCCCCGCTCCGGAACAAGGTGAGACTTGACAACTCTAGGCTCAATCAATCATTAATAAATAAAGCATGTGGAGGAAAATGGGCTGTGGGGTACCAATTCAAAACCTACTGTGAAATTCTGGACCACAGTAGAAAGATGCATGAAAACTAAAAGCTTGTGACTTTGAATGCAACTATAAGACACACATGCAGAGCACGGCAAACAAATCTCCAAACTCCCACAACAATGAAACCATTCAACAAATTAGGTCAAAAGGGACCATTAACAGCCTGGCTTTCTTGTGTCTCTGGCAAAGAGCATGGCAGCTGCCACATCTTTGGCAGCTTTGTATAAGAAAAATATGATGTCTGATGGACAGCGGCCCATTGCTTTTCTTTCCCCGAGTCAGAGGATACAACCGAAATGAGCATACAACTCCACTGAAAAAAAGTTTATGGGGTAACACTATCTTTGCCATCTTTTCAATTCTACAACACGCAGGACAATTTACTCTTGACACAACCTCTCAGCGTTCTGGAAAATTGCCTCTGTTATGCCATGATTTGAAAGAGGTATGAGAAAATATATGATGGATGAAAACAAGTTTGCAAGGAGTGCCAGACAAGGCTTAACTGATGGGACTCATAATCCCAAAGGTATTTATGACACATTTGTATGAATAAAATGGTGTTTTATTGGACTAGGCTGAGGGTGGAACTGTCACCTACCGGGGAATTTTCAGGTTGACTCAGTGTTCTAAAAATACTGAAAACTCTGTTGGCTTGCAGACTGACAGTCTTGAGCCAATGTACAAATGGTCATGCCTGGACAGCAGGTACCACCGGCTTGCCAAAGGGGCAAAGAGCACCTCTCGGGGTGTTTTGGGCCAGGAAATCCAAATCAGGCCCAGCACACTTGGGAAATTAGTTCCCCCATTCTGGTCATCTGCCTGTCGGCATCAAAGCGGGGTCACGGGAAGCGTGACCCTACACAGTCCAAGTTGCAACACGTTGTTCAGGCCAAAGCTGTGAAGTACTTTTAAGATATGAGTCGAAGACGTTGATAGTTTTAGAATGTCAGAAATTGGAAGCATTCTTCAAGCATGGGGATATTCCTGCCATTGGATATTCCTTGTGCCCTGTCCTGTTTTCAGACTTAGTTTGTAGCCATCTCGACAAAACACTGCCATCTGACGCTGATTCAAAACCTTCCAGGCAAGCTTGGTTAGGCTCAGCAGCTCTCTGCTGGAGTGCTGGCTTGCAATTATCGAAGAAGCCCAAACTAGATGTGACAGGCAGTCATGTGCATCTTCCCTTGACATTAAAAAAACCAAAAAACAAAACAAAAAAGCCATCTTGGGAGGTTGCGAGTCTAAGCAGAAGAATGGTGCGATAGTTGCACAATCCTTTCTCCTCTGACTCCTCTGAAATTCAACTCCTTTGAATTTCCCATTCAAAATCACTCCTACTGCTTTCCCTATCCTATATAGGATTGTCAAATTCCTGACAGGGGATAAACTAGTTAATACCAATCAATCAATCAATCAACCTTTATTGGCATATTGTATCGAAACTGACAGGCAAGGAATACAAAGTCATATGCAGTTAATAATACATTCCCTCTCCTTAGAAGCCCAAAACAGAAATTTGGCCACCATTTCCATAATCACTGAGGATGGAGTAGAGAGTAAATAAAATATCTTCCATTCATCAGAATGATTTACTAGATTTTTCAACACAGGCTCAAGATATGATGATCAAACATCATGATAAGAAGATACAGAATAGAATTATATAATCCAGACTCTCAATTTCATTAACACCATAAGGACATAATCTATCCACATAAGGAGTCTTCGAGAACCTACCAACCAATACAGCCGAAGGCAGCACATTAAAATGGCCTAACATAAAAGCTCTTCGATAATGAGGAGTGGTTAAACAGAGAAAATATTCTGCAATAGACCCTTGGGGAGGAAACCCTACCTTCAAGGGGGAGCATCTACCTGAAGCCAGGCTAATCAGCTCTTGGTGTTCTATGTCCAGGAGTCTTTGTTTAACCAAGTGAAAGGCTGAGCCTTCTGACAAATGAAGAAGCTCTCCAAAACTAACTCCTATACATGTGATCTTACTCTCTATATGGGAAAACCATGCCGAGGATGAGGACTCGGTAAGCATTAGTGAAATAAGAGGATTGGAATTAGCTCTAAAATGTAACCTGAGCCAAAATTTAAATGTCAAATTACAAGCTAATATTAAAAAATCCGTCATCGGGCCACAGTGGAATACCACTTCTGGGAAAACATGGAAACTAGCCTTCTCTAGGAATCTCTGGAAACTTTACGATTTTTACTATAGAATTTTCAATGATTCCTAGAGATGTGTGACATATCCTGGGTTTTCCCAGAAGTGACATTGCCAATGGCGCCCCCCATGTCCCCATCCCCAGTCTCCTGCTGGTTGCCAGGCCATGTTTAGGAACCATAACAGATATCTGCATTTTTCTCTCTCACATGAAATACAGCCGGTGTGTGTGTGGGGGGAATGTGAGATACCAGTATATCAGACAGAGGGGATCCTACCTTGACTCTGAGAAGATAAGGCAGAACAGAATTATTTTAAATAAATATAAAGGAGGCCTTTCACCTAGGGTAGCCAGGTCCCCCCTGACAAGAGTGGGTGGGTGGCTGGGGACTTACTGTATTGTTGGGGGCCCACACTGGTGGCACACTGACATCACTGGTGACACACTGACATCACTTCTTGGGTGCACCAGAAGTGACATCAGCACCTCACTGGCGATGCTGGGGATACACTGGTATTTGAGCAAAACAAATGCCAGAGTGTCCCTGATGTCCCCCAGCGACATGCTGACTTCTCTTCTGGGCACACAGGGAATGGCATCAGCCCATGGCAGGGTCCATCTGCTGGGGGTGGGGAGTCCCCACCTCCTATGGGGCCTGGCATTCCTACTGTTTGTCTGCTTAGACCTGTAGGCTCCCAAGGGTGTATTTTGTTTAAAAAACATTGGGGAAATGACACACCTGCCAGAAGAACTCCATGGTAAGGGATTGTGTATGTGTGTGTGTGGGTTTAAAAACAAATAAATGGTTTGAAATCAAGAGCTGTAGATGTATAGAAAGTCAGGCTATTCAGCGACCCTTTCAGTCTCTTTCATCAGTGATCTCAGTCATATTTCTCATTTTCTGATGCAGTCCCTCCCTCCCTCTCTCCCCCTCTCTCCCCCTCTGCCATTGTTTGTCACGAAATACAGAGAGCCCTGCTCAAAGACTGACAGATGGGATGCCAGCCCTGTCCCTTCTGTTAGGAGCTGGGACTCTAGACTATGGGTTGGGTACCATCCTGAGGCTGACTTTGGTGTTTGAGGAAGAAAAACGGAAGGAACCGCCTTTTGTAGTGAAGGTAACAGCTGTACCCAAACAAGCCCAATCAAAAATTTATACTGTTTATCTTTAGGAAGGTGGAAAATAGCTCCTCCCACTTTCCCTTGTGCCTCTGTTTCATTATTTAAAAGCTCTCATACGAAGGATTATCAAGACTGTCTTAGTTTCAGAGGCATGAAAAGCATACAACGAGGATACTGTCTGAGCTTCATGCAGAATTCAACAGAACCAACATGACATTTGGAAAGAAAAAATCAGAACCTAACTCGTAATGTTAAGTGGTTGCTTAAAAGGAAGACAAGGGTGTCTAGGACATAGTGGAGGGCAGCAGAAAGTGGAAGCAGGGTGTGATTTACATAAGAAGCAATATGTCCCAAGTAGGACTGGCCTCCCTCATCCCTTCATGTCCTCTGTTGTTGCCCTCTTCCCATCATTTACCTTTAAACTGTAAGGCACTGAGCCACAATTCATTGTTTTTTTTGTAAAACACCACATACTACCTGTATAAATTAGGGTTGCCAGCCCTGCGCTGGCAAATGCTGGACGTTTGGTGTAGTTGTTTGGTGTAGTGGTTAAGTGCGGGGACTCTAATCTGGGAGAACCAGGTTTGATTCCCCACTCCTCCACTTGCACCTGGCTGGATGACCTTGGGCAAGCCATAGTTCTGTCAGAGCTGTTCTTGAAAAAGAGCAGTTTCTGTCAAGAGCTCTCTCAGCCCCATCTGCCTCACAGGGCGTCTGTTGGGGGGCGGGGAAGGGAAAGGAGTTTGTAAGCCGCTCTGAGACACCTTTGGGTAGTGAAGGGCGGGGTATAAATCCAATCTCTTATCTGCTTCATCTCTTCTTTTTTTGGGTGATGGCTAGGGAAGGCAGAATGTCAGGGGAACATGGATTTACTTCTGTCTGATGCTCTAGTAATCCCCCTAATCTCTATGGTTTTGACTATAGAAACTGGGAGAAATTCCTAGAGCACCACCATTGATGCCACTCCCCTATTTTTTCCTTGCTCCTTCAATTATTTAGGGTGGAGGACTGAGCGTGGGGGCAGATTGCCCACTGCCACTGGGCAAATGATAAATGATTACTGTCTAAGGTGGGTGCAGAGTGGAGTGGGTGCTATTCTGAAATGCATGGTGGGAAGTCTCAGCACAGGGCATTGGCCCAGGCCACATGATTCACAGTAAAGGAGAAAGTGATGTAAAATTAAGAAGAGCAATGGGGGGGGGGCAGGGACGGCTCCAGGTCTTTTTGTACACTAGGCAAGGCTACCTTCTGGCACCCCACCCACCAATTATGGGGTTGCCAACCTCCAGGTGGGGCCTGGGGAGAAGGAAGACTTTCTTCCATCTCCTCGGCCAGTTGATAGCAAAGACAGCAGTGTGGCTCCCTGGCTTCCCAACTGGATGAAAGACCCTCTGACCCACGGGAACCGCCCCTCCTTCCTTCAGCACCTCCCCCCCCCCACGGCCTTCGGAAAGTTGCCGTCCTCGGACTTGGTGGTAAATGGCCCAAATCACATGGCGGGGGGGGCGTCCCTGTCTCCCTCCCCATGGCTCCTCTGTCTCATGTCAAAATGGTGACACATCCGTCTTGAAGTGCTAAAATATTCATCGAGAATCCAGCACGTCTCTCTCGCCACAGCCGGTGGAGGCATTTCAAGTTAAAACGGTAGCTTAGCAGAGCGCACATCAGAAACAAGCCAGCAAAGAACCACCCACCAACGCACCAACACGCCCCCCCTCGCCCAACAGCCCCCTTTCCCGTCGACCCATCTCCCGACTCCGTGGCACTCAAGCCTTGCGCTTCTAGTTGTTCTACTGCAGACCAACATGGCTACCCTCTGAAACTTATCACACAATACTTCTCTTTCACACACACACCCTACTCCCATTCTGGGGAATTACATCTCCCATGCTTAGTGTTCCTCAAAGCAGATTTTGGCCTCCTATGATCTCGCCACGGTATTAATCGGACTCGAGGTAGGAGGTGAGCGAGCTATTTGCACTATATCCGCGCTCCTTGTCACTGAGGCATCAGCCATAAAACCTGCCAGGCGACAACAAAGCACACCAGTGTTCTGTAACAGACGGCATTAACAATGAGAAGTCGCTGTCCTCTCACCTTTCAGAGATTAACCTCTATGGATTTACAATGCTGCTTCACAGTAACAACACCCACGTAGCCTCGGGGATGGATGGACTACATCCCTGCTCCTGTGACTGCAGCGGAACACTGTAAGTCTGATCTGTATTCATTTCCAAGTATTCCAGGCCGACCTTTGTTCTCTGAAGGGAGAA
Source organism: Gekko japonicus (assembly GCF_001447785.1). Classification (NCBI taxonomy): domain Eukaryota; kingdom Metazoa; phylum Chordata; class Lepidosauria; order Squamata; family Gekkonidae; genus Gekko; species Gekko japonicus. The sequence continues at coordinate 664,630 of NW_015163604.1, read as the reverse complement.
CCCAGCCAGCCCCAGGCCCATAACACTCTCATTTCTCTGAAGTTCCAATTGCTGTAATGGATATTGTGGGAGATTTCATGGCCCTTGAACAAGCACAGTAGGAGGCACTCGAGGGATTAAGGACACCCCCCTTGCCCTCATTTTTTAAAAGTTATTTTCTTTCATCTCCTCTACTTTCTGCATTATTTTTTTCCCATTCACATTTTCAGATAGAAGGCTGCTTGGGTTACCTGATTGTTATGGCTGTGCTTCTGTGAGAGGCATATGACTGATGAGGTCTTGCTGTTTGAATCTCAACAACAACAACAAAAGGACCAGATACAAAAACAGGGATTTGGGCAACCTGCTTTGTATGATATTTCGTTTCGGCCTCAATGAAAAACACTATCTCAAGTTACCTTATGCTGAAACAGTTGGGCTGTGTGAGCACTAAACTTTAAGGCTACAACATAGGGCAGAACAACACTTTATGCATAGGTCTTTGATTATTTATCACAAGGGTTGCCACCTCCAGGTGGTGGCTGGAGACCTCCAGGGATTACAACTAGGGGTGTGCAAAACCCCAACAACAATGTTTTTTGGGTTTGGATATGTTGAACCCAAAACATATTGGTATTTCTTGATAGTCCTGAATCCAATACTGGTATGATATTCAGATTTGGAAAATATTCGGTAAAAATTTGTGTTTTTTTTGGCTCAGTTATACCCTATGGGGACCATTATCGTCACAATCCCCATAGGGCAGGGGTGTCAAACATAAGAGTCCATCCAGGGCTCTCACCCAGCCCACACACAACTGGTATGTATGAAAATGTAAGGTGCTCCCCCTTTTATGGTATCCCTTGGGGAAAAACCTAGTCTTGCATATAATTAAATACATTTATTAAGGCTTTGGTGGGTTCTTCAATAAATCAATTGCTTTAGGAATCAATTGCCTTTGTTTGTATTTTGAGTAAAAAAATAATATTGTTAATTGGGTTTGCCTGTGTCCTTTATAAAGTTTATATCTCTGGTACCTGGTGTTACATTTTATGGCAAAAATGGCCCTGCCTGACAAAGTGACATTTATGTCAGATCTGGCCCTTGTAACAAATGAGTTTGACACCTCTGCCATAGGGTATAATGGAGAATTGCTCTGGGGGTATCTGGGGCTCTGGGGAGGCTACTTTTTGATGAAGAGGCACCAAATTTGCAGCATAGCAATTAACCCCCGATTGGGGGTTAATTTTGGCTATCCGAAATGGCCAAACCCTGAAAATTCCAAAACTATTCAGGATTTTTGGGACCACCAGATTGCTGAAGAGCCCTAGATGGGCTCTTATGTTTGACACCCCTGTCCTATGGGGATTTTGACGATAATGGTCCCCATAGGGTATAATGGAGCAAATGTTTTTCAATTTTTACCAAATATTTACCGAATCTGAATACCATACGAGTTTTTTTTCATTCGGTTTATGCCAATGCACACCCCTAATTACGACTGATTTCCAGGTGACAATGATCAGTTCACTTGGAGAAAATGACCACTTTGGAATGTGAACTTTATGGCATTATATACTGCTGAGCTCCCTTCTCTCCCCAAAACTCACTGTCCTCAGGCTGTACCCCCAAATGTCCAGGTATTTCCCAACCTGGAGCTGGCAACCCTATTTATCACTCTATTTTCTTTGTTTAATTGAATGCTACTGCAGGGAGCAAGGCCTACATCTCTCTGTGGGGGGGAAGACGGGCTATTCATTTATGTGTCCTTGTGCTGAAAACCATCACCATAAAGCTGCTTTTACCTCAAAATTTACACCCTTGCTGTAATACATGGGCAAGACAGATGGGTATTCTCTGTGCTTTAGCCTTAGCGGGCCCCAAGTTACTAGTGTGGACATTCATTGAACTGAGCAGAAATTTCCCTAAAGAAATGTGTATGGGGGGGGGGGGACAACTTCATTGTGTTTCAGGGGATTAATCAAGGCCTTTTAAAGGTCAGAGCTAGCCTGAGGATCCAAGCAGATCCAAAGCAATCCTACTGCCTACAGAAGACAAATAACAGCATTAAAAAACTCCCAGAAACTAGTTAGAGGCTTAAACTATCACCATGTGGTATACACATGCTTCCTTTATCCTACTATCATCCTTGAAGAGAAAAGTTTTGTGAGTTTTTAAAAATACATTTAAAAAACTTGTATATCTACTTTTCAAACCACCTTAAACTCACTGAAAAAGTTGCCTGTAATCTCTCTTAGTGTAATCCTTGTTTTGCTACTTTATCTACGGGACAATGGATACTGGTTATCAATGAAATGGAAAAGGAAAAAGCCATGACTGAAGAAAAGGTGGGAATTCAGTGATGTGAACACTGTTGGAAATGGTAAACTAGATTAAAGCTACAATCCTGAACACACTTACTAGGGAGTAAATCTCATTGAATTTAGCGGGACTTATCTCTGAGTAGTTGAACATAGGATACTGTGGGAACATATTTAAGAGAGGATGTACTCTGTTATGAACCCAAATGGTACCAACCACATTTATGATCAAGGAGGAGACTTTGCATTCTTCCACTGAGCTCCAGAATGGAGAATACCATCCAATGAGAATCAACATGGCAGGTGCTGATTCTGGGGGTTCTGAAAAGAGACTACCTGGGCCCTCTCTCCCCACCATGCCCCCTGCTTGTACTTCCAATGAGCTTCTCCCCACTGCCTACCTGGGTATCCAATCCCATCCTCTCCCTCATAAGCCCTTTCACTGCCCATATTCCCAGCCCTATGCACCACTCACATACACTTTCTTCAGCTGGGACCATGGGTGGTAGGAGCTTGCAACTGGGTGGGGGAATGGCAGGTGGTGGTAGTGGACTCTGCTGGAAGCCCTGTGACTTGACACCTGCCCCACCTTTAGGTATGCTGGTGCCAGCCCTGAAAATGGCAGAATATTGTTCTCCAGCAATTCCGCAGGGCCGTGAAAATTGAGCTTTTTCGCCAGGCGTTCCAGTAAGAATGACTTCACCGGTTGTGTTGCATTTGCACTTTATAATATCACGCTGCCACATTTAATTGGTTTTAAATTGTATTTTTCTGTAATTTTATTGAGTGTATTTTATGTTGGTTTTAAAATTGTAAGCTGCCCTGAGCCCCTTCAGCGGGAGGGCGGGGTAGAAATCTAATTAATTAAAAAAAATACACAGGACCCTGTGTGCACACTCAGCCATTTCCCCTGGCAGCTATTTTCCCTGACCTTGTCCCCACAGTGGCCATTTCCTCGGGATATATATATATATATATATATATA
>NW_015163604.1:649362-659691 GCF_001447785.1 Gekko japonicus | reverse complement strand
CGCTGGCGGGAGCCGCGGTCGCCCGGGCCGAGATTGGGGGGGCAAGGCGGGCGACAGAAGGCCGATGCCTCCGTCGCCCGGCCCTCTACAGAATCCACCCCCCAAACCTCCAGGTATTTCCCTCCTTAGAGCTGGCAACCCTACATTCCCCTCAGTGCCTGTTGGTAGGCAACTAAGCTTGGTCCTGTCACCTACTTTGGCCTTTGGGAGAAAACACATTGGGGCCAATCCTGATAGGGTTGCCAACTCCAGATGGGAAATTCCTGGAGACTTGAGGGATGGAGCCTGAAGAGGGTGAGGTTTGAGGAGGGGTGGGACCTCAGACAGGTACACTGCCATAGACTCCACCCTCCAAACCAGTCAGTCCCACATAGGGAACCATTGTTGCCAATCTCCAGGTGAGGGCTGGAGAGCACTCAGTATTACAACTGTTCTGCAGAAGGGAGGGCAGAAGTCAGCTGAAGTCAAAGGGGCAGATAATGGTAGGTTGGTGGCTAGCTGGGAAGGAGATGGGGTTGCCAACTACATGCTGACAAATTCCTGGGGATTTGAGGGGTGGAGCCTGGAGAGGGTGGGGTTTGCAGAGGGGTGGGACCTCAGACAGGTAGAATGCCATAGACTCCACCCTCCAAACCAGCCATTTTGTCCTGGGTAACAATTGTTGCCAATCTCCAGGTGAGGGCTACAGATTACTCACAATTACAACTGCTCTTCAGGTAGCAGAGATCAGTTCCTCTGGAGAAAACAGTGGACTCTGTCATTATACCCTGCTGAGGTCACCACAGCAAATTGACACTGTTTGCCCAAAGCCAGAGCACTGCCCCAGAGCATCTTTCTAGATCTCGTTGTATTGCTTTCACAATGGGCTTTACTGCTAGTATATATATAAAATCAACTACAGAAGGCACTAGAAGAGAGGTGTCAAACTCATTTATTATGAGGGCCGGATCCGACATAATGTCCTTTTGTTGATCCATTTGTGCCATAAAATGTAACACCAGGTACTAGAGATATAAACTTTATAAAGGACACAGGCAAACTCAATAAACAATATTATTTTTTTTGCTCAAAATACAAACAAAAGCAATTGATTCCTAAAGCAATTGATTTACTGGGGAACGAACCAAATCCTCAATAAATGTATTTAATCATATGCAAGACTAGTTTTTTTCCCCAAGGGATACCTTAAAATGGGGTACATACCAGTTGCTTGTGGGCCAGGTAAGAGCCCTGGATGGGCCGGGTTCCAGCCCCCGGGTCTTATCTTTGACACCCCTGCACTAGAGACTCACTTTCTTGAAAAATGAATCTGGATATTCACAGATCCTGTTACACTGATCAATATAATGGTATAGTGATACAACAATATGAAACTGATGATTAAGAAAAATGGAAAAGTCAGTGGTCCAGGGGATAGTGGATGGTCCCTAGGGCAGGGAAACTGTGAAGAAACCTGCTGTGTGGAAGCTTGGTTGCCACTGCACTGTATCTGCAGCTGCACAAACAGTGGGGAAACCACACAAACCTATTCCCATGTGGAAACCATGCAGAGATCATCCTGCACATCCCCTCTCCTTCTCTTCATGCTTTCTCTCTCTCTATAACCATGGGCACATATACATTTAAAATACAGTTTATGGAGTGAAAAGTATTAGTGTTTCTAGTTCAGGAACATCTCTAACAAACAAAAATTGTCAAGAGCAATCTGCAGCCTTTGCTCACCAGAGGTCAAAGATTAGCCAAACATGGAATTTGCTCCAAAAAGAGATGGGTTTCTGGAGGTTAGCATGAAGGACATTTGGCTGAATGTGAGGAAGCAAGTTGCACAGACTGTCAGCTAGGCAGAGCATTTTGGTCTCTCCAGTGCTGTCAATCCCTCACTTTTCATAAGCAGTGAGAAAAAAAAATGGCAGAGTTCCAATATGCAGCAGAAAGGTTAAGGCTGTCAAGCATGTGCCACTGCAGTAAAAAAAGAAAAAAGAAAAGAATACCAGCCAGGAGAAACTGCTGTTGGTTATAAACCTGGCAGAAATAGCCCTTAGTATGTAAACTTCTCACCATAGCACATGCTTTCAACTTACATATATAAACCACACTGAGTCAGAATCAAAAATGTATTCTATTGCAAGACACCCCCTCCCCACAAGGTATGGCAGTTTTTAATTGAAGGTCTTTGCCAGCTTGACCTGTCATAAATTGATAATTCAGACTACTTGCCCTGAAGTAATCTGCATATATATGTTATCAAGTCACCTTTAAAACTGCTGAAATGGCGATGTTTCGTTTACGTTAAGATATACAGTGTTGTAAAGGTTCGGTGTGAAAAGCCTCCTTGGGAGAGCATTAAACGATGTAAAATTTCATCCCGTTCCATCAAGCCCTTGCTGACAGTTATTCAAAAAAAAAAAAAGGGAACACACACACACCAAAAAAGCCCTTGAATATTTTTTGCTATCTATGCCTAGGAAACCTCAACAAAAGGGACAAGTGACGGGGAGAGGGAAGGCATCATTCAAAGGCACACTGATCCTATGGAGAGTTTTGGGGATTACCTGAAGAACTGTACTGAGCACTATTGAGCATTGTTGTCAATGTGCCCCTATGCCTAATGTAATAGAGTCTCCCCCTCTTCCTTTCACTTAGCCTTCTCTCCTCTGTGGATGTGACAGCTGGTATGAAGTAGTGGTCACAGTGTCAACCTAGTATTGGGGAGACCTGGTTTCGAATCCTGCTTGGTCCAAAAGCACACTGGGTGACTTTTGACCAGTTATTGTGAGGATAAAGTGGAGGGGGACAGAATCATAAATACCACCATGGAGAAATGGTGGGGTTGTTGTTGTTCAGTCGCACAGTCGAGTCCGACTCTTCGCGACCCCATGGACCAGATCACGCCAGGCCCTCCTGTCTTCCGCCGTCCTCTAAAGTTTGCTCAATTTCATGTTCGTTGCATCTATGACACTGTCTAACCATCTCATCCTTTGCCGTCCCCGTCTTCTTTGACCTTCAATCTTTCCCAGCATGGTGGGGTACAAATGTAATAATTTGGTAGATGTGCAGCCCAAACCACTGGCTTTTCAGCTCATATGTAGCCAAGAACATTGGTCTTTTCAGTTTTCTACTAATCAAAAATGGTCAAAACAAGTTTGATTAATCAAGAGATGCCCTGCCCACAGCCGTACACTCTATGGAGGGTCCCCAGTACAAGGCCCGTGGGTGCCATGGCACCTGCCAACACATTTCCTGGTGCTCGCCAAGTATTTTTAGAAAGTGGGAGAGGCCAGATGGGACTTTTGCCCAGCAGGGCTTCTGATTGACTAGTGGAGATCTGTTTGGCTGTTCAGATTTGAAAAAAGCACTGTTGGCAGCAGCTGCCACCACAACACACGGATCTGTCACTCTCTTTGGCAGTGATTTGTTTATTGAGAATTAGACATGATCCAGACCAGAACAGTACTGGGTCAGAACTGAGAGTTTTTGTGGGTACAGGTACAGTTATAGGTAATTCAAACAAGACCCCACCGTCATGGGTGACCAATCACACATTGCATTCATCCTGCCTAGCAGTTGCATTGTCCACCCACCCCCCTCTAAGAAAATACACAATCCCACTATATACCCTGGCAAGCTGGCACCAAAGACTTCAAGGACATTCCTCTGGGAGGAAGGCTTCTTCAGGAAAAGTTACAACTTCTACAATAGCACGAGTCACACACTCAGCATTCACTCCCCCCCCCCCGTAGGAATTCTCCCTTCCCCCACAGCCATGGCAAACTAAGTGGAGCAGTTTGACAGGATCTTCACTGTGTGACTGAAGGTATGCTGTGTGTATGTAAGAAAATATTTTTAAACAATATGTTCATTTAAAAACCCTGTTAATCAGAGCTTCTGCCTGACACGTTGAGGAGTTACTCTTGGAGTTATGCATAAACTCCCTCCCTAACATTTTGTGGTTGGCTCTGGCTCTTCTGGCAGCCATTTTGTAGTTGGCTCAATCTCCTGTGGCAGCCAAAGTTGTCTGCAGGCTTAGAAAGGTTGGAAACATCTGGTCTACAGTATACCCTTTAGAAAAGGTCAGCCCACAGACATGCTCTCCTTACTTATTTTATTTACCACAATATTATATTCTGGCTTTCCATCCAACTGCAGTGGCTCAAGATGCCTTACAAAAAACCCGAGCTACAGGCAACATGCACTTGAAACCAAAACTGGTGATAAAAAATAAGCAACTACAAAACTACTTGCTTCCAACACAATACCATTTAGTTCCAAACATCTGCTTGAAAAGGGCACCCTTGTGCTTTTTTAATGACTAAAGAATAGCATGGGGCCTTTTGTGCACATCCTCAGGTAGGATGCTCCCTTACACTGGGGCTGCCACCGAAGAACAACGGGCCCATGCTGTGGGCAATCAGACAGCTCACAGGAAGGGCTCAGCCAGGAAGAGGCTATGGGATGATTTGGGGGGAGCTTATAGGCTCAAAATGGGAGAGACAATCCTTCAAGTCTACGTGGGCCCCAGACTGCGTAGGGCTTTAAAATTTAAAACAAGAAAATTGAACTGGACTAAAAACAAATTGGTAGCTAGTTTAACTGTTTCAAGATGGTAGTAACATGCACCTGTTTGCACACACTAATCCGTAGGTGAGCTGCCTTATTTTGCACAAATCATAACTTCTGCATAGGGCAGCCCAACATAGAGTAAGAATTCTACATAGTGTTCAAGGGCAGCCAAACTTTGCAGCAGTCTAGCCCTAAGGTTAAAGAAGCATGGACCGATATGCCCAGGGAGAAAAATAGTTTTCATACCAAGTGGAGCTGCTGGAATGCCTACTGATAGAATGTCTTCTTTACCGCTGCATTTATTCAGTCTTCTAACACCAGTGTGTGATATAGGAATACTTTTAAGTTGAACCCTGCTGGAGCCACCAAACACTTGCCCAGCATGGACTCTATGGCCTTCGGTGACTTGTTGAAAGAAATACAGAGCTAGGTTTCATCAGAATACTGATGAGACAGAATTCCAAAGTGTTGGATGATCTAATTCAAAAATCTCACATATAAATTAAACAGCAAGAGCAAAAAGACTGCACCCTGTGAAAGGCTGCAGGATAGGCAGAGAAGAGAAGAGATTGGATTTATACCCCACCCTTCACTTGGAGTCTCAAGAGCAGTTTACAAACTCCTTTCCCTTCCCCTCCCCACAACAGACAGCCTGTGAGGTGGGTGGGGCTGAGAGAACTCTGACACAAACTGCTCTTTTTCAAGGACAGCTGTGCCAGAGCTTGTGACTGACCCAAGGTCACATCAGCAGGTGCAAGTGGAGGAGAGGGGAAATCAAAACCGGTTCTCCCAGATTAGAGTCCGCACACTTAACCACTACACCAAACTGGCTCTCATACCCCTAGTTCCTCAGCATAACTTTCTGGATATGACCAGAAAAAGACTGAAACCATTTTAACACCGTGCCTGTTAACCCCAGCCACTTTTCAATAAACTCGAGTAATATCAAGCGGTCCATCATGTCAAAAATCAACAAAATCAAAAGCAATGAATTTCCATTATCCAGCTGTATTAGGAAATCATCCATCAGTGCAAAAACAGCTATCTCTATTTCAAAGCCAGAGATGAAGCCAGATTGAAACGGGTCAAAGGCAGGTACCTCCTCCAGGAAAACCTGGATTGGCTACACTGCTACTTCTCTCAATTGCTTTGCCAGAGAATGGAATGTTTGACACAGGCTGATAACTTGGTCATGATCTCACTGTCAACAAGGGGCTCCTTTAAAAGAGAGCAAATCATTGCTTCCTCTAAGGTCTTGGAAAACCCACCTCTATGTACAGAGGAGTTAATCATTTGAGACAATAGAATCTTTACTTTGTCTCTACAAGAATTAATTAACCAAGCAGAACAAGGGTTCAGGTTACAAGCCATCAGTTTCATAAGCTCAAGAACCTGTCAAAACCATTCAAGGAGACTAACACAAAATTATCCGTCAACCATTAATCAGATGGTTCTTTTGACACTTCTAGTTCCTGACTTTCTCCAAAGTGGCATCCAAATCAGATCAGATTGGACAGACTACCAGAGAAGGAGGAGGAGGAGTAGAAGTTTGGATTTATACCTCGCCCTTCACTCGGAGTCTCAGAATGGCTGACAAACTCCTTTCCCTTCCCCTCCCCATAACAGACACCCTGTGAGGTAGGTGGGGCTGAGAGAGCTCTGACAGAAACTGCTCTTTTTCAAGAACAGCTGTGCCAGAACTACCTTGCCCAAGGTCATCCAGCAGCTGCTAGTGGAGGAATGGGGAATCAAACCCCGTTCTCCCAGATTAGAGTCCACGCACTTAACCACTACACCAAACTGGCTATAGCCATTTCCCAACCCTCTTTAGTTTGAAAGACACTGTGATATACTGGCTACACTAGGATTTGGTAGACCCAGGTTCAAATCCCATTCTGCTATGGAAGTTTGCTGTGTGACCTTGGGCCAGTCACACGTGCTCAGCCTAACCTACCTCACAGGGTTATTGTGAGGATCAAATGGATAGGACTTTGGCTCCCCATTGAGGAGAAAGGTGTGGTATTAATGAAGTAAATAAACAAATGCAGGTCCCCTAGCTTGCAGGAGAACCAGGGAACCAGGTCTCTGCTTGGGGGTAACAGAAGATACCTAGAAGCCACTCTGTCAATTGTCTCTGAGAGCCTGAGATCACAGACCCCAACTAAGGCAACAATATAGTTGCTGCTGAGATTCTCAAAATCGCCAAGAGCTTCCTGGAAACCAACTGGACCCATTAGTCTCTGAAGTAGACCATCCTAATTGGGCTTCAATTTCCTGCCTTGTACAGAAGATTAAACCTTTCTTGTAAGTATGACCTGTCACAACCTGAGAAAACCAATGGTTACCATGGTAACAAAAAAGTCCTGAGCATACCCACTAAGTTAGCTGCTGTAGATTTTCCGGGTTGTATGGCCGTGGTCTTGGCATTGTAGGACCTGACGTTTCTCCAGTAGCTGTGACTGGCATCCTCAGAGGTATAACACAGAAAGATAGAGTACTTTCTGTGTCAAGGTGAGAAGAAAAATGGTAGGTTGTATGGCCGTGGTCTTGGCATTGTAGGACCTGATGCTTCTCCAGTAGCTGTGACTGGCATCCTCAGAGGTATAACACAGAAAGATAGAGTACTCTCTGTGTCAAGGTGAGAAGAAAAATGGTAGGCAGGTCATAGCTACTGGCAAAATGTCAGGTCCTACAATGCTGTAACCAGAGGTGCTGCCTTTTACTATTGGGTAGCCCCATAGCGAGGGCACCCCACTTCTAACCTGATCCAGAGACCCACAAAATTCAGGCCAAGGAAGGCACTCTTGGTTCTGAAACACAGAGCTAGCCACACCTCTGAAAAAGGGGCCTCAATTTTCAGGTGACAGGCAACCTCAGAGTAAGCCTCCAGTCTTCCCCCTCCACCCAGCAGAGATTATGCTTATGAAATAACAATGAGTTCTAGCAGGTAAAGTATCTACATTTCTAAAGTCTATTCTAAAGCAGCTTGGCAAATAACTCTGTCTCCAGTAATTCTTTGTCTGAATACTTATCTTTTCTACTCTGCCCATCAAGCTACCGGGATAAACCAATTAAACATTCAAATTATGAACTAGGGTTGCCAAATCTTCTTCCCTCCGCAGCAGGGGAGCGTCGCCGCGGTCCGGGAGTCGGGCGGATGCACGCCGGCAGCACATCGCCGGAAGTGACGGGCAACGTGCTGACGTTGGCTCAGCCACGCCCCCAATGTCGGCAACGTGGCTGCGTCACCTCTGGTGACGCAGCTTGGGGGGCGGGGTTCCCCCCGGGCCGGAATTCCCCTGCGCCGGAAATCGGGCTGCGGAAGCGGGGGGTTCCCCGCCCCCCGGCCCAATTTGGCAACCCTATTATGAACGATCCTTCCTGACGCTAATCAGGGACGTCTCCCACCTTTTGTTTACCCTGGCCAGGGCCATTAGTGGTCATATTATCCACTTAACTAGCCACCCAGCACCTGGCTTCTATTGTCAAATCCAGACCCTGCCCCTCTGGATGCTCATTGGTCACATCTAGGCCTTACCCCTCCTGATGCCACACACCCCTGGGACTCATCATTGGTCCAGGAAATCTATTGTTCTCACCTGGGACCAGCCCCCAGGATGGTCTGCATTGTCTTCCATAGGGTATATCCCAGCGTAAACATGGCTTCAGACCGTGTGTTCTCTGCTATAACCCAAAATGGCAGGCCACCCCTAAACTCTCTGAGTTTAGGCCACACTCCATGGACCTCTGCACATCTGAACAGGTTGTATCACCCCTCTATAAGCTACCTCTATAAGCCATAAATCACCTCTGCTTCCTTATAGTTCTATATTGTATGTCTGTGAATGTTGTGTGTTATTGAGTAAAGTGCGCCAGTAAACTATTATTATTAAGGAAGTCTGCCTCAGTCTCTCATTGGTAACCTCGGAAACAGTGCCATCCTCCGAAAAACACAGATGGACGAATCCTAATAAAAATAGCTGTACCAATTGTTTCCCTTAAGGAGCAATTCGGCTAACAATGCCAAGACCACGGCCATACAACCCGGAAAATCTACAGCAGCTAATGAACTCTGGCCATGAAAGCCTTAGACAACATACCCACTAAGGCCACCTCAGCCTGAATGCTGAAGTACTCCAGAACAACCAGCCTAGGGGCTGTTCAATATCATGGCTGTGACTATCTTCTCAAGTTTAGCCATGGTTCTTGCTATTGAGTTAGGCAGATGCTTCTATAGACCAATGCTATCCTTGGGATCAAACACAAGGTATATACAGTCTATGAGAACAACTGGGATTCTATGAGAGGAGAAAGACTACTGTAAAATTACTGCTACCTACCCTTCTTCAGATTGGGGTGATGAAGGACAGCAACCTTGGTTGTGGCGATCTGTGACAGACTGGCATTATTAAGGTAAAGGTAAAGGTTCCCTTGCTCGAAAGCCAGTCGAATCCGACTCTAGGGTTGCGGTGCTCATCTCCGTTTCAAAGCCGAAGAGCCAGCGCTGTCCGAAGACGTTTCCATGGTCATGTGGCCAGCATGACTAAACCCCAAGGCACACGGAATGCTGTTACCTTCCCACTGAAGTGGTACCTATTTATCTACTTGCAATTTCTTGCTTTCGAACTGCTAGGTTGGCAGGAGCTGGAACTAGAGACGGGAGCTCACTCCGCCATGCGGCACCCGGGTCTCGAACCACTGAACTACCGACCTTCCACAGTCTGCAGTTCAGCGTCTTAACCACTTGAGCCACTGCAGCTTTTATTTATTTATTTATTTATTACCCACTGCATTAAGCTAGGTTTCAATCATGCACAATAGGCTAGCCACTTCTCCCCCCACTAATTCATGTAGCAGGAAGACCTTATTCTGATCTGAACCGGCATTAATCAGCATCAAGGTTGAAGGGGAGGGGGGGATGAGATAGTCTGGACTTCACTGGCATTGCTTTGTCTCTTATGGAAGCACTGAAGGAGTTTCTCGTATTGCTATGTCTTTAAGAGCATGCAGGTGTGGATGGAGAGAGGAGACTGATGGAAGGAAACTTGAGACTGAGGTCAAGGAGAGAGTTGGTGCTAATGAGAGCTAGCTGAAGGAAAGGACAGTGTAGTTTTTGAGTTGCTCCTGCAGGTAATCCTGTAGGTGGGGCTGGGGCAGGTCCATGTAGAACATTGGTGGGGATTGGGGAAACAAGCCAGGATGAGGCTAGCATATCATGTTCAAACATAGCACAAAACCATAGATAAAACTAGAGGTCATGTAGTGTCCGCGGACCGCCACCGGAGGTCAGCGCATATGCCCTAGCTTCAGTCCGAACAACAATAGGGACTAGGATCCTAGTCCCTCCTCTGGGGAACCAATGGGATCCGTGGCGGGAGATTTGAACCCACCAATGGTGACCAGGGGCGGTCCCCAGGTGTGTATATAGTTGGCCTGCCAGCCGTTTTTCTCTTGTCTTTGTTGTGTGCTAATAAAGCGTGCTATGCACCACGTCGTTGTCTGTCGTTCATCCATGCGGCTACCCACTACATAACAGTGGCGACGAAGGTGGGATTCAGCCGCAACTGAGCCGGGCCGTCGCGAGGGACTAGGAGGACGCGAAGCAGCCGATCCGATGAGCGATCCAGCGAGCAATGGAACCGCTCCTCCCGTACCCCCTCCGACGCGCACAATGGCGACCGCACCGGGGCTTGGGCTGCTGCAGCCCTTCGACATAGCCCGCCCGCAGGACTGGCCCTCCTGGGTACAAGGGGCCAAGTCCGCGCTGGA
>NW_015163604.1:467332-646189 GCF_001447785.1 Gekko japonicus | reverse complement strand
AACACCATGTGTGATCAAGTATTGTTGCATCCACATCGCCACACTGCTGCAACCTGACTCAGTTTCAGGTAGGGTTGCCAGGTCCCCCCTGGCCACCAGTAGGGGGATGGGGAGGGTATGGTTGCCATATCCATGTTGGGAAACTCCTGGAGATTTAGGGATGGTGCCAGGGAAGGCAGAGGTCATTTCGGGGTCCCCTGCTTCCGGCCGCCCTGCTTCCGGCCCTCATTCAGCCAGGAGTAGGCAGGAGAAGAGGGAGGGTAAGTTGCTTCCTCCCTGCCTCTCCCCACCCCTGCCTGCCTGGGGCCAGGGAGGGCCTTCGCAGGGCTTCCTTGCACTCCCGCCGGCCTTGCAGGTCCACCACCGGGCCCCTCATGGGGCTCGGCAATGGAGCTGCAAGGCCAGTGCCGGCGGCGGGGACCGTTGGGGGCGGGGTGTGTGGCCTTATGACACACTTCCGGTGATGTCAGGGGGTGTGGCATATGCTAATGAGTTATGCTAATGAGTTCCCCCTAGCTCTTTTTCTACGAAACGACCCCTGGATAAAACTAACTGGTTAACAAACAAATTTCATATCTAGCTTTAGATTTTGGCTTGAGGAACCAAAATTAACCTTAGTGTGGTGGCACAGGTTCAGACCACGGATAACTATGGTTAGTTTAATTAAACTGTGGTTTTAAAATTGCATCCACACCGTCACTAGTAGGTTTTCATTAAATCCTGGGTCTTCCACAGGTGCTTTTGGCACACTGCCATACAGTGTATAATCCAGTAGGTAGGACTCTGAAGAGAGGTAGCTTAAAAAACATGAAAATAAAACCTATTCTGTTGAGAGACATTTTCAGTAACAGGCTTACCCTACTCAAATAGAACAGGATCATAAAAAGGGATGATAAAATTCCAAAGAATCATTCAATACATTTAAATTTAATCATTTACATTTAGTGACCCTGAGGTAAGGAAATATTTATGAGATGATGATGATACTTTTCACCTCTTCCTCAGGTCACACATACTGCCTCTTTGTGAGCTCATGCTGCTGAAAGAATAGGAGGAGGAGGGTTTTTCCCCCCTAATAAGAACTGGTGTAGAGGATGATGGCAAGTCTCCACCAGTATGTGAAATTCAATGGTATGGGGGCCAGAAGCATATTTCGCAGCACAACCTGTCCCCTTGTAGAATGTCTACAACTTCATCTAAATTAGGTAGACTAGAAGAGGTGGATGAAACTTCTCCTTGGACCCAATCTGCTCTGCAGGTTTACCTGTGTAGTCAGTGAAGTGTCAAAATGTGGTTATGTCAATGACTTTCTAGAAAAGGTTTTTAAAAAATAATTAGCCAATTGACCTCCGAAGTGCTCGCTTCAACTTGCCTGAATGGTAAATGAAAGAGGAAAGTTTCAGCCTTTCTTCCCGGGGGGGGGGGGGGGGGGGAAGGGAGATACAATAGAGTTGTTTTAATGTAAAGCTGGCAGAATGCAAGAGCAGTTGGAAAGAACTCTTTTAAGTCTACTAAAATTAACCATCCACAGACATTGCTCCGTATTTGGCTTATAAGGAAGATGGGTTAGTGAATAGTTTCTTCAATCAGAGCACAAGGTCAGCATTAATTTTCATGCACTAATATTGAAGTCATTTATTCCAATAAAAGGGTAGCAGGTTGATGGGCAGTTGTCACCTCTGAAATGTAGTTTTCCTTACCTTTCCAATAAAGCTTTCATTTCCTAATGGGCAAAGACAGGATCCATCTGCTAGCTCCAGGGTATAATATTTTAGGGATTAAGTGCAGACACCTGACATGCCAGGGATCAGATGCCACTGGACTGTTTTGGAAATTGTTTTTTTGGGGGGGGGGGGGGGGAAAGTGTGATAACCCAAGGTTATCCGCTTAAGAAAGAAGAAAATCTTAATGGTGTCCAGGATAGGGGAGACTAGTAATTCACAAATATATTTGCAGACTCAGATGAGCAAAGTTTTACCTCACAGATTAGGTGTGAGATGGCTCATAGTTGAGGGAGTTCATACCGCTTTGTTTTTTTCAAGAAATGTCTTGACAGACAGCGGAGAGGGATGGTTTCTGTATAGGCTGTGCCACTATGGAACAGGTAATTCGACCAGGTAATCCATTTGATCTCATTTCAACCATTCAGCTATGATACTATTAACCTTTAAATAATATATGCAGCTGACCAACACAAAGAAGTATCAAACCCTGGGTACTTTGCCCATAACATTTGCATAACTCTTTCTTGTGCTCAAAGATCTTCAAATATAATATTTATTAATTTAGTAATACTTACACTAGCCCTTGGTGGTAGACCAATATTATTATCCTCATATGGTAGATGAGGGGGTGGAGACTGAGAGACTGGCTGTCCTAAAACCGCTTAGTAAGCTTGTGGCTGAGGTGGGATGGCTCGTATTTCCCAGTCACCACTTTGGGCAGGAACGCACAGGAACGGAGTTCCGGCTGGCTCCCAAGATGGCCTCGCCCAGCAGGGACTCATTAGCATAATAGGCCACACCCAACAGCAGGAATTCATTAGGATTGGCTACATTAGGAGTGTGTGGCCTAACATGCAAAGGAGTTCCTGCTACAAAAAAAGCCCTGGGTTCTGACAACAAACAAGGTAAACAGAATAACAAGCAAAAGGTGGGTGTAGCTGGATAACCACACTTCTGGTAACATGGGGGTGCGGCCTAATGTGCTAATGAGCTATGCTGTCAGAGGTGTGACCCAATATGCTAATGAGTCCCTGCTGTTGGGTGTGGCCTATTATGCTAATGAGTTCCTGCTGGGCTTTTTCTACAAAAAGAGCCCTGCTCACCACAATATGTTAACATATTTATTGGAATTTGTAAATCCAGAGGTTCTCCTCCAGGATTGTATAAGAATTCAGAAGTTTGAAGAAGCTGATTTCCCATGTCTCAACAATCTGTGCTCTTTGAGCATATTCAATCCTCATCAGATTGTTCTTTCCTTTCCTATTGGTTAATTTACAGAGATATTTCTTTTTCTGCCTACCTTGTCTCTGAGTGGCTTGGATTTTCTGCTTTTTTTATTGGCATGGTATGGAGGTAGGATGGGAACAGTAATTTTAGTATTAGGAGTGATATGTATAGTGATGCCCACAGAGGAATATCTCTGTGCAGATAGGCCACCTTCTAGATTTTTCAAGCATATCTCACACAAAAAGTATTAATAATGACATTTTTATCTCACCTTTCCCTCCTACTTAAGAAAGCAAACACAGGATTAACCAATTTTACCATCACAACTATGAGGTAAACTGGCTGCGTGTGGCAGGCTGAACATCACCCAGTAAACTTCATAGCTGAACAGGGATTGGAGCTTTCTTGACCTAAGAGCAGCCTTCCTTCCATTAACCCACTCAGCAAATGTGAGGATCCTTCAGAAGGAAAAAACCCCACACCTGATTAACTGTCAGTGTTACATGGCATGTTGCCTCTGTTCCTTGGTTTTGTCTTCTGAAAGGCCTCTGAAGCAACACAGTAGAGAAAACTGTATGGAGAAAACTTGCCAGGAGACAATCTCGTTTCCCCACTCCATCTCTCCCTCCTGTTTTTCTTCTTAGCCACACCCTGGCTCTGCCACAGCCTTCTCCCTTTCCTTTCTGCTCTGAGACTCCTTCGGGGTAGTAAAGGGCGGGGTATAAATCCAATCTCTTCTTCCTTCCTCCTACCTTTTATCTTTTTAATCTTTCTCCCTCCTTCCCCACGTTGACACCAATGGAGGCTTGAAAACATTGGCAATGTTGGATGGAGGTTGCCAAATGGCCACAATGATCTCACAGCTTATACAAGATCTTGGTGGCATTCTTCTATGATCCACTTGTATGATTTTAGGGGGCGTAAACATTGTTTCTATGATTTTTGAGTTTTAACCACCATCTCTGTGTATTGTTCTCACATTTCATATTTTTCTGCAAACCCAGGGCTTTTCCCGGGCTTATTCAAAAATACTACTTATCTGTGCAGATTTTTGATCCACACTCCAAAATGGTTGTTCAAAATTAGATATAATGATTATGTGTAAGAACAAGTTGCTTTTAGGCAGGCTTGCACAACTTGTGCCCCACAAAGCCAAATGTAGCCTATCTGCTACATTTTGTGGCTCAGCTGGGAGTCTGGGACTCTCTTTTTTGAAGCTTACCTGGGACAGGCCCCAGTCATAGCTGGTGGCTGCATTTGGCTTGGTGGATATCAAATCAGTCAGGTTTGGTCTTGGATGATATAAAACTGAACCACAAGACTAATTATCATCAAAGCAGTCTACATTCTGAAGACCTGTAGACCCACACACAAACAGCGATATTTGTTGAACAAATGGCATATTCATTGTAATGTATGGTTTTTCTCTAGGATTATGCATTGGGGAGCTGAGCTGACATAAGGAAAATCTGTTTCAGAAACAAATAGTGTGTGAAGAGGCTTTGAAACAGTGTGGTGCCAAAGAGCTGGGGAATAAACACTATTTTACAGTCTGCCTAGACTGTGAGAATGTACAAATGCCCAGGCTATCCAGGGGGAGTTCTCTTTTACCCTGAGGTAGCTTGATCTGCATAAATCCTGTCAACTGGTATGGAAAACTAAGATGTGTGGCAAAAACGTGTGTGAGAATGAGGTAAAGTGGGGTCTTTCTTTGCATACTTGTGGAAATTAGAAACTGCAGGACTCAGAAGTAGGCGAAAATGCAGAGCCACATCACACCGGTTCATCCCCGATTTGTGTTTTTTGTTTTTTTCTGACACACCCTGGGATCTTGCTCTTTATATGCTTTATCAGAAGAGAGTCTGTGGTGTGTTCTCTTCCTATCACTCTGTGCCCTTTGAAGGATAATGCTAAGGAGCACTAAAAGCCTTTCTATGGGGTAGGTAATTGGGTAGACTTATTGCTTTAAAGAAAGCAGGCAGATCTGTTCATGTCTCTAGAGGGAGAGATTAAAAACTTGGAGAGCTATAAAATATCCTCATCAAAGGGGGCGTTTTAAAGGAAGGAAAAGAGGAAAAATATTCCCAAGACTTCCGTATAATGTAGAGGGATCGTTTGGAGGGGGGAGGGGAACGAAGCAGTGGCTGTATTTTTTTTTAGAAGAAAGCAGGTATTTATCTTATAGATAACAGTTTAGAGGCAGCAACACAATTGAAATTAAGGACCACATAACTTTATATAATCAATAACGGCTCATACAAATCAGTTTGAAATATACCTTTGATTTTTACAGCACTATAGTTTGAACCACGTCTTTGTGTTTGTATGCTATTTGGCAGCACACAGTTGAAATCCTTCAGATCCATTGAAACCAAAAGCAGATGAAAAGTAAAAGAGCAAACTTCAAAGGCAAAAAGTCAAATGCGAAATTATTCACTGGAACTTGTATACATTGATTAGTGCAGGAAAAAAAGCTACAGGAATGCAAATGTGACTCTCTCTGTGGACGGATGGACGGACAGACAGACAGACAGACAGAAAGAAGCTTGGTGGCTCAGGACTCAGTTTGTCTTGGTCACTTATAGTGCAATCCTAAACTGAGTTACACCCTTATAAGCCTTCTACTTAGCTTTACTTAAGTTAGGACTGTACAGATTGTTATGGGCCTGTCCCTTCGTCATGTTTGCAGTTATGTACTCACAGTGCTTTTCGGGGGAGGGATGAATGTCCCAGTATTCATATCTAAGCTTGTGCTGATTTCCACCAATTCTCCCCTCCCCTGGACATAGATGAGCCTCTTCAAAAGGTGCCGGTACTCAGTACTGGTGAGTATTGTCACACACACACACACACACACACACACACACACACACACACACACACACCCCAAAAAAGCCCCATGCTGTCATAATAATATCTCCTGCTAAAGTGGATGCTTGTTTGTATCTCCTCCAACCAGGGATGCTACTATTAAACCTGGTGAATTACTGGAGAGGTTATCTATTCACTGCAACTAGCAAAAAATCCCAAAACAAAGACATCAAAGAACTTATCACAGCTAAAGCCATAGGCATGAGTTTACATGAAAGTCATTCATTCATTCAACTGTAAGGTTCTCAGCTGTAAGGTTCTCGGGGCAGCTTACAACCCAATAAAAATAGATACAAATATTTCAGAGCCCCCCAACCCACATCCAAACTATATAGAATAATGTAACTCATTCAAATTAACTTTGAATACTCCCCCCGAAAGAGTATCTATAGAATGGCTACATTAAAACAGGAGCAGAGAAAATGAAGCTATAGAAATAGCAGAGCAGAGATACTGTAAAATAATTACCAAATCAGAGCAAAGCAATACAAATAAACTGCAGAATAAACCATTTTTGTTTTGTTTTAATTATTAAATACAGGGGAAATTTTCTCATTTGGCAACATTGCATCACAGTGACATAAGGTCATTGTGAATGTAGTTTGTGCTATACTGTTAAATTTCCAGTTGATTAAAGAGGTGAATAGATATGTGGTTTGCGATTCATGCAAACTGTACTTATCTATTACATTTCTCATCTAATGAAAAATAATGAACATTAAAATTAACCAATCCTTTCAATAACATATTTTCAACAAGCTGGTACTTTGGTTCCATCAACACACACAGAAGTCTATCAATTCTACATGCTAGCCTCAGGATAAGGGTACATGACTTGTACTCCAGTTAGAGCCAAATTTCTAGAGATCTCTCTTGTTGTAGTTAGAAAATTGGGTGGGGTCAGTTTACAGTTCTTAATTTCAGATGTGACCCACATCTTGCATCATAGTAGAAATGATCAGCAGGTTCAACTAAAGCCCTTTTCACACATTATGCCTGTGCTTACTGTGAAGCCAGCAAACATGTGCAATGTGAGCAGGCTCTTCCTGATAACACGGTCATCATGTTGTCTGAACAGGGTCACCACCAGAGTTCCCTCTAAGCTGTGCTAGAGTGTGCTGGCACACAAAATTTTACATGGCAAACCAGGGCTTCAGCTCACAAGTAAACTGAGAAGGCATCCCCCCCCCCACTGGAAGCAATGGAGGATGGCAGCACCTTGTTCTGAGGCCCATAGAATTGGACTCTCTGGTCCAATCTTTTTGAAACTTGGGTTTTTTGAGGAGAGGCACCAACAGCTATGCTACAAATTTGGTGTCTCCACCTCAAAAAATAGCCCCTCCCCAAGCCCTAGATACCCTGGATCGATTCTCCATTATAACCTATGGGGTCCTTTCACTATAATGGTCTCCATAGGCTATAATGGAGCTGGGGAAAATCTTTTTTTTTTTGCACACCCCTATTATGCTTTTCAGTATGATTTGTGAGCTGCCTTGAGTCACAGGGAAAAGAGGGGTATATATATATAAATATCTGAATAAATAAATAGTTTGGACAGGTTGACCAGTTTTAGCGTTGGGGCTCCCCGCTCCTGACCTTCGATGGGGTGCCTTTGGTGCCAGCGCCGGAGGTTAGGAGTTTGGGTGTGCTCCTGGACTCCTCTCTAACAATGGAAGCCCAGGTGGCAGCCACTGCCAAGTCGGCCTTTTATCATCTTCGGCTGGCTCGGCAGTTGGTCCCCTTCCTTGACCGCGATGACCTGGCCACAGTGATCCATGCGATGGTCACCTCGAGGTTAGACTACTGTAATGCTCTCTACTGGGGGCTGCCTTTGTCGCAGATTCGGAAGCTGCAGCTAGTGCAGAATGCTGCAGCCAGGCTGTCTCCTAACTGGTGGAAGGAGCTCCCGGAGAAGATCCGGGCCCTGCGGGACCTTTCTCAGTTCTGCAGGGCCTGTAAGACAGAGCTCTTCCACCAGGCTTTCAAGTAGGAGCCACCACCACTATAATTCCACCACCGATATGTATGCAGCATCGCACCACTACCACCAATATGTGGTTCCATCTGGGTGCGAGGTGACCCTGGAAGGAGAGGGGATGACAAGTTGCGGGACCAATGCCGTTCAATTAAGATCTACCCCATCTTGCACTGACACTTTGTTGTTGTATTATATTGTTTTACTGTTTTAGACTGTTTTATCTGTTTTAATTCTGGCACTTGTGCCTCGTTGTTAGCCGCCCTGAGCCTTCAGGGAGGGCGGGTTATAAATCCAAAAAATAAAAATAAAATAAAATAAATAACATTTAAGCAACTTTCTGTTTATTAGGTTAGGTAGGGTTCTGACAGTGATTGTTCCACCTCTGTTATACTTTGCCTGTAATTTGTCATATTTTACTTTAAAAATCCCAAAACAAAGTAGACTGCAAGTGCTGGTATGTTTTCTAAGGCTCAGTACAGGGTGACGGTCTGAGCCCAGGTCAACCAATATAGTAGACTGGTGTGGGTAGGACTGTTCTCTGGAGGCCTGGTCTGCCCCATTGAGGATAACATTTTCTGTAATGAAATTTGACTTGATTTTGTTTTGTCTTATAATGTTTAAATTATTTTTAAAATATAGTTTAAATATAGTTTAAAAGAATTCATTCTGAGATTTTTACAAGGTTATAGAAATAATCTTCTAAAAACTAATTTATGCAATAGTCAAATGTAGACTCGCTCACAACTTTAATGCTACTAGCTTTTTTCACTCACAAGGTAGAATTTTTGCTCACAACACTTGGAGCTCAGTGTTCCCTCTAAGCAGAGTTGGTGTGAGCTAGCTCACAGTTTTTTTAGCCTCCAGCTCACACATTTTTGTCTTAGCTCAGGAAGGGTGGCTCCAGAGCAAACTAATTTATGCAGTAGCCAAATCACTCAGTCACAACTTTAATGCCAGTAGCTCACAAAGTAGAATTTTTGCTCACAAGACTTCACAGCTTAGAAGGAGTATGTCCTTCACCAGCTGGTACCATGTACACCTCTCAAAGCAACTTGAAAGAAGGGTGGGATAAAAATATAATAGATGGTGAAGGAGATCCTGCCCTGAAAGAAGAGAAATGAGCCTGGTGTACTGCCCATCCAGCTCTCAGTAATTCACACTGAAGTAGTCCCTTCCTCCATCAAGTGCCACTACATGCTTGCTGAAGAGCAGTGTTTAATGATGACAGTGTTGTATTTATCTAATTGCTGTCATCAAAATGGAGCGCTTTTTAAAGGTAGAAAGGCAGGACATAAATTTCCTACCTAAATAGACTATAACTACAGGAAGTCTTGTACATCTGGTGTCAGTGGACAGAGCTTCCTGGACTTAGAGCTGGGCTTTTGGGAAAGGGGGTATGGCATAATCTGCTATCATGGGAGGAAGCATGCATCTGCTTTAAATGCAGAAATCTCCAGCATCTCCAGTTAAAATGACCAGAAAGTAGGTGATGCAAAATATCTCTCTACCTGTGACCCTGGAGAGCCATTGCCAGTCAGAGAGTAGACCAGAGGTCGACTTCCGGTTTTTGGCGACTTGCAAGTGGGTGTGCTCCATCATTGCTCTGATGTGAACGGCCCACAAATGTGCCGATGGGGAGGGGTCCGAGTTGATCTTGGACTCCCGCAACCCTTTGTAGAAGGGTTGCAGCCTGGGACACGAGAGGTGCCTCTCCCAAGGCAGAATGCCAAGGGATGGAGGCAGCTTTTTGTCCTGATAGGTACTCATGGCATGGAGCCAGCAATGGTACCTAGAGGCGCACACCAGACCACCACACCGAGCGAGCAAGCGACCCTCCTGAACTGATCTTCCCTACCACAGAAATGAACGCAATTAAGAACAGGAGTAAACTTACGATTTAGCAAGTCTCCACTTGATTGAGGGTAGTAAAGCCAACCTAAAGCCCCAAACGAGTGGCGGGGGGGGGATCCCCATCCCGAACAGACTGAATTAAAGCGGGAGGCGATGGTGGCTTGAAAAGAGCAAATTTGGCGACTTGCAAGTGGGTGTGCTCCATCATTGCTCTGATGTGAACGGCCCACAAATGTGCCGATGGGGAGGGGTCCGAGTTGATCTTGGACTCCCGCAACCCTTTGTAGAAGGGTTGCAGCCTGGGACACGAGAGGTGCCTCTCCCAAGGCAGAATGCCAAGGGATGGAGGCAGCTTTTTGTCCTGATAGGTACTCATGGCATGGAGCCAGCAATGGTACCTAGAGGCGCACACCAGACCACCACACCGAGCGAGCAAGCGACCCTCCTGAACTGATCTTCCCTACCACAGAAATGAACGCAATTAAGAACAGGAGTAAACTTACGATTTAGCAAGTCTCCACTTGATTGAGGGTAGTAAAGCCAACCTAAAGCCCCAAACGAGTGGCGGGGGGGGGATCCCCATCCCGAACAGACTGAATTAAAGCGGGAGGCGATGGTGGCTTGAAAAGAGCAAATGGTGATGGAGTGAGGTGCAGATTAGCAACAAAGCGATATTTCCAGACTTAGAGAGGCCTTAAGAGACTTTTAGAAACTTCCTACTAAGTAAAAACAATGACACAGCGTGCAGAAAAAATGGTGGTGAAAACAAAACTTACAGGAGCAGCCAGCTCATCGTCTCCGGTTACCAAACCGGAAACAGCCACAGACTCCCCCAAAATGATTGCTGCAGCCCTGTGCCCTCTAGTGGACCAGATGACCACTCTCAACCAGAAAATGAATATGATGTACAAGAAGCTTCAAGATACTTCAGCAAAAACAAAGAAGATAAATAAGAAGATGAAAAAAGTTGATCTTAAGTCCAAAAAGTTTGAACAAAGACTAGAGGTGGTGGAAAAAGATAAAATCTCTGAGAATCACCAATTGCTATCCCTCTAAATGGAAAAATCAGCATATGTCCTGAGATTTCAGAACATTTCTTAGCAGAAAGGTGAAAACCTGAAGGAAATTTTAAGCAAAGAACTGGCCCCTGTGGTAGGCTTAACAGCAGAAGTGATACAAAATGACATGGATATAGTATACCGTACATATCCAGAATATATAAAGAAAAATAAGCTGCCTGGGGAAATATTTGTTAAATTCTCAAAAAGGTCAATAAGAGACTTAGTCCTGAAAGCGACAAGCGGAACTGTTTTGAAAATCCAAGGAGAACAAACTAAAATTTTAAAAGACATTTCATTTGAGATCAGAAAAAGAAGACAGTACAGAGACTTGGCACAGTTTCTTCAAGAACACAACACCCCATACAGATGGTTAACCCTGGAAGGGCTTACTTTCAACTTCAACGGCAAAAAAGAAAAAATTGACTCTGTCTTCAAAGCGAAAAAATGTTTTGAGCACCACCAACAAGATAAAGATGGATCTGATAAACTGGAGGATGACAAGGATGCAGGAAAAGAAGACAAAACTGAGGAAAGTTCTATCAACTCTTTGTCAGCTGAATCCTTAGATTTTGAAGCAGAACTAGGGGCTACAGCTCCTAAGCACCCCCAAAATAAAAAGGACTTTGAAAAGAAACATAGAGGAAGGGAATAAGTAAAATAATGAAACTCTAATGGTCTGATAATTATCAGGAACTAATAACCCTAAACTAAGAAGCATACACTCTAACCAAATTTGTTTGTGAGCACTCGCTCAATCTTCTATATAATTATTGTATTAACTCTCATGCATTACTAATTTGACAATAAGGAATTATCCATACTTTAAACAATTGTATTAACAATCTCTTGCTACTCATAGTTTTAGTTTTTTCCCCATCCCCAAACCCTATAGGTGTGTAGTTTAGAAAAGCAATAAAAATGTTTTTTTTTAAAAAAGAGAGTAGACCAGAGGTCCACAACCTTTTTGAGCCTGTGAGCACCTCTGGAATTCTGATTCAAGGAGGTAGGCACAACCACAAAAAGGCTGCCACAGGAGGCACATAAAATGGCTGCTGTAGCTTACCTGCAGACACACAGTGAAGATTCTTGTGCTGTGGTAGAAGCTGTTGCCAAAGCAAGATTTTTACAAATCTGCACAGCCAATAAAATCTCCAATGGCCAATCAGAAGCCCTGATGGACAAAAGCCCCACCTGACCTTGCCCACTTTCTAAAAACACTTGGCAGGCACCATATAAGATGTTGGTGGGCACTATGACACCCATGGGCACCATATGGTGAACCCCTGGAGTAGGCAGTACTGACTTTGATAGATCAACAGTCTCATTCAATGTAAGGCAGTTTCTAGGGTTGCCAAATACAGAAAACATACCGGCGGGGGAGCGTCCTGCCGGTCCGGGAGCCGTTTCCTGAAGCGCAAGCGCGCTTTGCGCGCGCCGCCAGAACGTCACCGGAAGTGACGTCACACGCTGGGCGGGGCCATGCCATTTGAGGGGAAAACAAAGAGTTTTCCCCTCAAATGGCGTGGCCCCGCCCCCAGCGTGCGATGTCACTTCCGGGTGACGCGCACGCCGGGGCGGAGTTCCCCTGGGCCCCGATTCCCCGGCGTCGGGTAACGGGCCTCCGGGGCGGGGGGAATTCCGCCCTACCGGGGGGGTTGGCAACCCTAGCAGTTTCATGTGTTAATGTGCATTCACATTACTTTGCCAAAGAGATGCTGTGGTGAGTTCTCCCTGTTTCCGCCATAACGTTTATGCACTCTTATATCTTATATCTTACTTACTCTACCCTCCATCATTATATCTTATATCTTACTTACTCTACCCTCCATCAGTGGCAACTTGTGGTGGGTCTAGATGGGTAGCCATGTTCGAACACCACTAGAGGTGACATACAGCTCTCAACTCAAAACAGTTCAATGCATCTTACAACCTCTACAGTTCTCTTTCACAAGTACTGAGGGGAGGCAAACCTTTTCTAGCACATAGACAGCCCCCAGTCTCAAACACAATAATACAACATCACATTTGACATGGACACTGGTATCAGAGCTTACAATAAACCCAGATGCCAACTTTGCTGCCACATAACCCAGGCAACACAATCACTGGACCTAACAACATCAACTATACCATCTCAGGCACATTCACTTGCTCATCTTCTAACATTGCAATTACATGCCAACAATGCCCTTCAGTTCTGTACATAGGTCAAACAAGTCAAACTCTACACCAAAGGATAAATCTGACATCAAGATTCATTAAACTGAGAAATCTGTAGGAGATCATTTCAGCCTTCCAGGGCACTCAATAGGGGGCCTCAAAGTAGCTGTTTTTATTGCAAAGGAATTTCAGTAACAGACTGGAATGAGAGATTGCTGAATTACAAGTTATTACAACACTCAGGACAATGGAACCCCTAGGGCTTGACAGAGGTATGGGCTTCTTATCTCACCACACAAGCTAAGTCACTCAGTTCTCACTTATATGCAGAAATTAAACTTTGTTGGTCCTAAAGGTGCCACTGGCCTCAAACTTAGTCCTCATATCTGTTGTTAACTCCTTTATTATCTGTATGCCAATTTACTATTTACATATCCTACCAAATGTGTTATTCCAATCTTAGCTGTATTTATTGCTCAGTTACTGATACATCTTGATTCTAATTAGCTCTTCCTGGCAACTAAACCACCTCTTTTTGTTGTTCAGTCCCATAGTTGAGTCCGACTCTTCGCGACCCCATGGACTAGATCATGCCAGGCCTTCCTGTCTTCCGCCATCCTCTGAAGTTTGCTCAATTTCATGTTCGTTGCATTGGTGCCACTGTCTAACTATCTCATCCTTTGCCGTCCCCTTCTTCTTTGACCTTCAATCTTTCCCAGCATCAGGGTCTTCTCCAGTGAGTGCTCCCTTCTCATTTGGTGGCCAAAGTATTTGAGCTTCAATTTCATTATCTGGCCTTCCAGGGAACAGTCAAGGTTGATTCCAAGATCACTGCAGACGGTGACTGCAGCCATGAAATTAAAAGACACCTGCTCCTTGGGAGGAAAGCAATGACAAACCTAAACAGCATGATAAAAAGTAGAGACATCACCCTGCCAACAAAAGTCCATATGGTCAAAGCAATGGTATTCCCAGTAGTCCTGTATGGCTGCGAGAGTTGGACTATAAGGAAGGCCGAGCGCCGAAGAATAGATTCTTTTGAACTATGGTGCTGGAGAAGACTCTTGAGAGTCCCCTGGACTGCGAGGAGATCAAATCAGTCATCTACCTGTATGTAATATTTGAGGAAATCTATTTCAATGTATTTAAAGAAGTGTGCATCTACACATGCAGAGTCTCTCTGTTCTTGCATGTACCCAAGGTTGAGCTTGGTTGGTCTTGGGGATGCTGCTGGACTCAAGGTTTGTTCTTACATCTCTTTGTTAGCTCTCGCATTTGTGTGCTAATTTTGATCTTACTTTGATCTTTAATAATCGATCTTACTGGCTGCCTAGGTACAATCTCAGCTTTACTTATGCATTTTCGCTCTGACTGGCCCTCCCTGATGGCTGCCCCCTATCTCTTTCCTCTTACTCTTTCACCGTATCTGAGGAAGTGGGCTTGCAACAAGAAAGCTTATACCTTGAATAAAATTTTGTTGGTCTTAAAGGTGTCACTGGACTCAAACTTGTGGTGGGGTAACTGTGTGCAGAGAACAAGTCAAGGAATAACTTTATATTCTGTATACAGCCTTATGCCCGGTCTGAGAAAGGTGGTTTATAAGTACTAGAATGGATGGACAAATAAATAAGAAGACCCTATAAACGTTACAGCGAGGAAAGGAAGATATGGTATAGAGATGGCATTTATGGCTGGCAAGGAGGTCTGAGCCTCTCATTTTACAAATTAAATCTTGCAGCATGTGTATTTATGACAGCATACTCAGTATGCAAATATAAGTAGAGAAATACAATCTTTATAGAGAATGCATTTCTGTAGAAATAAAGATAAGGAGAATACATTGCAATTGATGTAATCCTTTAGCAGAATCACAACACAATATGTATCTGATAGAAAAATGATGGTTGTGTGTGTGTGTGTGGGATGCTAGCAGCATGCATATATTGAGAATACAAATGCCGTTGGGGTTAAACATTTCCAGCCCTTGAGAGAACACTTGAATTATAAAGCGGTGTTTTATTTCCCTGAGCTCTTCCCAACCTTGTTTCAAAATGCATGTGTCTCTCCCTTTTTGTCTCTTTGCACTGCTTTGGGCTCTGTGATATCTCCTTTTCCAGCTGAACTGGAGGCTTACTGTAAGTGATCCATTTAACAGCATTCACTCCAAGAATTAATGCCAAAGACATCTTGGTTAATTTTGTCTTCATCAAAAGAGAACACTGTACAATGACCTTAATAATTTTTTTATTCCTTGATAGCAGTATTAGCCGGATAAAAATGTATTAAGAAGTAATTACACGTATCTAGTATGTATATTGTTGCAATTTGAATATATGAATCAAAGGAGTTTCATTAAAGCCGAAAGTACAGTCCTTCTTAATTAAGTCGGGCCGCAATCCTATGCAGTAAGTCAGTCCTGTTGTACTCAGTGGGATTTACATCTGAGTAGACTTGGTTAGGCTTGTGTTCTAGACATCCTAAAACACTCAGAATCCAATTTTTAGAAATCTTATCACAGAGGATTCAAATTTTGGGGAATCTGAGGTTGTGTGGCCAGTTTTCAAAGCACTTCAGAACATTTTAGAATTATGCATCCTAGCTGTTACAGGCTATCATCCAATGGGGTGTCCATTTTCTCATGGACCACATTTTTACAGCCCCCCCCCTTTACTAGTGTTCTGCACAAAAGTCACAGAAGTCCACAGAGTTTGGAAATTCTGTAAGGACCAGCAACTAAGTGCAAAAATGTGGGCCCTTCTGGAATTCAGACTTGTGAACTGATGAGTCAAAGCTTTCTAATGTTCACTCTGTTGCTGGAGGCCCAGCCGTTTCTGTCTAATCAGCTGTAGATGAGATTGAGAGAGAGTGAGGACAAACGGAAATAATCCAGATGGAGAGTCCTGGTGAAAGTAGACCATGCGGAAGAGCCAGGGAATTTAACAGAGGAGGCTGGAGACAGAAATGAGATTGTGGAGAAGCAAAGACAGAGATCGTAACTTTCAAACAATTTGAAGTAATTACAAAAAAACAAACAAAAAACCCCCTTACAGCCTGCTGGTCTGTTCTTAAATGTACAATTAGGTTGTCTGTTTTTCATACTTCATATGTTTTATGAATAGTGAACCGCTATCACAAGTTCTTCTTTGTTGCAATTCCGTGTCTAGAGAAATGTCTACTAGATGCCTTTGAAAAACCGTAAGCATCTGTTTGAAATGATTCTACATATGAATTAACAACAGCAGCAGCAACAACAAAAGAACATCCCAGTTTGTTCTACTCTATGATTAGTGGGGAGTGGGGGAAGGCTATTGTGCCTCAGTGCTTTTAATCACAGGGAAATCTCTTTCATGAAAGTTGCCAAAACACAGGATTATAGGCCAACCTGTACAACAGACAGGAAAAGAAGTGGGTTTTTTTTTCCAGAACCAGTTGTGGGAGCATGCTGTGATTCTTTTCATCTGCAAACATGACCCAAAGAGCGACTTCTCAGTATGCAGCAGTTGTGTTTGTCATGGCTGTAGCAGTATTCCCTGCAATTAAACACAGAAAGCAGGGAGGGCTGCACAAGCAGCCATAGCCAACCAACTGTTAGGGATGTGTGACCACACTTCACACTGTACATATTTACTATGGAATAAGCCAGTGTGACAACAATGCAGTTGTGTCAAGAGTGAAACAGCCTTCTGAAGGCAGGATCCAGCATCTGGCAGAATCCAGGTTTTCCATTTCCATTTCTATTTTTTTTTTAAATTAAGTTTCTGGCCCTTATGGGTCCTGAGATAAGCTTGAACATATGCAGTAGTCCAAAAGCATGCTGAGCATGGCTGCCAGTTGTTAAACAATGAAGCCTCAATGTTTTGCAAACTATGTCCCTTTCCTTTGGCAATGTTAAATATAACAGGCAAATCTATAAAGATGTATTTATTCAGGTGCTACAACCCAGTTTGGCTTTGCCCAGCAGCTGGGATACCTTGGCATGGAATTTTACCTATATTCATGAAGCACTTTAAAAAAAGGACCTTTTAGACTCTTTTAGGCCAAATTTGAATGTTGTCAATGTGAAGTAGAACATGGAAAGAAATCAAGTATCCATTCTTGCCATTGCTGGTTTACTAATCTGCAGTATAAGAAAGAAAGCTTTGAAGTTTAAACCAGTATTTGGCCAGTCCATTAAAACAGCCCAGGGTCAATTTTTCAAAGATGATGAGAGAATGTTTTTAACATATGGAACGCCTGGACACCGGTGTCACCAAACAGCTGATAAAGGATCTAGTGTATAATATATGAAGCTGCCTTAAATGGAACACACGTCCAGTGTATTCTTATGTATGGGTTGGATCCAGACTAAATTGGCAGTTCCCACTGATTCCCGCTACCCACTGCAGACCTTCCCATGTGATTCCTTAGGGTCCCCTACTCCCTAGGAGCAGCATTTGACCGGGATCAGTGGGAGGGAGGAGGCAGGAAAAGTTCCATTATGCCACTGGAAAACTTAGTCTGGATCCACCCCTATTCTGTGCAATGGGGCTTACTCCAAGGTATGTGATCTTAGGACTGCAGCCACTGTCTAGTCTGGCGGCAGTAGCTCCTGGATGTCTTTCTGCAGTCTTGCTACTGCAGATTCCTTACCTGATGATGCCGAGGACTACATTTAGCAGCCTATGCATGCTTAAAATACCCTCGACAGGAAGAAAGTTGATCCCTGTGAAATGTGGTGTTGGAGGAGAGTTTTACGGATACTGTGGACCACCAAAAAGACAAATAAATGGGGCTTAGGGCTCTTTAGCTTGGAGAAACGATGACTGAGGGGTGACATGATTGAGGTTTATAAGATTATGCATGGGATAGAGCAGGTAGAGAAAGAGGTACTTTTCTCCCTTTCTCACAATACAAGAACTCGTGGGCACTCCATGAAATTGCTGAGCGGTCGGGTTAGAACGGATAAAAGGAAGTACTTCTTCACCCAAAGAGTGATTAACACTTGGAATTCACTGCCACAGGAAGTGGTGGCGGCTACAAGCATGGACGGCTTCAAAAGGGAATTAGATAAGCATATGGAGCAGAGGTCCATCAGTGGCTATTAGCCACAAGGTATAGATAGGGACTCTGGGGCAAGTGATGCTCTGTCATCTTGGTGCTTGGGGGGGTCAACAGTGGGAGGGCTTCTAATGTCCTGGCCCCACTGGTGGACCTCCTGATGGCACTGGTATTTCTGGTCACTGTGTGATACAGAGTGTTGGACTGGATTGGTCTTTGGCCTGATCCAACATTGGCGTCTCTTCTGTTATGTTCTTATGTCATTAATTCATAGGGTCACTGGAAATTGGAAGCAACTCGACAACACTTCACACACACACACACACACACACCACCTATGGGCCTCCCAGCATTTGGAGGCTTTGTTTCTCTTTTTAAAACATCACCCAAGATTCCAGCATTTATTAGCACATTTATTCCATTCAAGAATTCAGGCAAAAGAATTATGCAGCATGGAGCCAGCAGTTCATGTTGGCTGACTTACAAAATTTTGACATCAGCTCAGGAGAGCAATGCTTTTCTGTACTCCTGCTGGCTGCCTTAAAGGCAAAATGGTAAACAAGAATTTAAAAAATGATGTTACTGACAAAGGAGGTGCTTGGTAATCCTTCTTGCAAAACAAGAGGAAATGCACACACACTTATGGAACTTTCTAGTGGAAAGGCAGATTTAATGAGCAATGCAAGAATCTGGTTGTGACACTTGAAGCAGGGTATTTCCTATTACAAGCTTCAAAACAGGAAACAATTACAAAAGATACATCATTTCCTCTAATCCACACAACCACCAAACATATTTTACTGACAAATACAGTTTCCAGTCTGCTTAGGCTGCAAAGGCCAATTTCCAAGTTGTCCAGATCCTCTTGAAGACGAGGTTCTTTCTCACAGAGGCCAAGTTGATTTGCAAGAAGTTTATTAAAATGGGGAAGGGACGTGGTTCAGTAGCCAAGGTAGTCCTGAGACCTAGATGGACCAGGCTAGTCCAATCTTGTCAGATCTTGGAAGCTAAGCAGGGTCAGCCTCAGCCCTGATTAGTACTTGGATGGGAGACTATCCATGGGTGCTACCTTGAAAACCCCATGAGATCACCACAAATTGGCTGTAAATTGACAGCACTTTCCACCATTACTGTGACACTACTGTGTTAGAGTGCCTGCTTTGCATGCAAAAAGTTCATTCCTCAGCATCTCTGGTTAACAGGCAGCAGGTGATGCAAAATATCTCTTCCTAAGACTCCAGAAAGCCACTGCCATCCTGAGCTTGATAGACCAATGGTCTTTCTCAGTATAAGGCAGATTTGGGTGTTCATGTGAAAAGCAGGAGCAGACAGTAGAGGAATAACAACCGTTCCTGCTTTGAAGAAGAAAGAGATTGGATTTATACCCTGCCCTTTACTCAGAGTCTCAGAGCACCTTACAATCTTCTTCCCTTCCTCTCCCCACAACAGACACCCCACGAGGTAGGTGGGGATGAGAGAGCTCTGACAGAAACTGCTCTTGAGAGAACAGCTTTGAGAGAACTGTGACTGGCTCTGGACCAATTATATTTCCTGTAGTCAACCAATCTAAAAGATAATGTTCTAAATGTTTGGAATATAGCTTACATATAATAGAAAGCAGGGGTCATTTCATAGAAAAAGAGCTAGGGGAACTCATTAGCATAACTCATTAGCATATGCCACACCCCCTGACATCAGGGGGCCCGGCGGTGGACTTGCAAGGCCAGCGGGAGTGCGAGGAAGCCCCGCCAAGGCCCTCCCTGGCCCCAGGCAGGCAGGGGTGGGAAGAGGCGGGGAGGAAGCAACTTACCCTCCCTCTTCTCTTGCCTCCTCCTGGCTGAATGAGGCCTGGAAGTGGGGTGGCCAGAAGCAGGGGGCGGGGCTTCATCATGTGCCCCGCCCCCTCGCACCTCACCCGGGAGAACTGCGTTCCCCCCCGAAATGACCTCTGATAGAAAGTAAGATGACTGGACAGTAATTTCCTGGATAGACTGGATTACCTTTTTATAGATTGGAAATATTAATGAATTTAGCCAGGATTTGGGAATAATCCTGTATCGATCAACAAGAGTAAATAGATTGGCCAGTGGAGTGGCTCACCAGTCTACATGTTTTTTTAGAAGCTCAGCAGGTATCCCATCTAGCCCTGGGACTTTACCAGTTTTTAACTCAGAAATTAGATCAACTATTTCATCAGGATTTACAGAAGGCCAATCAGGAATGTCTGGTAGGATAATTTCATCTTCATGATCTAAAGAGTCAGATGGATCATTAAGTACTTCAAAACAGTAGTCTACACATTTTTGGGGAGATGGCACATTAGTCATAGGAACTGGGTTATTTTTCAAGTGGCCAGATACTGCATGCCAAAAAAGTTTGCAATCTTTAGTTTTAATTGTATTCATCAGATAATCCCATTTTTCCTTATGAAATTGCTTTTTCTTCTTAGAAATAAGATCATGCTAAGCTTCCTTATGGGCAAGATAGATTTTTAGTTCACTCAGCAGGCTTTACGTGGAGGAGTGGGGAATCAACCCCCATTCTCCGGATTAGAGTCTGCCACTCTTAACCACTACACCAAACTGGCTGTAGCCCTCTAAACCTCTTCTTAATATTTTCAGACTGAAAAGAAGTTTAAAAAAACCTTGTGAGATTTCAGCACATACTTCTGAGTCACAAATACATGTCTTATTTTAGATACTTACTGCCCATACAGTCACCCAAAGTGGTACTGTATGTGTTGTGTTCTAATGGCGACGGCATATGCGGTCGCCCTTACACATGGCCATGTGAACTAACCGAGCTTCGCATCCTGAGACAATAGAAGGAGAGGATCCTAGAACCAGCCTATCGGCTTGTCCGGATCCTCAAGGGAACCTAAGGTTGCAGTAACACTGTAAATAATCCTATCACGGGTATGGGTGTATGTTGGGGTGTGGTTTGTACTTGTATTTAAAGCGGGCCTCTGGCAGGCTTCTGCATCTCCAGTTTTCTCTTTTCCTAAGTAAAGTATGAGCTGAAATCACTACGCTGAGTCTCAGTACTTTATAGTATATGAGGTTGGTTAAACAGGTCTATCCTAATTTGCTGGGTTTGGATGACTACATGACGACTAAAATGATTTTAGAAGTGAACTGTGCTGAATCAGTCTCTAGGCTTCTCCATCTAATCCTTGGTATGAATCTATTCTCTCTCTGTGTCCATTTTTGGATATTGGCTGATATTATAATGGCAATTGTATCTGTTCCTGGTCAAGTGGTACCAACACACTGATCCAGAGTGTGCAAAACATCTTGGCATGGCTTGCAATAATGGAACAATGCATCACATCATGATGTTACATAAACTAAATGGCCGTAGCGTACAGGCATAAACATGTATTACATACTGCTGCTATGAGTTATAGTCTGATCAAAATGTGTGCGCTTACTAGCACCTCATAGGTCACATCTGTCCTTTAACCTAATTTTCAGATACCCCACCATCCCAGCTTGGAAGCCACTGGTGATTCTCAGCAGCTTTATTTGGGGAGCAGTCTTCACCAGACCAAACTTTTGACCTGCCGGGAAGTACATGAGGGGATATTGTGTTGCATTGTGGAGCACCTAGGGTTGCCAGTTTTGGGTTGGGAAATTCCAGGCGATTTAGGGAGTAGGACATTTCAGGAGATATGGGGATGCACCTCAGTGGGGTATGTCATAGAGTCCACCAAAGCAGCCAAGTTCTCAATTTTCTCTGTTTAGAAGAAGACGAAGAGATTGGATTTATACCCCACCCTTCACTACCCAAAGGTGTCTCAGAGCGGCTTACAAACTCCCTTCCCCTCCCCACAACAGACACCATGTGAGGTAGGTGGGGCTGAGAGAGCTCTTGACAGAAACTGCTCTTTTTCAAAAACAGCTCTTATCAGAGCTACGGCTTGCCCCAGGTCATCCAGCCAGGTGCAAGTGGAGGAGTGGGGAACCAAACCCAGTTCTCCCAGATTAGACTACACCAAACTGGCTCTCAAGAGATCAGTTATAATACCAGGAGATCTCCAATCCCCAACTGGGGGTTGGCAATCATAGGAGCATCTGCTACTCCCCCCTTCACTTGTGGGCAGGCCTCCCTAACCAATATAGACAGAAGCAGCAGTGACATATAATGGCTACTGAAGGGTCTAACCCCTGAGCAACTTGACCAGGATAACAAAATTGGTCATTCTTTGGTTGATTATCCACGAACCAATTAAAGTCAATTTCTTCCCTATTCTCATTTATTCCCACAGAGCATTATTTTGGGGACCTTCAATTATTATTATGCCTTGCTTCTCTCACACCCGAAACAAATGCTGTTAATTATATTTCACATTGATTTAGGCTTTAAAGACCTCATGCTGACACAGAGATGTACAAGAGAGTAGAATGGGACGTTCCAGGAAGATTCCAAGCATGAATAGTATGCATTTAACTTCCCTCCCCTCTGAATATTAGGGCCAAATGAGCAAGTGGAGAAGCTGAGTTATGAAAGACAACGATCCTCTTTATACTCATTCATCTCCAGTAATTAGCCATTCAGTAATGTTACATTTACTTGATTCTGAGCCAAATGTTTCTAAAGCTTGATGGACTACAAAGGTCCATCGTTAAAATCATTACCTGTATAATTCTATGGTAAGGATTAAATAGTAACTGTGCAGAAATTGCATAGCTGTATAGAAAATATATAGTCTAGAGTCTGGATGGTAAAGGAGGAGAGGAGTAAAAAAAAGCCACAGACCCCCCAGTACAGACACCATGAATCATTACAAGCTGTGTCCTAAGACTTCCTGTAGTTTGGGTCCATCTTGTTAACAGGCTCATTCAGTGGTAGCCCTACCATGTGGTCCCTCTCTTTCCCAGCATCTCTCGTTAGGAAAGCGAGGGGACTAGCAGTGGAAAGGGCTACCATCAGCAGAAGTAAGGATGGGCACGAACCGGCTGACAAACTAAAGTTAATGAAGAATTTTGGCTGCTTTGTGGTTTGCGAAGTGATGTTTGCGAACTGAAGAACCACCACAAACTTCCACAAAATTTGATGCAGTTCATGGCAATTTGTGAAGAGCAGAAAGCAGGGCTCACTGCTCAGGTGTTTTGTTTAAGTGGCTCATAGCCATTTAAACTGCTGCTTTCTGCTCCCCACAAAAAGCCACAGGCAGCAGAAAGCAGGGCTTTAAACTTTCAGTGGCTCACAAACTGATATGACCTGGTTTGGTTTGCGTGCTCGCTTCGGCAGCACATATACTACCGCACTGCAGTTTGGTTTGCAAACCGGCATATCGGTTGATGGTTTGGTTTGTGGTTCGGCCACAAGCCACGAACCGAACTGCAGAAATGCAGTTCACACCCATTTCTAAGCAGAAGCATTGTCAGTTTTAAAGTCTGGATGTCTGTTAATGCCGAGAAACAAGGGGATTTCTATCATCCCTCTTGGTCAATTCCCCAGAAATATTAAACTGTATTGTCTCAACAAACTGATTCTTTGCAAAGCAGACTTAAGATTATGGTTGCCAACCTTTAGGTGGTGGCTGGAGATCTCCTGGGATTACAACCAGGGGTCGTTTCGTAGAAAAAGTGCTAGGGGAACTCATTAGCATAACTCATTAGCATATGCCACACCCCCTGACATCACCAGAAGTGTGTCATAAGGCCACACCCCCTGACATCACCGGAAGTGTGTCATAAGGCCCCACACCCCAACGGTCCCGGCCGCCGCCGGCCTTGCAGCTCCACTGCCAAGCCCCATGAGGGGCCCGGCGGTGGACCTGCAAGGCTGGCGGGAGTGCAAGGAAGCCCCACAAAGGCCCTCCCTGGCCCCAGGCAGGCAGGGGTGGGGAGAGGCAGAGAGGAAGCAACTTACCCTCCCTCTTCTCCTCGTCATGTGCCCCGCCCCCCGTACCTCACCCGGGGGAACTGCAATCCCCCGCAATCCCCCCCGAAATGACCTCTGATTACAACAGATCTCCAGGAGACAGAGAGGCCAGTTCACCTGGGGAAAAAAGGCTGCTTTGGAAGGTGACTCTGTGGCATTATACCCCATTAAAGCCCCTCCCATCCCCAGACCCCACCCTCCTCAGGCACCACCCCCAAAATCTCCAGGTATTTCCCAACCCAGAGCTGGCAACCCTATTTAAGAGATCACATATACAGACACTTGGGCCTTATTCACTGATTCATAAGGGCACCAAAATATGGGGGTACTTTTACCACAGACACAATGGCTTTGTCTGGGGGTGGCAGGCCCAGCCCTGCACTCACCTGCTTCAGATGGGACTCTGGCAGAGGACAGCCTTGCCCAGGCACCACTGAGTCAGGCAGCCCGACCAGGGGCTGTGGAGAAAGGAGCAAGGGTAAGGCCATGCTCAGGAAGGTGCCAGCAGTGGACTCATAACCTGGAAGGCCTGAGGTGCACCTCAGAAGGGAGGCAGGGCTCAGGCAGCAGACTGCACCTGAGAACAAACAAACACTGTTAAGTAAGAATCATATTATATTGTAAAACTTGGCCTCAGGAGTAATCCTATAGTAATGAAGGTGCCTCGCCTCTTGCTACAGTTCAATAAATATATAGTGTTCACGGAGAGCTCTTAAACCAGCATAATACAGGAGGCTTTTGCACCTATGTAAAAGAGGACAACACTGGCTTGCTCCTTTATAAACACTTGAACATGGAACCAGAAGATTATTTGAAAAATATAAAGAAATTAAACATTGGGTTGCTCTTGAACAGAACATTGACCTGTAACAAGAGGCTGACACCTTCATTACTATAGGACTACTCCTGAGGAAGATTGGGACGAAATGAGTTTATATCCGGATGCTCATTGACAATGATGGACCTGTAATACTGCCAAGTTTTACAATATAATATGATTATTACTTAACATGTGTTGTCATCTATATCACAGTATTTGTTTGTTGCATTTCCTATACCTGTGATCCTTTCTTGGTTTTTTCTGCACCTGATAACAGGCCAGAGGAGGAGGCTCGCAGTAGCTTGGGCCTCCTGAAGCCCGTGCAGTCTAGCCAAACAGTCTCTTAAACCCTCAGGGGAGGATGGGGCAGGAGAGAGGAGAGCCCACCAAGGAGGTCATTGGCCCAGATTCCCTTCAATCACTGTGAGCCCACCCCTGAGCTTGTCCCCAGACAATCCTTTATTAGGCTGGTGTAGGAACAGCCAGGAGGAAGGCCGATGCTATCCAATGCCTTCACAGGCAAACAGCTGGCACTAGGCTGCAGAAAGAGGGCTCAGGAGTCAGAGCCTGAGAAGATTGTGTGCTTCATTTACACCCAAGTGAGTACAACTGGGTGTTATGGAATAATTAGTTGAGCCATTTGCTCTGACAGGGCCACTGAATGAATTAATTACAATTCTTTGCTCATATTCTACAATTAGTGGCTTCTCCCATGTTTTCATGTCTTTGTGCACAGAAATGTAGCTTCAATGTTAGAAGATTAATATGATTCTCTTGGCTTGTTTTTTCTCCCCTTGTAAGTATAACAGCCTCTGACCTGGATGGCCCAGGCTAGCCCAATCTTCAAACCTTGGAAGCTAAGTATGGTCTGCCCTGATTGTTACTCACATGGGAAACCACCAAGGAAGTCCAGGGTTGCTATGCAGAGGCTGGCAATGACAAAGTCCCTCTGTTCCTCTCTTGCCTTGAAAACCCAATGGCAGGGTTCCCCAACTACTGCAGGAGGTGAAGCCAGCTACAAAATGATTGCCACAGCTGAACTTCAGTAACACAGTGGAGATCATTGTGTTGTGGTGGCAGCTGCTGCCATAGTAACATTTTTAAGAAATCTGCACAGCCAATCAGAAGCCTTGTTGGGCAAAAGCCCTACCTGGTCCCACCCACTTCCTAAAAACATTCAGCAAGCACCAGAAAAAGTATCAGTGGACAACCAAGGCACCCAAGGGTACCACACTGGGGACCCCTACCCTACATAGGGTTGCCAGGTCCCCCCTGACCACTGGCAGGGGATGGAGGGGGACAGAGTTGCCAGATTTGGGAATGGGGCTTGGGAGGACCAGGACTTCAGTGGGGGACAATGCCATAGAGTCCACCCTCCAAATCATCTATTTTCTCCAGGGGATCTGATCTCTGTAGTCTGGAGATGAGGTATAAATCTGGGGAATCCCCAGGCCCCACCTGGATGCTGGTATACCTACA
Source organism: Gekko japonicus (assembly GCF_001447785.1). NCBI lineage: Eukaryota > Metazoa > Chordata > Lepidosauria > Squamata > Gekkonidae > Gekko > Gekko japonicus. The sequence goes on along the minus strand of NW_015163604.1, from coordinate 620,092 downwards.
TAGTATAAGTCAGCTGCAACTTAATGGCACTTTCCATCACCAAATATAACAGCTGCATAGGCTTGCCAAGCACTTGCTGATGGCAGGCAATTGCCTGCCACCACAGCCTGTTGCCCATCACTGCCAGACATCAGTTCTGGCTGAAACACCTGAAGTGACACAGGGATGCTCTATGAATCCCACAGATCTCTATGGTTTTGGTGATTAGCAGTCCCATCCTAAGCAGTTACATCCTTCTAAACCCATTGACTTCAGGAAGCTTGAAAAGGTTACTTCCACATAAGTACCATGACGGTCCACTTGTGTTATTTGTCATGCAAAATGTTTGTTTTTTAATGAACTGTCCTTCAGATTCTACACTTAAAACTAATTTAAATACGAGGATCTCCACAAGTTTATTTGTGGACAATTTTAAGCGCACAAACTTATTTTGCTAGTTCAGCCCTTCGTTGCTGTTTTTTTAATTGCTTAATTTGAGATTAAACCAAGCATGTCTGTAATAAATCAACCATTTCAGCATCACATCATCTCATTTTTTTGTTGGTTCATTTTCAGTCCAGCAACAAAACAGAACTCTGTTACTCCAGGGCAAAGAAAACAGCCCAATAAACACACACACATACATAAAGCCAAAAAAGGGCAATCACAATTATCGCACTGTGTGTAATCCCGGCTTTGAAACCACCTCATTTTACTTTCATTAACTTCCTTCCGTGATCAGGCCCAAAGGTGATATCAACACCTAAGCCAGCAGAGGCCATTAAAATAGCTTTTGCGAGTTAGGAGATTTCATTTGAAGGACTAAAAGGATGGATGTTAAGAAGATTACCATTCTCTGATTTTTTAAAAAATTTTCATGCTAGCTAAGCAGCTGTTAAATACCACAGGCAGTCAAGCATGAACTGTGGAAGGGACATACGCCCATACAGATGTGATGCACTGATATGGTGGTGAGTGATTCTGGAAAAGAATATTTACCTATATGTCTCTATCGATCTGTCTATTCATCCACCCACACAGATGGAGAAAAAGAGAGTTCCATTAACACATGTCTTTAAAATACTAATTCCCTTCAGATTTATTTCTTTAGGCATGTACTGCATTTGTAGCCTGTCTTTCTCCTCAGTGGGAACCCAAAGCAGCTTACATCATTCTCCTTTCCTCCACTTTATCCTTACAACAACCCTGTGAAGTAGGTTATGCTGAGTGTGACTGGCTCTAGGCAACCCTGCAAGCTTCCATGGCACAGCGGGGATTTGAATCTTGGTCTCCCAGGTCCTACTACACCACTCTGGGTCTTGAGATTCCATTTTGTTAATTTTTTAAATTAATTCTGTCCATATGTGCTGCCTGTCCAAAAAACCTTCTGGAGATGGTTTACAAAATAAAACATGATAAAAATGTAATTATTTGACAGAATTCTGATTCACTTTTAAGCTTCCCTGGAGTGGTTATTCTTAGATTAAGAGGGTGAACCTGGAAGATACATGAAAGTTTATTAAGAAGTACTGTAGAAGTTTGGACAGTGGGGGGACTTGTTCAGGAAAGGGTGGGCTCCAGCCAGTCATTGACAGCCCATATATAAGTGGGTTATAAATGGACAACCAATTGAACAGGTAAAGCAATTTAGGTATATGGGGGTCATCTTTCAATCAAATTTGAGCTGGAAGGCTCATCTGACTAGTGCTATGGAAAAAGCCTGATTCACCAGTAACACAATTATTCAATTCTTCTTCACCAGAGATGGCAATTAAACACCAGTTGCTTTCAGTTATTCGATGCTAAGGTAGTATCCCAATTATTGTATGGAATTGGGCACTTGATAGAGGTGGTGGATGAATCATTCAATCAGCCTCTGTTACAGTTTACCCACAAGATTTGCTGTGTACCAAGCTGTGTTTCGGGCATTGCTCTTACAGATGAATTGGCCCAGAATTCATTGGAAGTTTGTGCATGGATCTTGGCATTTGAATTAAAGGGGGGGAATCTCCAATACAACAAAAGAGATTTTGGCTGCGGTCACATGTACCAGATAACGCGGGGGGAAGGCAAGGCGACGCTATTCACGCCATCGCAATTTGATTTGCCACTACAGTGATCAGATGTGACGGCGGTGAACCCGGGTTTTTTTCTGTCGGTGCGTTTCGGCGCGCTTCAATCAGGAGGCAGTAGGAGCGCACTGGAGCAATCAGACAGAGACCGTCCGTCTGTGGCCCATTGCAAACAATTTGCTACTGGACTTTCCGAGGTACTTTTTTACTCTGCAGCTTTGGCCGGGCGGTACGGGTTGGGGGCGGGGGGGCCGATGCTTACCAGATGTGTCCATGTGATCGCACCCGTTAAATCCACCCAGCATTTGTTCCTCTCACGCGGTTAATTGTGCGTGTGATCGGAGCCTTTGAATCTTATTGAGATACACCCTTATATGGGGCCATGGAAGGTAATTGTTAAGAATAGACTCCAGTGGTAAGGACTTGATGACAAAGATATGAATATCATAAAACAAATAAAGCCCTCATTACTGAATTTGGATAGGACAAGTACCTTACTGAGGGCACAGTGTGTACACTCGCCAGCATTCTTTGGAGTTCCCTTCTCTCATGCTATTCCAAGCTGCTTAAAAGACCTAACAACTTAACAATCCCTCAGTTCAACTCTTTTCCCTCAGCCATACTGGAATGCCGATTCGTAGGCATTGCATATTCAGATAGAGTTTGTAAATGCGGATCTAGTCAACTTGAGTTCTTAGAACACATTTTATTGGAATGTGAACAGTAGTAGCTAGGGGTGTGCGTTTGGCATAAACCAAACTGGATAAATACATTAAAAATACCTTATCTGTATTTTTCGGGTAATATGTAAGCTGAATATAGATCAGAGAAGACCAGGAAACAGTTAGCTGTGCCCAGAAAGGAGGGCACAATTCACTTAATCCCCAAAGTTACTATTCCAAAGGTTGTTCCTGTGTCTATTTTACTTGGTACAGGGCAACCTGGGGAAGGCTGAGTGACCATGGCATAATGGATAGAGTGTAGGGGAACGGAAAAGGGGAGAGCAATGTTCTAAGCTGCTCTGAGTCCCAACTGGGGAGAGAAGTGGAATGTAAATAAATAAAGGCACTAATTTTTCAGTGGTGGTGGATGGTAAGACGGTTACTAAGAGGAATACTGGTTGCTCCCAAAGTTGCTCCAGTCTCTTTGCTTGGTCCAAAGTAACCCGGGGAAAACTGACCACTAATCTTTGGTAGTGCATGTTTTGAGGAACTCTGGTAATGGGTGGGGGAGAATCCCTGCCCATACTCGTAAGCACCAGAAGCAGTCCTGGAAGGAGAGTGTGTGAAATTGATTGTTGACTTCGTTGTGGATCAATCATATTGCATTTTATCAATATTGTATGAACTTCCTGGAAAATAGTTGACTGGCAGTATAAATGAAAGACAATTTCGCTGTTGACTTTCACAGAAAGGAAAAGCCAAATGGAAAAAAAAATCATTTTTGCCATTAATACTATTAATTACAATTCTTTTTTTAAAAGAAGGTTTTATATTTCTGGCTTCACCTAGTGCCCTGTTATTCAGACTTATTGCCACTTTTTTTTGTCCTGTCTCTAAAATTACCTGTGTTTTTGGAAATAATTAACCATAATTGGTACTAGTTCTAAAACTTATTCTTACACCTGACACCTCCAGGGATATCAGTTGGACTTTCAACAATTGCCTGAGTGATATATACACATAAAGATGTAGCCGGAAGGTTATAGCAAAGATTTATTGTACCACATTTAAGAGATATTTTACTCTTCAACAGCAATAAAGGTATGGCTGAAAGCACTTCAAAATAAATATAAATACAGAGCATGAGAGAGGTTGTCAGGCAATAAAGCATGTAAGGTTTAGGGAAAACATTTCAGTATGTTAGAATTGTTACAGAAAACACATCCGAGACTTACTTGAAAGGGTTGCATTCAATGTTCCCTCTAAGCTGTGGAGTCTCGTGAGCAAAAATTCTACTTTGTGAGCTACTGGCATTAAAGTTGTGAGCAAGCAATTTGGCTCCTGCATAAATTAGTTTGCTCTGGAGCCACCCTTCCTGAGCTGTGACAAAAATGTGTGAGCCAGAGGCTAAAAAACTGTGAGTTAGCTCACACCGACTCAGCTTAGAGGGAACACTGGTTGCATTGCAGCGTGGGCTTAGGAGGGGTCTGGAGGGCCCAGTGGCTGGCAAAGGCAGGCATCTCAGGCCACTGCACTGGCCAGCCCCACGTCATCTAGGGGCCAGCCCAGTGAAGCGCAAGAAGTTTGGGCAGGCTGTACGCAGGGGTGACGTAGAGCCCACCCAGCTCTATTTAAACCATGCTGCCTGGAGGCCCACGATCGTGTCTTCAGCTCATCGGCTCTGCTCCTCAGCTCTTTGTGGCTCTCCTCAGATCCCTGTGACTTGGCTCGTCAAAATCCAACTGAAGTAGTCACGGCTAAGCTCCTCAACAATTGGATAAAGGGCCCGATTGCCTTCCCCTTGGGTTTCATCGGGGTCTTTTCTTAGCAGGCTGGAGCTGCTCTCCTGATCTTTTATCTTATTATTTATAATTTATTTATTACTTTCAATTTATATCCCACCTTGCCGGGCAAGCTGGCTCTCCTGCAGTTCCCAGGGCTCCTGCTACTTAAAAAGCCCCCAGCTTCAGCAATCCCTCTGCTCCAACCCCAGCAATTGATAATTCAGCCAACCTGCTGGGATTGCACAGACACTCGAGCACCTTTCAGAGCACTTTGATCCAATGGGAGGGCAGTCTGCATCAACAGTGCAGTCAGCACCTGCATTCAAGAGCAGAGACAAGAGGCCACTTTCCCCTGCACAGTCCATCTTCAGTAATTCCAGGGAAGATGAAGTCTAGAGACGTCCCCCATGCAAGAAGAACTACACCAGGTGATGCAAGTCTTGGGCAGCTAGGGAGTGAGGGACTGCCAGCAGCATCTCAGGGTCAAGCGAGTCTTCCTCTGACAAGGATTCTGCGCATGAGACATCTGGTCTATGGTGGCGTGCTAAGCAGTCGCACCTCCCAGACCTCCTGGGGGTGAAGCAGCGCACAGGCAGAAAGGGGGGGCGATGCATCGCACCCCCCCAGGGGTCTGGTGAAAGACTCCTGGCCAAGGGACTCTTGAGAGGTCACCTCTTCACCAGCGCGATGCTGGGGAATTGAGGCGCTTCTCCATCCCCATGGTCTTTCTGCTGAGTGTCCACAAGGAACTAGTGATGCTGACTGGGACAAGCGCAGGAGATCGAGTGGTTAAAAACGAAAGTAAACCGAGGTCGGATGACCAAGTATGAACGTGAGTTGGCTTAGAACGATTTTGTTAAAGTTAAGAAGACAGCTCCTCCACCCCACGAACTAGAGAGTAAAGCGAGCGGGGGAGGGGCCCCTCCCATGCGCATAAACTCACAAGTGAGAATGGGGGGGGGAGCGGAAGTGAAAGCAGTAAAAACTGTTGGAAAGACTTACCAAGGCGTGTACGAGTGTATGAGCGCACATTCAGAGACTTTAAAAAGTTTAGCAAAAGTAAACAATCAATAAAGATGGCGGGGAAGAGGACGGAGAAGGAGAAACTTTCAAAAATGAAACCAGCTGAGAGTCCAAAACTGGAAGGAACCACCGAGCTGGCCAAGATGATGGCAGAGTCCCTGCGCCCCCTCCTGGAGCAGATGACTAACCTCAAGGAGCAGCTGTCAAAGATGAATCAATGTATCACCACTCAGCAAACACAACTCTATGAGACTCTTAAAATCATGAACCAAACAGCTGAGAAGGTGAAAGAGGTTGATGCCACTACTCAAAAGGTGAAGAAAAAGGTGCAAAAATTGGGAAAAAAGCAAATCTCAACAGAAGAATAGCTTTTGCAAATACAAATGGAGAAGGCAAACCTGGTCCTTCGCTTCCAGGGTGTTCCAGAGAGCAGAGGAGAGAATCTGAAGCAAATGATGAGTGAAGCATTGGCCCCAGTGACAGATATGAAGGCGGACTATCTTATGAGCAAAATGATGTGGTCTATAGGTCCTACTCCATATACATAAAGAAGAATAATCTGCCTGGGGAAATTGTAATGAGATTCTCGAAGAGACACGTGAGGGATTGCATCCTAAGAGCGACGGCGGGGACACCTTTGAAAATTGGGGACAGTACTATTCGGATCCTGAAAGACATTCCATTTGAAATAAGACAACGGAGAAAGAAAAAGAAATACAATCAGTTACAGGTGGTTATACCCAGAAGGCGTAACCTTCAAACTTCAGGGGAAAAAAGAAAAGATTGACTCTTTTTCTAAAGCACCGGACTTTTTGAGAATCCAGCTGGGTGAGCCAGAGGAGATGGATAAAGAAGAAAAGGACAGTAAGTCCAGTGGTGAGCTGGACTCGGGGTCTTCTGGAGAGGACTCTCTGTCTGAGAAGGGGGTAGCAGCTCCTAAAAGTCCTTACAAACTGTGGAAGAGACACGATAAGAAAAAATAAGGGTTGAAGGACTCTGAATGGTGCCTCTGATAAATATTGTTTTGTTCTTTTTAATATGGGGATGCTGAGGGGTTTTTCACAACAGTTAAATTTAAGACTTAAAGGTTATAAAAGCATGTCTGTCTAAGTTCATCTAACGTAGCATTTGAAGAATTGGCATTGTATATAAGCTAATTTGAGGATCTCCTCTCTTGGGTTTTTAGGTAGTAGTGGTTATCTTTTCTTTATCCCTTAAATGTAGTACCCCTCCCTTTTTCATTATAGTTCGTAGTCTATATAGAAAATGCAATTTAAAAAATCCCCTTCGGGGGGCCAAAAGAAAGAAAGAAAGAAAGGATTCTGCGCATGCACCAGGGAATTAAAGGGGAAAAGGGGCCCATATCCACACAAAAGCTTACACTTTGAATAAAGCTTTGTTGGTCTCAAAGGTGCCACTTGACTCAAACTTCGTTCTGCTACCTCATGGTGTTATTGTGAGGAGAAAAGGGAATGGGGAACTACTATGTACACCGTCCATAGCTCTTTGGATGAAGGGTAGGATACAAATGATTAGATCAACTTAAAGGAAGCTCAGAGACTGCAGCTGAGAGCAGGAGAACATGGGTTTGTTTTTTGTTTTTGCTGAATCTTCCCCCTTCTTGCCATTTGTATGCTCAAAACCGCACATCTAGAAAGGGGACAGAGTTCCTTTTTGTGTGAAATGGTATGTGTATGAAATTACAGTTGGTAAGATAGCATTAGGGAAAGGGCTGTGGCGGAGTGGCAGAGCATCTGCTTTGCAGGCAGAAGGTCCTAGGTCCAGTCCCCGGAATCTCCAGCTAAAATATTTCATGTAGCAAGAATTGGGAAAGTTGCCTGAGAGCCATTGTCAGTCACAGTAGGCAGTGCTAAGACAGAGGGACAATTGATTTGATATGGCATTAAGGCAGCTTCATATGTCCATAAATTTCTGCAGTTAACTCCTCCTCCTTGTTTATTTCCTGATTTCCTTTGAACTGCCTGCCTGTCCTTTAAAAAGTTCACTTCTGAAGTCTGGAGAGAAGAGGAATGGAGCTAGAGGCCTTAAGGTGACCTCAGTGCAGTCATCTAGCCCGTTCGCTGCCTTTGGAAACACAACAGCATCCTATGGGCTTAAAGTGCTTTATACCAGGACGAAACACATTGCAGGCAGTTTAATGTCGTAGTTTTGTCTTTTCCCTGTATGCAGACGTTTTCTGAGTATGCCCTACAAAATATGCACTAATTCCCTAAAGACACGCCACAAACATATCTCACTTTTACAACCACAAATTCAATCTTTTGTAATAGAGTTTTCCATGCCAAGAATAATGGAAGCCCATCAACTCAGCAGCAGCTTCCAGCCAATGTTAATGATAGCTGGCAAGTTCTCTATAGTACGATCGGCGCCGGGGACCTGTTTGAAAACTTTCCCACTACTGCTGCTGACACTAGTTCTCCCAGATTCGGGTTTGCATTATAAAAAGCTTAATGTAGATGGGGTGCCAGCTGCCACTGGCATTATTTTTAGCATTGTGCCATCCAGCTTTGCCGGGAAAAAAGTCTAAGTGGCATCGTACTTTGTCGAATGTTGGCCGGCAACCATCTGCCTCTTCTGGTAGCACTGGGCAAAGGGTCAGGGATCAACGGTGGTGATGCTTTTGCAAGAGGAACCATCATTCACAACTAGAAAAGTTGTCATTTATGCTCACTCTGAGTTCTTTGAAATTGAGAACGGTGGGAATACAAATAGAATAACAAAAAAACAAATGCCAATGTGCTCAGTGAATCTCTGGCATATTTATTTATTTATACCTGCCTTTCTTCCCAGTGGGGATCTAAGCCACCTACAACATTGTCTTCCCCTCCATTTTATCCTTACAACAACCCTGTGAGGCTGAGAGAGTGGGGATCCAAACCTGGGTCTCCCAGATCTTAGCCCGATGCTCTAACCACTACACCACACACACACACACAGCTTCTGTAATGATCACAAATAATATAAGATAAAGAATAGCTAAGGTGATAAAATACTGGTATAATAAGGTGATATGATACTTCATTTGAAGTTCATCATCTGTTTCTTCCCATCTTCTGAAAGGAGATGGCAAGCCACAAAAGTCAGGGCCTCTTCAGTGGCAGCACCTTGCCTGTGGAATGACTTTCCTTGCCCCATATTCCTGGCCACCACTCTCAATGATATTTTGGTGTGCTGGATTTATTGGATCAGGCCTTTGCTTAATGTTTTGCTTAAGTGTATGGCTAAATTTCTTAATACTACTGTTTTAATCTAGCTTTCACTGTTTCTGCTGGGTTTATTGTTATTGGATGCTGTCTGCTGATCATTGTTGTTTCATTTTGATTGCTGTATTTATTGTTGTATCATTTTATGGCTATTGGATTAGTCTTTTTTGTTACTGCTTTTATGGACTTTTTAAAAGAACTGTGTTTTAAGCTGTATTTTGTAAACTACTTTGGAATCCTTTAAATGGAGAAGAGTGACATATTTCAGTAAACAATTCTGAATGGAGTATAACTTCTTCACCAGGCAGCATATTGCTCCAGTGTGGCTTGACAAAGATATCACAGTTTCATATTTTCGAAATGTCTCAAAGCAGAATTGCACATTTACAGGAATTGTTCCCCTTCCCCTTTTCCAGAACTGTATCAACTGACCACTAATGGCTAATTCATGGGCTAGGCGGTAAAACACTTTAGAAATTAAGGGGCATAGTACATTAAAACTACAAAAAAGAACAGTTCTCGTTCATCATGCCATAAGTACATAAACTAGTTAGTCTCCAGAGAGACAGTGACATCAGGGTAATTTTTCTTACCTGCTAAATTTTGTTTCTCCAAGACTTCTGTGCCAGCCCAGATAAATGGGTTTGATCCTCCCTTCCAGCAAGTGAAGATTGGAATCAAACAGAGCTGTGATGCTGTCACTCCCACTGCATAAGAATGCTGGCTGGCTAACAAGCCTCAATTACATGCATGGCTGGAAACAAATCATAGAAAGGGAGTGATTCAATCCGGAAACCATGATTCTTCAGAGTAAAAGTTCATGTGAGTGTTCTAGAGTAAAGTTGCCAGATGCTGTAGATCCTGAAATGCCAGATGCTGTAGATCCCCAGCATTGGAATTCGTCCCTCCTCCAGGCTTAGCTGGGGTGGGATTGTGGCTCAGTGGTAAAGCATCTGCTTTGCATGAAGAAGGTTCCAGTTTAAACTCCTGGAACCTCCAGTTAAATAGCCAAATAGTGGTGGTGGTGGTAGTGGTGATGGTGGAAATTACCATCAAGTTGCAGCCAACTTATGGTGACCCCGTAAGTTTTTTGTTATATACTGAGATAATTACATCAGTGCTAGCGAGGCCATGTGGTCTAGCTCAACTTCGGGTGCTAGAACAATAGAGGAACTGGATCCTAGGGCAGACCAATCAGAGTGCCTGAATTCTAGAGCAGACCTATGATGGACTCCTCCACTGTAAATAGCCTATCACTGGTGCTGGGGTGTCTGTTGGGTGTGGGGTACTGCAGGGATATAAGCGGGGCTCGGACCTTGCTAGTTTGTCTTTCGTTTTGCTTGCTTAATAAAACATGAGCTGATCACTACACAATGCCTCTGAACTCAGTACTTTACACTGGCGACGAAGGTGGGATCCCGATGAGTGAACCTGACTCCGACTCAAGCATTGCACCACACACCGCTCCCCAGGACATCGCGCCTTGTATCACTCTGAGAGTCATGGCTGCCGCTCCGGGAAACATCACGGTATTCGACCTCATTCACCCTGAGTTCTGGGAAGCATGGGTAGAGCAGCTCACGTACTTCATCCTCCACCAAGAAGTTGCTGATGCCGGCAAGAAAAAGGCTTTGTTCCTGAGCATGTGCAGCATCTCCATGGTATGGCTGGTCCAGGGCCTCATCGCTCCCAAGAAGCTGGACATGGTAACAAATGACAAGCTAATCACGTCTCTCACTGATTATTTCACGCCAAAACCAACCAAAATGGCTAAGCGCATGGACTTTGTGGCGTGCTCCCAGAGGTCCGGAGAAGCGGTTGCCATCTTCATGGCCGAACTCCGCAGGCTGGCCATTGACTGCTAGTTTCTGGTGGTTGAGGACACCCTCCTAACCCAGTTAATCTGGGGCATCCAGGACTCAAAGCTCCGCTGCAAACTCATCAGAATTGATGAGCTCACATTGACAAAAGCCTTTGAGGAGTCGCATCGGGATCGCTAGTCTCCCTCCGTGCATCAGACTACCACCACAGCGGCCTCAGACGCATCGGATGAGGAAGACGTGCTACAGGTATGCCGCCAGGCCCACAAAGATTTGAAACCAACCCCCTCTACAGCCAGTGCACAAGTGGCTTGCGCCAACTGCAGGGAGGTGTATGAACGCCAGACCTGCCAACCCCTGCAACACGGTATGCTGAACCTGCAGGAAACAGGACCACATCTGCCGTGTCTGCAGATCCTGAGGGAACCGGCATCACCCAACCATGCACCAGGAAACAGTGGAGCTTCACAACATCCACCATAACCAGGTACACTACTTGCCCTGGGACACCCCCGATGGGCCAGTCGGGGAGGTCCTCAAGCAGCAGGATCTGGTGTGTGGGGTCTGGGTCGGAGGACGGTAACAGGAGGTGGCTGAGGGCATCCGCATGGCCTATCGCTTTACCAGGCTGGTGGATAAGCACATATGTGTATCTGGCAAGGAAAATGGACCACTGGAGCACTCTGGGGACAGCATCTGTGGTGTTTGCCTGTCCAGGGCAAAAAGTCCCAGCAGAGGCTTGTGGTCTGTTACAATGGTAAAAGGTCGACCATACAGATAGTCATGAAATTTCCAGACCCCTGCCACGATTGCCAGAGCTTCTATGTCTTCGGCCGAGTTTCAGGAGTTCGTGTGCTACTACTGGATTTGACACATCCTCTCAGCTCCCTTCCACCCAGCAACAAACAGTCAGGCAGAAAGGATGGTGAGGACAACCAAAGAGTCCCTGTGCCACATCGCACAAGGGGACTGGGACCACTGGTTAGCTGCATGTCTCTTCAGCCAAAGGATGACCCCGCACACTTCCACCAGTCGCAGCCCAGCAGAATTATTGATGGGTAGGTGCCTCACAACCCAGCTGAATTGCCTACACCCGGATCAGGCCCCTGATCATGCCTCGGCCCTGGAGTGCCAGGACGCCCCACGTAAGTTCTTTCCAGAGGACCCCGTGTATGCAAAGAACTTCTCTTGGGGTCCAGCGTGAATTCCAGCCAGGGTTGTGAGGGTGACGGGACCTCTATCGTACAAGGTCTCTACGGAAGAGGGCCAGTTGCTCCGGAGGCATGCGGACCAGCTGTGCAGACATCTACTTCCTGTGGACCCAGCAGAGGGTACAGACCCAAAGGAAAGTTATAAGGAGTTCCAGACCCCCAGGGAACAAGAGCCCGAGGGTGACATGCCAGCCCTCAGAGAGCAGCAGGTACCCAGCGTGCAATTCCCCGAGAGAGCCACCCAAGCACAGGACCTGGCAACACCAGGGGAGGCCGTCCCAGGGCCTGCCCCGACCCTTTCACCTGAAAGGGCAGCAGAACCCCCCGACACAAGCCGAGGGCCCTCAATGCCACAGACGAAGCCTTGCGACTCAACTTGTGAGTGAAGACGACCGGCTTATCTCAGAGACTATGTAAGCTAGGGCTCCTGGACTGTGTGGGGAGGGGTGTTATATACTGAGAATTACATCAGCGCTAGCAAGGCCATGCGGTCTAGCTCACCTTCGGGTGCTAGAACAGTAGAGGAATCAGATCCTAGGGCAGACCAATCAGAGTGCCCGAATTCTAGAGTAGACCTATGATGGACTCCTCCACTGTAAATAGCCTATCACTGGTGTTGGGGTGTGTGTGTTGGGTGTGGGGTACTGCAGGGATATAAGCAGGACTCGGACCTTGCTAGTTTGTCTTTCATTTTGCTTGCTAAATAAAATGTGAACTGATCACTACTCAATGCCTCCGAACTCAGTACTTTACAGTTTTCAAGGCAAGAGATGAACAGAGGTGGTTTGTCATTGTCTGACTCTGCATAGCAGACTTGGATTTCCTTGTTGATCTCCCATCCAAATGCTAACCAAGGCCAAACTTGCTTAGCTTCCAAGATTTGATGAGATCAGGCTAGCGGGGCCATCCAGGTCTAGTAGTAGAAGATGTGAAACATCTCTGCCAGAGACCTTGGTGAGCCTCTGCCAGTCAGAGAAAACCATGCTGCCTTTGATTGACCATGGGTCTGATTCAGTATAAGGCATCTTCACATGTTCATTTCTGAGCAAATCATTGGCTAGTTCATCATTGGTCAAAAATTTCCCAAAGCTTTCTTTTTGAAGAAGTTAAAATCAGGTCACCTCCATAAGGGGTGTTTAGTTTAAGTACACACAACCTTAAAAGGAACATGAGAGAAGGAAGGCTTGCTTCTTGGCCCCAGGCTCTGGATTCACTCACAATGGCAGCAACATTATTCTCTGCTTCCCGTATTTGGCTTATTTAGTCATCAACAGAGCTGCAAAAGCAGATATTCTGAGATCCGTTGGTGGATCATTCCATGACTAAAATGTTGCAGCCAAAGAATTGGGGGGGGGGGACCAAGAGGGCAGAAATACTTGGAATATACTGAGCCAGACTGTTAGAAAATACAGCCCAGATTGGACTGGTAGCAGCACTCTAAGTTCTCAGGAAGAGAGGTCTCTCCTAACCTACAGAAGATACTTTTTGTTGAAGCAGAGTTAGATTGGAGTCCAGTAGTACCCTAATGGCCAACAAGATCTCTAGGGTTTAAGCTTTCAAGATTCAAAGCTTAGAATCATAGCATCATAGAATCACAGTGTGGGAAGGGACCACCAGGGTCATCTAGTCCAACCCCCTGCACAATACAGGAAATTCACAACTACTTCCCCCCACACCCCCAGTGACCCCTGTTCCATGCCCCGAAGATGGCAAAAAAACAAACAAACAAAAAAAACCCTCCTCCAGGGTCCCTGGCCACACTGACCTGGAGAAAATGTCTTCCTGACCCCAAAGTGGTGATCAGCATTTCCCTGCGTGTGTAAAAAAGGGCTACGAGAATAAAGCATTGATGCAACACAGATCTGCCTAAGTTCACAGAATCAGCATTGCTGTCAGATGGCCATCTAGCCTCTGCTTAAAAACCTCCAAAGAAGGAGAGCCCACCACCTCCCGAGGAAGTTCCTCATACTGTTTAGCTGAAAACGCTTTTGATTGAATTTCACCCCATTGGTTCTGGTCTGACCTTCTGGGGCAACAGAAAACAACTCCATGTTTACAGTTCTGCATTGTACCTTTACATCTTGACTCTCTTCTTTGCAACAATCCTCCCAGCTTCTGACTGGGATAGAAAGGCTCAGAGATCTCAATTCATATTGTATCTTACAAAGGGAGCTTTGATTCTTGAAAGCTTATGCCCTGGAAATCTTGGTGCTCCTTAAGATGCTACTGGACTTGAATCTAGCTCTTCTACTGAAGATGCCAGTGACTGGGCCTTTTTCATGAACAATGGGCCTTCACCACTCCCTGAAGGAGCTTATTGTTATTGTTGTTGTTGTTCAGTTGCACAGTCGAGTCCAACTCTTCATGACCCCATGGACCTGATCCCGCCAGGCTTTCCTGTCTTCCGCCATCCTCTGAAGTTTGCTCAATTTCATGTTCGTTGCATCTATGACACTGTCTAACCATCTCATCCTTTGCTGTCCCAGTCTTCTTTGACCTTCAATCTTTCCCAGCATCAGGGTCTTGTTATATTTGCTCCAAATATGTCAGCTCCTCAGATCCTAAAGCTCATGCCAGGTAATATATATTTTTTGTTTAATTTGTCCTTACAGCATTCCATTGTTATTTCTTGGCGTGTGCACCTGCAACAAAATCAGCATTTTTGAGATCTGGATATCAGGGAGTAAAAAAATATTGGTATTCCTGGTTGTCCGGGTACCAAATACTGGTTTGGTATTCCCATATGTAGACAGACTTTGTCCTTTGTCCTCTAAAAGATACAGAATCCACTACACACACCATACTTCATTGTCCCTTTTATAGGGATATTCCATCTCGTTTTATTATTCCACTTTTAGATGGTAAGAGTTGGCATTCTGATGACTCAATTATTCACTTTCTGCTGTTTAATTCTAATTCTAATTGTGAAATAATGGAGGCTGTTGCAAAATTTTTATATTATGCAATCAGAAGACGAGATTTGAATAGCCAAGTGTAAGTGACCGATGTGTCTTAGTATTTTGCTGTATTCCCATAATGTGTTGTGCTTTCAATGCCAATAAAGGTTTGTGTGTGTGTGTGTGGTTTGGTATTCAGATCCCCCCCCCCCCAAGATTCCAATACTCTTTAGCTCCATTATTCCCTATGGGGATCTTTCCAGAGGGCTGGAGGAGCTGTTTTTTGAGCAAATGGTATCAAAATTGCAGTAGAGCTGCTGGTGTCTGTCCTTTAAATAACCCTCAAGTTCAAATGAATTGGACCAAGAGGTACAATTTTATGACCTCCTGAACAAAGTGCCCCCAGCCACCCTCCATTGTTTTGGAGGGGGGAATTCCATGCTTTCTCAAGGGCAAAGAACAGCCAAGGACAGGAGAGCAAGCAAAGCAACCACTGTCCAAAGCCTCTCAAAGCAGACAGAACCAACAAGCCCAAAGAACGAATGCAGAACCAAGGAATTCCCAAAGAAACACAGAGTAATGTGGCAAGACTAACACAACAAATGTACAACCTGAGAATCCAAGCCAATGTCAAACCAGAGAACCCTCAAAGCCAAATCAAATAGGAACCCTGTTGCAAGTGCAGCAAATGTAAAATCAGAGAATCAGCCAATGTACAAACAAAGAATTTAGGACAATGTCAAACCTCAGAATCCACTGCAAACCTGACACAAACCAACTTGAGCAAAGAACACAATGTTGCAGGACCAACAAAATCAATTTGAAAGGACACAATCAAAGCTAAAACAATATGGCAAGCCAATAACAAGCCCTGGGAAGACACAATAAAATTAAAGGAAAACAATCAGTCCTGGAAGCCTTACACTGGCTACCAGTATCCCCAGTTATTCTTGAATATTTCTGGGAATTTTGGGACCCATTTTCCAGTATCCCATAAAATCCTGGACACCATCTGGACACCTGAATTTATCCAGAAAATACCAATAAGGTATCTAAATGCAGATCCCTAGTTATTTCAACTTCCCATTGTGCAAGTGATCTTAATCCAAAGGCTAGTAAGGGAGTCCATGGCCGAAGCAGTGAAGCACTCAGCATTTTAAGTCCAATGCATATTCTGCACATGCTGGGTATGATTTATTTTTAAAATCTGGCAGTTCCTGGCAGAATATTTTGTATGTCAACATTAGCTGTATGTTTTTCAGAATTTTTTCCCCAAAGGAATCAAGAGACAGAAGGCTATCATCTTCATGAGGCCAACAAGAGTAGCAGATTGTCTCATTTACTTTCTTTTTAAAGCAAATAATATAGTAATGAATGATTGGGAATGGGTTGGATCCTAAGCACTGCATCACCAGTATGGAAAGGCATGAACTGGCTCATGAACTAAAGTTCATCATGAATTTTGGCTGGTTTGTGGCTTCCAAAGTTATATTCACAAACTGAAGAACCACCACCCATGAACTTCCATGAATTTTGATGCATTTCATGGCAGTTCATGAAGAGCAGAAAGCAGGGGGTTCAATGACTCTGCACCATTTAAACCTCTGCTTTCTGCTCCCCACCACTTTTTGCAGGGAGAAGAAAGCAGGGGTTTAAACTTTAAATGGCTCATGAACCAATACGAACCAACGTATCAGTTTGTGGTTGGGTTTGTTGTTCAGCTATGAATTATGAACTGAATTGCAAAAATGTGGCTCGTGCCCATCCCTAATCAAAAGCAGCACATGTGAAATAAAATTCCCCCACTGCAGGCTGTGGTGTTCCCTGAAACCCTGCTCAGGGAGGGTTAATGGACTGTTGAAAACAGCATGAGTGACATGTATGTGGGGAAGGGAGGTCCAGCAGAAATGCAGTGCAAGCAGACATGTCCCTTAGGATCCAACCCCTGGCTTCCAGGAAAGTATTCTTGGGATACAGTTAGGATTGTCAGCTCTGGATTGGAAAAATTCTGAAGATCTGGGTGTCAAACCTGAGGATGGTGCATTTGAGGAGGGAAAGGATAAGCAGGAATTAATGCCATTGTTAAGGACCACCCCAGTCAGCCATGGTATCCACCCTCCAAAGCAGCTGTTTTCTCCCAAGGAACTGATTTTCTCCAGGGGAACTGAATTTAAGTTTCTGGCTGTCACATACAAAGCCCTTTATGACCTTGGTCCCTCATATCTGTGGGACCATCTTTCTCTCTTTGCTATGTCACAACATCTTTGCTCATCTGGGTTTCTGCAGGTGACACCCAGCAAATGGGCTAAATCAATATCATGTGCATTCTCTGTTATGACCTCCAGCTTATGGAGTGGGCTGCCTGATGAGGATAGAAAGACTCTCATGGCATTCCATAAGCTATGCAAAACTTAATTGTTCAGGAGGGCTTTTTTTGCAGCAATAATAACTGTACTGGAACAAAATGGTTTAGAAAGATGCTTGAGTAAAGGGGTAGGGACAATGACTACTGTATAAGGCTCCTGAAGTCTGTTGCTGTATGTCAGATCCTACAATGTAATTTTTGCACTGTTTAATGTGTCATATTAATGCTTCTGCTTTGTTTCGGTTCTGTTCAGATTTCTGCTTGATTCCAGATTTCTGCAATCCTGTTCTGTTCATCATATTGATTTACACTGTCTAATCTGCCTTGAGTTTGAGTAAGATGAATGGACTATACATAAGTAAATAACTAAAGTAAATGCATTTCTATAGTCTGGAGATATGTTGGAATTCTGGGCCCACCTAGAGGTTCACAACCCTAGCTCCAGGCCCGGCTCCCCAATCAATAGACCTATCTTCCAGGACTCACTTGCAGGACAATAGACCTGGGCTAACAATTTGGGTTCCAGGTGGCTAGACCTGGTTTCCAGTCCTACCTTGCAGGTGTCAGCGAGCTGCCATTTCCTTGGGACAAGTCTCGTCCCTTTCTCATCCCCGCCCATCCCTCACTCCTGTAGTTGTTATTCTTTTCATGTTAGGCATCTGTAACTGCCAAGGTTCTCCAGCTGGTGTGATGGGGTATTGTGTCTTTACGCTCTGGCTTGTTTAGGTTTCCCGTGTGAACTCAACTTGTGTTTATGGAACTGGCCGTTGCTGTTCTCAGGCCGCTTCGCGCCTTTTCTAATCTGTAACCTAACGAGGGAAATGAGCTCATTGGTTTAAACCTTGTTTGAAGTTCCTTTAATACACCTTCCCTGGGTATTGTAATTATTCCTAACAATCTCTGTATGTTCATGATCAACCATGCTTTGGAAATAAATCTTGCTTCTTTTTGAACGTGGATCTATTCTCCTGATTTGGGATCTAACAGCAGGCTGGTAGGCCACTGTTTTGACCAAATTATGGACCAGTGTTGCATAGCTGATGGAATGTTGGACTGGAAAACCTACCTTTCCATAGATCTCATTTGAAGTCAGTCCTTTTCTGTCACATTTATTACATACATATCCCATCCTTATTCTATGAAGCTCAGAGTAGTGAGTTTGTCAGACTAGAAATTCTAGAAGCAGGAACCAGGCATGGGGATATAGAGATCCTAGAGGAAATGGGAGATTCAAAACATGTAATCTAGCTCTGACCTGGATAGCCCAGGCAAATCCAATTTAGTCAGGTCTCAGAAGCTAAGCAGGGTTGACTCTGGCAAGTACTTGGATGGGAGACCTCCTTGAAATACCAGCAGTCAGGAGGCGGGGGCAGGCTTTATTCAGCCACCTCCCTGAATATCCTCCAGGCCCCCAGTAGTGGTCAGTCACCAGAGGTTGCCATGACTTCCAGGTGCACACACACACTCACTCACACACATAAAAAAATGGAATCCATGGCATCACATCCTGGCTGAGCTCCCTCCCCCAACTCCCCAAATCTCCAGGAATTTCCCAAGCCAAAGCTGACAACTCTGCCGGCACCTTACTTTCAGTAATTCAGTGGGCTCTTGCAGGAAGAAGGAGCTGCTGGAGTCCTTCCATCTAGACAGTGAATTGCAGCTACTAACTCAGCAGAGGACACAAGAGACTGATAGGAGTCCTGCTGTTACCAACCTTAATCGGCTTATATTGCATATCCTTACAACAACTGTATCAGGTAGGTTAGCTGGAGCAATGGTACATCCTCTAAGATCACCCTTCCAAGGACAAATAACAATGCACTCTGCGCACTGAAAAGTGCTACAGAAATCAATCATCGTCATCATGTAGAACAGTGTTGAGCAATGTAAAGGCCGTGTGTATTCATTAGCCATATGGCAAACCAGTGTTAAACTTTCTGACCAGATGGTGAATGAACATGAGAAAAATGTGAACAAATATTGAGATGCAGCATTCATACCTTTTCACCCTCCATGCGACACCTCGGCGCCTAAACAGTTGATTATAGCCATGTGGTAGTGACCTATACAACACCATAAAGGTGTGATAAGCCTGGACTCTTGCATTTTAACTACTGGAAATAACCAGGCTAGTGCAAAGCCTCAGAACAAAAGAGACTTGGCTGTATGTAGAGGAATGTTCTGACATACGCTATTCAGTGTTGCAGATGACACCGAGTTATTTGGGATGGTTAAACCCTAAGCAGACTGTGGAGATCTGTTAAAAAAAAGACGCTTTCCAAATTGGATGACTGGAAGACAGAATGACAGATATGATTCAGTGAAAGTGCAAAGTGATGCACACTGGAGCAAAAAGTCTCTGACTTCAAATATATGCTGACGGGATCTAAACTGGCTATGACTTTCCAGTAAAAAGGTTCTTAGTGTCACGTAGCAGAAAATTCAATGAAAAGTAATCTCAGAAGGGTTTTTTTTTTAAAAAGGAAAGTTCAGTGTTTAGGAAACAGGAATTAGTAGGAAAGGGATTAACAACACAAGATGAAGAAGAATTCTAGCCTGCTGCCTGCCACATCCAATATGGATTGCTTCTACCTCTGAATTTCCAAGTCCAAGAAAAGAGGCAGAGCAACTCTTGCTCTTTCCCATCAGTAAGAGCATTCATATGTTCAAAAGCAAATGGCAGTAGGCCAGTGTAGCGAGTTTATTAAAGATTAACATAAGATAAGAGGGGTTGCAGACACTCTCTTAAATAGTAATCCATGAAGTGATCAAGACAAGATCAGCCTTTGTCATTGGCCCATGCAGCAAACTTATGGCATCCAGTGCTTGTCCTGGCAACAACACTCACAGTAATGGATGTTTTCGAATGTGGTCACCCTCCAGTGAAGCGTTCCCTTCAGGGTTACTCATTGCTTTTCTCACATTGCACAAGTAAGTGCAAAAGCTGGACTATTAGCAATACAAATCTTCCCTCAAATATGCAGCGCAGACTCTCTTTAGCTGAGCAACAGAACGTCGAACTAGACAGGCATGGGAACACTTTGACTTTATCGTCTGGTATCCTGGATACAGTTCCTTATTTTATGTACAGAGAAAGCCATGCATGCCCTGTGACAGACAGACAAAATGGATGACAGATGGAACTGTCTACATTTAAACGAGGGGTGGAAAAGGAGGGTGATTGGATGTGTTTCCCAGCATATTTTTGATTGTTTCACTGGACTAATCACTTTAAGAATAAAATCTTATATGTGTGTGTGAGAGAGAGAGAGAGGCAGAGAGAAAAAGACGCTCCTGAATTTCATATCTTTGCCGCACTCTAATATGAACAAGAAACAGGTCCCAATTAAAGAATATTTTATTTATTTAGTTACTTCATTTATACTTTGCTTTTCTCCCCAATGGTAACCTAATGTGTCTTACATCATTCTTCTCTCACCCATTTTATCCTCACAGCAACCCTGTGAGGGAGATTAGGTTGAGAGAAAACAACTGGCCCAAAATCACCTAGCAAGCTTCCAGGGCAGAGGGGGTTTCAAACTGAGGTCTCCCATATCTTGGACTGAGACTCTTTAACTGCTAAACCATACTGGGTCTGCACACAGAGGCAGACCTCACTCGAATACCATCCAGTGGGTTGTATGGGACAGAGTAAATGGGTTCCGGTCTACAATATGGTAGGGGAGGCTGCACCTGACTTTATCACTGTGAGCACCTACATCAATAAACTGTCCCTGTGTCCTTTTTATTTTATCCTATACAGAGAATGCCCAGAAGGGTTTTTATAAGGATTGTAGCTGATTGCAATGTTTATTGTAGGTGTCACCTTGCTTTTATGGCATTGTCTTGTACTTTTGTAATCCACTCATTGATATGATATGTCATGCCTCCTGTTTGCTTTGTTTCCTAATTTCCATAATCATAATCCTATTGCATAGCTATGATCTTGTCAGATCTCAGAAGCTAAGCAGGGTTGGCTCTGGTTAATACTTGGATGGGAGCAGGGCTCTAGTCGGGGGGAGCTCTCAGGTACGGAGCTCCGGAAGAGAACCTCTAGGGGGCGGGGCGGTCACGTGGTGAAGCCCCGCCCCCTTCTTTACCTCGCCCTCTGCTTCGATCCTCATTCCGTTTGGGAATGAGGATGAAGCAGGAGGGTAAGTAGCCGGGCCTTCTGACACACTTCCGGTGATGTCAGGGGGTGTGGCCTTCTGTCACTTCCGGTGATGTCAGGGGGCGTGGCATATGCAAATAAGTTATGCTAATGAGTTATGCTAATGAGCTCCGGCAGCTCTTTTTCTACAACAAGACCCCTGGATGGGAGACTACCAAGGAAGTCCAGGGTCACAAACATAGAGGCAGGCAATGGGAAACCACCTCTGTGAATCTGTTGCTTTGAAAACCTTATGAGGTGTTGCCATAAATCAGCTGTGACTTGATGGCAACACCATTGCATTGTTACTGGATGTCTTGTGCTGCCTAATTGAATTGTTGTCTATATTTTGCAATCCACCTTGAGTTTCAGTGTGAAAGGTGTGCTATAAATGAAGCAAGTAAGCAAATAAATAAGTACACAGTCAGCATCGTGGAACAACTAAAACACTGTATCTGAGGAGACTAATAATGCAGTGGGGACAAAACCATAAGCTGCCTATGACAATGGAAGGTTTCACCTTCATGGACAGTTACCACAAAGGGAAGCTGTTGTTCAGTAGAGCATTTGCTTTGTACACAGAAGGTCTAAGATTCAGTGTCTGACATCTCCAGTTATAAGGACCTCAGGAAACAGATGTTGGGGAAACCATTTTTTGCCTGAGAGCTTTGAGTTTCTGGTCAGAGTAGAAAATATTGAAACAAATGGACCAATGTCCTAGCAGAGTGTATAAAGCACCTTCAAATATTTATAAGGTCCAAGCTGAAAGTAATTTAGACCTAGGATGATGCTACATCAGCCATTAAATTTACATTGCCACAATTTAATTATACAGCCAGTTTTCTGTGAACCATCCAGTTGACCTCATGGTCAAGCTGTAGCAATCCTGCATGTTTTTTGTTCCTTTGCCATCTTTTTATAGGCCTCATCTGTACTAATTTTTTTCTGCTTAAAAGTGCAATTGCCACAGCAGACATTTCGGTATGGAAAGCCCCATGAACAGCTACACCTGAAGGTTCCTTGTACTTAGTAAGAGCTAAGTTGCCAGCAATTGCCTGGCAAACAGCATAAGAAAGCGGATGTAAGGATGGGGAAATGACATCACACTGATGGTGCAATATCATTTCTGGCAAATATCCAGGAGTGACATTATAATGTTGCATGACGTTGATGTGATGCTTTAAGTTTCAGACAAACTTCTATGATAAAACCATAGAGTTTTGTCTGAATCCTAGGCTGAGTTCAGACTGGCAGTTTGGCCCGGCAGCCACACATTTCAGGAGCGTTTCAGTAGCGGATTAAAGGGGCGGGTTCACACAGGCACATCTTTCTGTTGTCCCCCAGCCGTACTCAAGCCGTCTTGTGCCGCTTCCCTCCCGAGTTTAAAAAGTACCAGGTGAAAGTGATAGCAAACCGTGTGTAGAGTGGGTTGATTCTGATTCCCGGAGTGTGAACGCAAGCGCTGCTAAGGCAGGAACAACCCACAGTCGTTGATAATAGGCACTGGCTGTTTCCGCGGCAGGCACCCATGTGCATAGGTGCATGCAGCGGAGCGCAGAAACAGCCGCTAACAGCCTGCCGGGGCGGGCCAATAGTGTGAACGCTCCCTTGCGCTTCCTCCACAGTATCCTTCCGCTTCATTTGCTGCAGTGTGAATGGGAATACCACGACCAAGCTGTTCCAGGTCTGTTCCGGGTCTTCTTTGCCACGACTCCCTAGCGCTTCAAATTGCCAGTCTGAACTCAGCCCTAGAGTGTCATATCTGCATCACTCCAGTGATGTGACATCACTTCTGAGTATTTTATGGAAACGATGATACAATGCAGTTTTTTTTACACACACACCCGCTGTCCCTAGGCAGGCCAGTATGCAATCAATAGAGAGACCGGGATGTTTCCCACGGAAGTAAGATCTTCCTAGCCAAACCATTGGTCCATCAAGGTCAGCCTTGTCTTCTCAGACTGGCAGCAGCTCTCCAGGGTCCCAGGCAGAGTTCTTTCACATCATCTACTACCTGATTTTTCAACTGGAGATGCCAGGGATTGAACCTTGGACCTTCTGTGTTGCAATCATATGCTGTACCATAGCCTGCCCTTGTGCATAATTTAGAAGATAAGAAGAGGAGATTGGATTTATACCCTGCCCTTCACTACCCAAAGGAGTCTCAGAGTGGCTTACAAACTCCTTTCCCTTCCCCTCCCCACAACAGGCACCCTGTGAGGTAGGTGGGACTGAGAGAGAGCTCTGAGAGAACTGCTCTTGAAGAAGAAGAGAAGGAGGAGATTGGATTTATACCCTGCCCTTCACTCTCAGAGCGGCTTACAGACTCCTTTCCCTTCCCCTCCCCACAACAGACACCCTGTGAGGTAGGTGGGGCTGAGAGAGCTCTTGACAGAAACTGCTCTTTTTCGAGAACAGCTCTTATCAGAACTACGGCTTGCCCAAGGCCACCCAGCCCGCGCACTTAACCACTACACAAAACTGGCTTTAGGTTTCCTAAGGCTATTATCCCTCTTTTTTTAAACCCCCACCCCTCTCTTCTCCTTCCATTCTGATTAATGACATTCTGTTTTCTCAGGGCTTACATGCTCTCCCCCAGCACTCAAATGCTTGATTATAAATTGGGGTGGGGGCTTGACACCTATTTTTAACTTTGAGGCAATTTTTAATGACTGGTATTTTGTAATCTTATTATAACAATAAGCCATCAAATAAAAACAAAACAAGAGTTGTGATCTTAGTCTTATTGTGCAGTAAGACAGGTGCCTTCCTCCCAACAAGAACTGATAATCAAACATTTATTTATGAGTGTTCAGAGAAAAGCAGGAAACCTCCCAGAAAGTCATTAATTAGCCTCTAAAACAAAGGAACAAAAGTGAAATTGTAGGAAGAAGTAGGACCTTTACAAAAAGAGCTTTCCTTCCAAGTAGATATGCAGTAGCACCTTTTCATTTGAGATTTTTTAAAATTGGGAAATATAGCACTTCATGAAGTGCTGTATGGCATCACCATTTCAAGTCCATTTACAGCCAAATGCAGAAAAAGAACAACTGGGGAGCAGAAAAAGTTTGTCGCATGGAACCAGCCCAATTAACAGGATTATCCATTTGGAATTTTAGCCTTGCTTCTCCAAAAGCTCTAGCCATTTAACAATACATTAAAACCATATATGCCAACATTTTTATATAGCAAACCCAGTGCATTACGCCATTACCACTCCCCCACCTGCTTAACTCTAGCTTTAAAAAAAAAAAAAAAAAACTCTAGCTGTCAGAAGTCAGACCAAATTAAAAGGCCATATCGAGGTCCAGGCTATGAGTGTAATCTTAAACAGAGTTACACGCTTCTAAGTTCAATCAAGTCACTGGACAGGGGGATGCATGCAATCCCTCCCCCCTCTTTTCAGTTTGGGTATACTGGACCCCAAAAGTTCCAGGATTTCTGAAAAATCCCAGATCCCAATACTGGCAAAGTATTTGGATCCAGGGTTTTTCAGAAATCCTGATTTTTTTCGGGTCCAAGATAGAAAAAAAACCAGGGAAAAAACCAAGAGTGGCAAGCTGCAAAACAGAGCTGAGCGGCGGGAGCACATGGCTCCCGCCTCTCAGCTGTTTATGCTGATTTTTTTCTGCAGTTCTTTTAAATCAGGTTATGGAAATAATCTTCTAAGGAACTAATTTATGTAATAGTCAAATGTAGACTCACAACTTTAATGCTACTAGCTTTTTTTGCTCAAGAGGTAGAATTTTTGCTCACAATACCGTGGAGCTTAGAGGGAACACTGAATACATATCCCTATCACTGGGCTTTAAAGGGTGTCGCTGTAATGAGGAATGCACTGTGAGGCAAGTTTCCAGAGGAAGCAAAGTACATGAGGTACCATATACAAGTGCTCAGGTTATTATCAACTACTGCAACAACCAGCACTCTAAATATTGCATCCTTTTATGTCTTGAGGGATGTGCTTTCCATCTGTATATTAATGTACTTGCCCATTTTGTTTCAAAGAAAGAAAGGGAGATGTGAAAAGGTTCTTTTGCAAGCTAGCCTCCAAATGCAGATAAGGGCAGGGAGTCACCAAGGGGCAAACATTATTCCAGAGATTCTCTCTTCATTCTCAACAACCTACCCTTAAACTTTCCTTCCCACATGAGCAGATCATGAGCTGTCAGCAGAACGATGGGCTCTTCTTTGATTCCCTGCATTTTTAATGCATGTGTCTGAACAGTCTGGAAAGCAATGTCACCAGGTTCGTTAAGCACTTTGTTCCTGAAAGTGTTCATCAAAAGGCAGGGTAATTATTTGTGAGTTGGGATTCACAGGAATATATCAACGTGTCCTTTGAAAAAGCACCACCAGATCCATTTACAGAACGAGCCTTCTGTTGCAAACCCTTCTTGTTACACTTCCCATGTTTGGAGCCAAGGTCTGGATATTCTGCTTCCTGTACAACTGGTTAACGCTAATGAGTTCCAAGGCAGTATTTTATCAAAGCAATGTGTCAGAAGACTTTCTGCTAATGCCTCTTGTTTTCATGCATTAGTGTTAGTTATTAAAGAGGAGCATACATTTCTTTCCCTCTTGACAGGGTATGTGGAGGGCGATCAGGAACAGAAAACTAAAATATGAACAGCTGGTGCACGTTTAATGATGCATTGTTGCATTGTTAACATAAAGCTGTTACACGCTTTGGTAAACACATAATGGGCCTCAAGAAATTAAGAGAAAATTAAAATGTAAATGTTTATACAAGCCAGATCACTGTCGCACCTGCAACCCAAGTGTAAATAAATTACAAGGTTTTCATGATGCAGCCCCAGCCCACATAACAACCTCAAGGCCACTAGTTAAAACAGGTTATATGGAAAGATCTCAAAAACCATGAGCACGTATTTCCTGGCAAATTTAGACATTGGAATCAGAATCATAACGGCTCTCCAGAATCCAGAGGTCAGTTCTTCTTGAGGAAATGGGCTCTTCAGAATCTCTAGGAACTTCCCAAGCCAGAGGTGGTAATGTAGATGTGATCCAAAATCAGGCCAAAGGAAGGAATTAGGGATGTACACACAGAAAAAGGGTATTGTTTTGATTCATATTTCAGGATAGGCATAAATACTGGTATTCCAGGTCATTTGGGTCCCCCCAGTAGTGCTTTGATATTTGGATTCTGGCAGGGGTCATTTCATAGAAAAAGAGCTAGGGGAACTCATTAGCATAACTCATTAGCATATGCCACACCCCCTGACATCAGGGGCCCGGCGGTGGACCTGCAAGGCCACCGGGAGTGCGAGGAAGCCCCACAAAGGCCCTCCCTGGCCCCAGGCAGGCAGGGGTGGGGAGAGGCAGGGAGGAAGCAACTTACCCTCCCTCTTCTCCTGCCTCCTCCTGGCTGAATGAGGGCTGGAAGCGGGCTCCCTCCCTCCCTCCCTCTTTCTTTCTTTCTTTCTTTCTTTCTTTCTTTCTTTCTTTCTTTCTTTCTTTCTTTCTTTCTTTCTTTCTTGTCCATTTTAGTGTAGGCTGGAGGGGCTGCTTTTCAAGCAAATGACAGAAAAATTGCAGGGAACCTAGTTCTGTCTATTCACTAACCCCCATACAAGTTTCAACACACGTCTCTAGAAGGAATATCCATAGTTAAAATTACAGGATCTTCCTTGGAACAGAAGGATGGACAAGATTGTGAAACTATGGGAAAGAAATACAGAGATGCTGTTCATATACACACTGGGGGGGGGAGATGCCTGTGTTTGAGGAAAGAGCAATAGCCATATGACTTTCCCCATCCCCACTCACAGAATGCAATCTGTGGGTAAGGCACTCCACATGGAGGCTGACATACGGTAGAAGTCCATTTACACAGCCTTTTGGAGTGGCATTCAAGTCTCCTTCTAAACAAACATCCATGTTGAGCCCTTGCTTCCCATGCCAGTGATGTGCATAGTTGAGGAGAGGATCTATGGTGTATTCTCTTCCACCTCTGTTCAAAAACGGCATGCTCATTAGACCACTAAGTCAGAGATGTAATGGCTGTCTGAGAGAAGAGTCTCTTGCTCCAAAACAGCCATTTCTGTCTTACTCTATATTTAAATGTTATAAGGATTTAAAAATAGAGTGTCCCTGATGGCTGCTACCTTTTCCTCACCAGTCACATTTTTATAAAAAGGAGGTATAAATTACTGACTCCCTGGGGCTGACAGCATGACAATAGACACAGGTTTCCTTAATGTGGTTACATCATTCATGCACATTCACACAGAGAACCAAAAACAGGCACCATTAGCTTTAGCAACCTCTTCAGATTTTTTGCTATTCATTGTGAGACAAAACAATTTTTCAACATAGCACATGTCTATAGGCAAGATTGGCCACTAAGTGAATTAATTAGCCATGAAGATTGGTTATTTATTTGCTCCAAACTATTGTGAGCCTTTGAGTAAAATAAGGTACTAGGAACAATCGTATTTAAGAAAACCCTGATGGTCCCCCCCTAAAAAAAAAAAATCACTGGAAAGGGTGATTTTAAGGGAAGAAATGGTGGTGGCAGAGAATGCTTAAGTCTCTGTTTTCTCTCTGTAACTTCCCCTCCTTTCAACTAGTTTGTTGGGTTGCCATTGTGTGCTGCCTTTGCAAACACATATTTGGAATTCTACACGATTAGGAGGTGGGGTGCTGCCATGCAATACCAGGAAATGGTAATAGGGTTAAGTATATCCACATCTTGCCACCATATCACCTCTATAAATCACCATTACCAAATCTCACTTTTCAACAGAGATGCAGAAAATCAGGGTTTTCTTCGCACCATTGTTTAATGTATAGATTGTCCCTGAGACTGAGGTTTTACATTATGCTTAATGAATAAAACAGAGATATGCTAAAGTGATAAAGCAGTCCTTTATTTCTTTTACCTCTCTCTTTTTTTACCGTCAGGTGAGCGCTGACTTATGGTGAACCCATAGAGTTTTCAAAGCAAGAGACTTTCAGAGGTTGTTTGCCATTGCCTGCCTCTGGACTCCCTTGGTTGGTCTCCCATCCAAATATTAACCAGGGTTGACCCTGCTTAGCTTCTGAGGTCTGATGAAATCGGGCTAGCCTGGGCTATCCAGGATAGGGCTTATAGCTTTTTTCATGATGCCAGTGACAGAACTCACACTTACTTCCAGGTCTACTGCCACTTGAATTTCTTCTACAACACCCAAACCTATCCCACCTATCCCTATCTTATACAGCTCATGTAAACTGTAAGTTTTGAGTAGCAGGACTGAGATTCCATTTACATGTGGCACTAGCCATCTTCCCAGCCCTATGGTGGCAGTTTGGTGCAAAGGGGCATAATGTATGCCTGCAAAAACCTTTCACCTGCATCCAGCAAGCTTTACGTGGCAGCATTTCACATTCCCCCAAGAGCACTGCGATCGGGGAATCTCCATCGCCTGGAGGTTCCAGGCCCCCGGGAAGTGAAGTTGACCCAAACCAGGGCTAGGGCGTTCTCGGTGGCGGCTCCCACCTGGTGGAATGAGCTCCCGGAGGAGATCCAGGCCCTGCGGGGCCTAGTGCAGTTCCGCAGGGCCTGCAAGACGGAGCTCTTCTGCCAGGCCTTTGAGGGGGAGCCGCCGCCGCCACTATTCCACCAATGATATTCCAACCATCTACCCCACATAGTGGGGATAGATGTCGCCCAATAGAGCTGGGAAAACATTCTTCCTGGCGCTCCTGCTGTGAAGAACTTGGCCGCCAGTGTGGGACATCGCCCATCTTGGATTTTATGTAAATTATCAAAGCACCAAATTTTTATGTCAAGATATAGTGTTTTTATTATGCTGTTGTTTGTATGCATATTTTAACTTCGGCATGGCCGTTTGTTAGCTGCCCCGAGCTGTATATTGGATGGGGCGGGATATAAATCCCAAAAATAAAAAAATAAAAAAATTCTTGGCAGTGGTGTGGAGGTTCTTCAAGCAGTTTACAGGGTCTGTGTGCTACGTGACATTATGTTTTCTAACATTATTTACTTATTTAAGGTACATAGGCCCCGGTCACACGGAGCATTAGGCACGCTAGAGAGACGGAAGATAGGCAGATTTTCCGGGCGTGATCCCACCGCCACATCTGGGAAGCGTAGAGCTCCCGTGGCACACCCGAGGCTTCCCGCCAAAGATGCGGGGTAAAAAACTAGTACCTTGGAGGTACTAGTTTCTGGAAACCACAGGGCAAGGGCGGGCGTCTGATCGCGTTTCTGGTGGTAGTTCCGGTGCCCGCCCATGTCCCCTTGCAAAAAGGTTTTTTTTTTCTTTCAAAGTCTCCACGGATGCGCACAAGCACCCAACGGAGCATGCGCACATTTCAGTTTTTTTAAAAAACACAACCCCGTTTGTCGCGCCGCTCCGCTTCTTTGCAGCATCTGTGATCGGCACCTCCCCCCAACCACGGGAGCTCGACGGGACCTCATCCCGACGCCTGATCGCGCAGTCACGCGTTAGTTTGCTCCGGGCCAAACAGCCACGCCTCCCCCCCCGCATTTTCCTGCCCATGTGGCCGAGGCCTTATATATGCAAATGTGTTCTTTGTGGAATTTTCATGCCGCTAACATGACATGAATATGACCTCTGGGACCTTTTGTGTCCCATAGAGCGGCTAGCACATGGCAAATAGCACATATTAAGTAGTATTAGTAAGGTACAGCAGCCTATACTTTGGTATTCCCTTTTCCTAATTAAGAATGAGCACCTCTTAACTATTTGTTGCAAAAAGCTGCCACTTCTGAAATGGCAGGCTTCTCCTCACCACACACATCCTTTAAATTGAAAAGCGCTTTCACTTCTAATACTGGTAATTACATGTAAATTATGTGGTATGCTTTCATACCATTTCTTATTAACAAGAAGGCCTAATTCATTTCCAGAGCAACATGGATAATCTCCCTTGATCCATGAAAGCATGTGGATTAGGTCACAAAAATGATAATATTTAATAATTTGTGTCAAGAGGTAAATGAGTTTGTGCCCGTTGGCTTTTCTTCTCCGCCTCTCTTTAATTTAAGGTACTGTGCATGGCCTTAACATGGTATGCTGATTTGTTTCAATAATTGTGAACTCATTTAAGCTTTGATACTTGAAAATGATAATCCGTAATTCCTTCATAATCCCTTGCACATGGTTCTGTAACTCTAATAAGAAATTTCATAAGTTTAGAGCTAAAACTCAGAGTACTGTCTTCAGAGATATTTAGAATGTAATAAAACTGAAGCTTGAATACTTTGGCCACCAAGTGAGAGGGGAGCACTCACTGGAGAGGACCCTGATGCTGGGAAAGATTGAAGGTCAAAGAAGACGGGGACAGCAAAGGATGAGATGGTTGGACAGTGTCATCGATGCAACGAACATGAAATTGAGCCAACTTCAGAGGACGGCGGAAGGCAGGAGGGCCTGGCGGGAGCTGGTCCATGGGGTCGCGAAGAGTCGGACTCGACTATGCGACTGAACAAAAAAACAGATAAAAGGTAATGGCCATTTTAAAAAAAGTAGAGTGAAGATTCTTAGAAAAAATGGCCAATTCTCGACAATGCATATTTCTCTGTTCCTGTGACTGATAAGAAAAGCCCTCTGCGGACAATATGCAAGTGTTCCATTCAAGCAGAGGAGCAAGCTCACCACTGCACATTTCAGCAGCATGATTTATGTGATCAAATAACATGTGAATTGTACAATGTGTGGATTTTTCCATGCTGGTACATTTTCCATTGGCTGTACCCACATGGAAAATACATGCATTTCCCAGTTCACAAATTACATGAATTAGGTGCAATGCTGGGACCAGTGTACTCCCAATATGTGCAGCTGATGGGCTCCCACCTTGTGAATGGAACACCTGGGTATCATCTGTAGAGAATTAAATTGTCATTGAAAATAATAGAACAGATGTGCATTCCAGTCCCATACATGCTTACTGTGAAATGTACCATTAATTTTTAAAGGACTTACACCTAGGTAAGCACATATAGGATTGTAGATTTAGTTGCAACTAACACTTGCTAGATTGTAACCATAGTTTTAGAGATGTAGATTGTACTCCCTAACCATTATTTTTATTAGGAAGAAAAATAAGTCCCAATTTCAACTGGCCTTAAGCAAGCGACTCTTCTCACATTCGGATATACCAAACTGGAATCCAGTTACAGTTGTGACTAAATTAGCACCACTGTATTTTGATAGCATTTAAATGTAACACGTTTTCCCTGCGTGTCTAGGCCATCCTCCTGGTGTCCAGTTACACAAAAAGAGAGCATTTTGTGCCAGCTATTTTCAATACTCTTCTGCATTCCAGATACTGGGGACAAACACCAGGCAATGGTTGTCTCCATCTTGCCCTACTTATAACCTTCCTAAAATCATATGGTTGGTCATTGGAGACAAGGTGCTGGACTAGATGAACAATTAGTCCAATCCCACAAAACATTTACAACACCACATAGGACCACAGTCCTTCAAGTACTTGAGAAGTGTAGTGAATAGGTGGATCATTATATTTATTTTCATTGAAAATTAACTAGGTTCTTAATATTAGTATTTTGGTTAACATAACCCACTTGAGTTGGCATCTTAAAAGCACCTGCTTGATAAGATGAAATCCTCAATGAGTAATTAAGAAGAAGAAGTAGGTTTTTATATCCCACTTTACCTTAAGGAGTCTCAAAGTGGCTCACAGTCTTCTTCCCTTTCTCTCCCCACAACAGACACCCTGCAAGGTAGGTGGGGCTGAGAAAGCTCCGAGAGGACTGTGAGTAGCCCAAGGTCACCCAGCTGACTTCATGTGGAGATCAAACCTGGATCTCCAGATTAGAGTGCTCTGTTTTTAACCACTACACCACACTGTCTCTGTGTGGAATTCACTGCCAGTGGAGGTAGTGATGGCCATGAGCATAGATAATTTTAATAGATTCATGGAGGTCCATCAATGGCCACTAGCCATGGTGACTGAAGGGCGCTTCCATTTACAGAGGCAGCAAATCTGTTGAATACCAGTGCAGTGAGGCAGCATCAGGGGAGGTTCTTGGCTTTCACACACTGTTTGCCTGGCCCTCCAGAGCAACTGGTTAGTTGCTGTGTGAAACCATATATTGGACTAGATGGACCACTGATCTGCTCCAGCAAGCCATGCCCATGTTTTCTTTATTCTGCTGGCATCCTAGAATAACCATATTTACTTGGAAGAAAGTCCGACTAAGTTCCGTGAGACTCCCTTCCTAGTAAATGTGCTTAGACTGCAGCCTCAAGCACAACTTGTCATAATGCTTACGGTACCACAATTCAAATAATGATAATATCCTGTATCTATTATTTATTGCACCAATAGATTATCCTGCATTACTTCAATGCAATCAATATGTTGTTCAGATTTATATTTACTACTACAACAAAAAAAATCTATTCCAGGTACAAAAGAAATGATAAGGAAGCATTTTGTACAGTGACATTCAATAACCAGACTTTAGTGCCTTTGATTCCTAAAGTTCCCAGTCACAGACCCAAGTATATCACTATGCCATCACATAATAGAAGAAAATAGAGCAATTGTTTAACATAGCACAGCAATAAGACAGAAAGCCTCAGTATCGGTGCATTGGAATCCAAACCAGAAGAGGGTGGAGTTTCTGAAACTCAGAGAGTGAGGCTGGGAAAGGAATCTTGGTAGACTTGGAAGGGGAGGAGGCAGGCACTTGGGTAGCAAAGAGTCAGGGGAAAGCCATGAAGATGAGAAATGAAAGGCTTTTAAAGACATCAAGGACAGAATTTGGTTATTGCTCACAATGGCAACTCTAGAAAGAATAATTGGAGGGCATGAAGGGGTGACAGACTATTACTAGAATTTTGCAAACCACAGGTTAGTCCAGAGCAAGATTTACATTTACGTGTAAGTAGAAATGCAACAAAAGAGACCACAGCAACCACTTATACTAAGCCAATCTTATTGTATCCCCACTAGCGGTTCTGTGTACCTAAGCGCTTGTGCAACCCACCTCAAGGTTTCAGGAAGTGAACCTAGAACCTTTTTCAAAATGGTTTCCCCGGGTGCAATATGAGAGAGGCATTAGATTGTTGCACAAGATCTTTCATGTGTACATCACTGTGTCTATAAGCAAACTAGGGAGGGAGCCGGAAATGTTGCATAATCTTGTGCAATCCCTTCTACAACTGCAACTACCCTAAGTAGATTTCTTTTTCTGTTTGCTGGATCCAACCCAAGCGTTATATAATGGAGGGAATGAAATGTGAATTCATCTCATTCATTCATTCATTCATTCATTCATTCATTCATTCATTCATTCATTTATTGGACTTGTAGACCATCGTCCCCCCTACATGGGGCTCCGGGCAGTTAACAATAGGGTTGCCACTTGCCAGGTCCCCTCAAAGTCCCTAGCGGAGGACTTTGGAGGGCATTACTGGAGGGGGTGGGGAGTCCCTAACATGATGATGTCACACAGAAGTGATGTCATGATGTTGGGGAGTTGCGTCCCCACCTGTCCCCAGCAGCGTTTAAAGGCATCCTTTAAATGCTGCTAGGGAGAGGTGGGGAGAGGCCACGTGTGCCTGCATTCTAAGCCCTGAATTTGGGGCTTAGAGTGCAGGTGTGGGGCCCCTGCCGCTTCCCAGCAGCATTTAACGACATCCTTTAAATGCTGCTGGGGAGGTGGGGAGGCCACATGTGCCTGCATTCCAAGCCCCAAATTCAGGGCTTAGTGTGTAGGCATGCAGTCCCCATCTCTCCCCAGCAATATTTAAAGGATGTCTTTAAACGCTGTTGGAAAGAGGTAGAGAGGAGGCCGGGTGGTCGCTCTTGGGGGCAGGGCTTCCCCCCACCCGCCAGCAGGCTGGCAGGTGAAAGGAGCCCCTCCAAATTGGGAGACCCCCATGGAACCAGGGGGTCTAGCAAACCTAGTTAACAATATTTCAATATACATAATTACAAGTCAGTTAAAGGTTAAGAACAATTAAAATAATGCATAGTTTAGATTCAGATTCCAATTTCTGATGGTGCTTGAACAGTTTATATCCTTCTCCATAGGCAGAGAGGTGAGAGAAGGTGGAGGCCAAGCTCGATGGAGACCATTGCTGTCCTCAACCATAGGCCTGGCAGAACATCTCTGTCTTACAGGCCCTGCAGAACTGTACTAGGTCCCACAGGGCACAGATGTCATTCAGCAGAGTTTCCCCAGGTCGGTGCCAGAGCTAAAAGAGCTCTGGCTCTGGTTGAGGACAGCTGGATGTTTTTCGGGTCTGAGGTCACCAGAAGGTTCTTCTCCGCAGAGCATAATGCTCTTTGGGGGTGGGGTATACCAGGAGAGGCAGTCCTGTAGGTACGTTGGTCCCAGACCATTTAGGACCTTAAATGTTAACACCAAAACCTTGAACCTATAAAACCATCCTACACTGTGACAGAATGCCGTCAGAGGAAATGGGGTACTATGAAATATTTGAGGGGAATGCTCATGACTTGGACTCATTGTTTGGTGTCCAAGCAAAAACGTAGGCCCGACAGAAGCACTATAGCCAGGCCAGGGGGAACCAGTAGGATACGCTGGTGGATGAAATTAGGATAGAATCTGGACAGATAATACAAGATATTTATTTCCAAATTACTTTCTGTTGCTGTGAGTGGCTGACTGCAGTGAAGAATGGCACAAACCAAGAGACCTCCAGTTCCAATCCTAGTCACTTGGGGGGAAATGGAAGAATATAGGAGAGAGATGAAAATCTGAGGGTAATTTATAGAGGGTAATTATCCATCTTTGAATGCAGGGATAGCCCTTAAAGTGTACATGCTTTGCTAAAGTGATAAAAAGATTAACACAGGCTAAAGAAATAAAAAATAAAGCAGTTGTTTTAATGAGCACAACTGTTCTTCTTCCATTAAGTGCAAATTACATGAATATGAACTTTGTTGTTTAGGATTTTATCCCCACCCTCCTTTCTTCTCTGGCCAAACTAAAAAAAAAAAAAAGTTAATGTAGTTAAGTAAAAATGAATTTTCAGTTTTAAATACAGCCAGGAGATAACATTTAAAAGAGCCACAAAGATTCATCTTTTTCCATTTGCAAAGTTTACATGAACTAACAAACATTTTTCTCGGGCCCTGCTCTGTAATGGATGAAATAAATCAACCCCTGATTGCCTATTACACTCCTGAGATTACATTAGAATGAAGTCTAGCAGGAAAATGCCTGAACTCCAGTGGAGAGCTCTTGACATACCTGCACAAGACGCATTCAGTCAAACTGTATCCTGCAAAGAACGGGTTTTTGGATGGGTCACAGCAACTTATGTTTAATTATCAGTGTGAAAAATAAAAAGGCATGCTTTCCATTGTAAGTAGTTGACTATTAGTTAAGGGGTAAGAATGTGACCTTGAAAGGAAAGAAATCAGAATAAAAATCAATCTCATTCATTCATTCACTTCATTTATACCCCACCCTTCTCCCCAGTGGTGACTCAAAGTGGTTTCCATTGTCCTGTCCTTCATTTTATCCTCACAAATAACCCTGTGAGGTACGTTAGGCAGAGAGATAATGACTGACCCAAGATCACTCAAACACTTTCCATGGGAGAGTGGGGATTTGAACCCGGGTCTCCCAGATCCTAGTCCAAGGCTTCAACCATCACACGGTTCTTCTTCCACAATACAGAGGTGGCTTCTCACTTACTGACTTAACCAATAAACACAAACTGCAATGAACAGGCCCCATAATATACTGCTGTTTTTTTCTATGCACTGTGTCTGGGTGAGGCAGCAAAACATAAGAACATAAGGACGAGCCTTGATAAATCAGACCACAGATCCTTTTAGTACAGCACGCCAGAGGTCATTTCGGGGGGGATCGCGGGGGATTGCAGTTCCCCCAGGTTAGGTACGGGGGGGCATATGACGAAGCCCCGCCCCCTGCTTCCGGCCGCCCCACTTCCGGCCCTCATTTAGCCAGGAGGAGGCAGGAGAAGAGGGAGGGTAAGTTGCTTCCTCCCTGCCTCTCCCCACCCCTGCCTGCCTGGGGCCAGGGAGGGCCTTTGCAGGCTTCCTTGCACTCCCGCCGGCCTTGCAGGTCCACCGCCGGGCCCCTCATGGAGCTCGGCAGTGGAGCTGCAAGGCCGGCGGCGGCGCCCGGGACCGTTGGGGGCGGGGGGATGTGGCCTTATGTCACACTTCCGGTGATGTCAGGGGGGGTGGCATATGCTAATGAGTTATGCTAATGAGTTCCCCTAGCTCTTTTTCTACAAAATGACCCCTGCAGCATGCTGTTTCACAGACTGGACAACCAGTTGGCAAACAGGGCCAACCAACATGGTGGAGAGGTCAAGGGCCTCCTCTATTGTCGCTTCCCAGTACTGGGATTCAGAAGTTTGCTGCTAAATGTGGAAGTAGAAAGCCTCAAGAGTAGCACACTGGAAGCATTGCTGCCCTCCCAGCATATGAAGATTGGAGATGTTTGTAACAGTCCTATTCTCATGCCTGCTGCATTCATTTGACACAGCTTGGTAAACCATAACTCTGCTACAGCTTGTCTTGCTGTGTCATAAAAGCGCAAAATGTACCTCGTTGGCATGTAAAATGACAGCTTGTGCCCTCCATGGCACCTCAGTGGTTATGGACATGTGTTTACACACATGTACATTAGGGAAATTTAACTACACAATGTAGCCCTCGGGCCACAGAGGTGAACCATAAAGGATGATGTGAAAACTTACACCCTATGTTTTAATGAGGCATCCCTCACTGGCAAAAAGGATAGACAAAAAAGTAAGGTCATTGACTGTCCAGGGTCAGGGACTGGAAAATAGAGACTGTCCTTGATATGCAAGCATCACATGCTGTCCCCAGCCACTGCATACAACCCCATAGATCACAGCAGGTGACATATGTGCCATAACATTTGAAGTCTGTTCTCACCGATCTTGCTTCCTGTGAAGTGGTGGAAGCCAGCAATACACTCCCAGTTTCCTAGTAGCCAGACATGCTTGCTACCTATATTAGCAGCTGATTTTAAGGTGATGTCCTCAGGTTGAGGCTCTTTTAGTAGTGGAAACATACTTTGGACCAGATGTTCCTGTGCAAAAGGCACTGGGTAGGATGGAGTTGAATTAGCCATTAGGCCAAATCCACAACACATAAACTGCCTGCTCGCTCACCTTGTTGCTAACTGAAACAGGGATTGGTTTTCAAGCTGTCAGCCTGAAGGGCAGTCCTTGGAACATTTCCTATGACCTGAGACAATTCTATTCTTCTTGTTGACAGCGGAAGCCGCAGCAAATGCCACAGACAAAAGTTCAGACCATCATCAACAAGCGCTAAACTTAAAAAATGATCACTGTTTTTTTTTAAAATGGCAGCTAACTACGTTGTTAGGATAGTTTTTAAAAAGGTTCCTGTGATAATGGAAGAGGAAACTTGTATCAGATACTTCACTGGTCATATAGAATAAGAGCTATGCCAGGGTAATGGAGCCAATATAATATTTTAGGGAGACTGAAAAGATAAAGACTAGAATTGCTACCACAGAGATGCCACACTCATTGCCTTCTTTTTATTCATGCTTCCTCAGGCTCAAAAACACTTACCACATCAAGATATGACAGGTATCTTTGAAAAAGCAATTTGAAGCAGGGTCTCTTCGAAACTACCTCACATAGGTAGGTCTCCAAGGAATGCAGGCTCCTGTACCTTTAGGAGTTACACATTTGAGGGAATTTCAATTTGTCTTATCTGGGCAGGACTGATGGCATCTGCTAAAATTTCCTCTTCTAAACAGTCACTTGAGGAGCCCTGCCCTGGTCACTTTATTAACCCCTGGGATGTTTTATGTAAGCCTTCTGTATAGGTCAAAACCAGCACCTTGAATTGTGTGTGGAAGGTAACAGATAACTGGTTCAGGGAATGATAAAAGGTTTCGAGGAAGATCTTTTCTCCGCCTGGCGCAGTAGGCTGTGTGTTGCCAAAACGTTCTTCATTGCTCCACAGTGGCTGTCCTCATGAACATCTGCCTTCTTTCTTTTAAGGCTGAATGGGTGCTGATAGTCCTCCACTTAAGTTGGAATCACTGACTATAGGAGAATCTAGGCTGATTCTCTCACAACTAAGCTGACATCTCCACTCCCATAAGAAGGTAAGGATGGCACAGATGGCTCTTCACTCTCCCATTTTATCTTTACAGCCATAGAATCTGCCAGTTATAGGGGAATTACAAGGCTACTTTCTGGGAAGACAAGGCCATAATCTGCAGATAAAAGTACTACTTTAGAGGAGGCAGTATTTGTTAGGTTTTTAATCTGTATTTTTTTTCTTTGTTAAAAGGATATTCCATGTAGGACATTGTCACTGAATGCAGCAAACAGTCCTCTCTCAACTTTTTTTTTGTCTTCTGCAACTAAATTCACCTCCAGACATCCTAACAGCTTCTCTTCCCCAATTTGGCAGCCTCCTTCATCTGTATTTTTCCTCAGGAAAAACAAAATTCTGAAATCACAAGACCCCCCGCTGAGCACCTTCTGCTTGATGCATACGACCAGCTCCTTTCCCATTCACTATGCAAAAATAAAGTTTGCAAGGGTTCCCTTGATGGGGACCTAGAAAAGGAAGCTTTGCATACTTAATGCAAAAGTACAAACAACTCCTTGGTTACTAGTAATGAGGAATTATATGCAGAAGGAAAATGGTCTCCTGGAAAAAACGAAAACAGAATTGCCCAGAACTGCCTACCGGTCATAACTTCTGCCCTGAAAGCTGTCCCCCCCGCCCAAATTCCAGGTATTTGGAAGTCAGTTTTATTATCTCACTAGTGAGGGGAAGGTAAATCTATTATCATACAGATTTGTATTATTCCGATTACACGAGACCACACCCTGCCACTGAAAACAGGATTGGGGTTCAGTTCCCTTGTGTCCCAGCTCAAATTACATCAAACAAAGTTCAGCACAGCGGAAGAAGAGCCAGTAGTTCAGTGCCCTCTTCCATTGTGCCTGGATCTGGCTCCAGCTGAGAACTACTCTTTCCAGCTACTACGTAACTGCCATTGATCTGGCCAAGGACAATCAGGCATGGAGCTAGATCTCATTGAGAACTCCGTATACAAGCACCTTCAGTTATGTTTCAATTGACATTCGTATCGTTCTGTAAGTTGTTTTGGAAGGGCCTCTCTCTCTCTCTCTCTTTCCTGAATAAACTACATAAGTAAATATAATATACAAACCACTTAAGCACTTCATACAGCTCATGTCTACCTTTCTCCCCAGTATATTTTTATTCCTGCCCTCCTTCCATGGAACTCCGGGCAACACTTGTGGTTCCCTTTACCCATTTCATCCTCGCAACCCTCTGGGGCAGTTTAGGCAGAGAGAAAGAGAGTGACTCAGTGAAGATCACCTAGAGAGGTCCATGGCAGACGGGAGCGCTGGACCCAGGTCTCCCAGATTCTATACAATACCGTAACAACTATTTATTTATTTATTATTTATTTATTAATCAGATTTATACCCCGCCCTCCCCCGTAGGGCTCAGGGCGACTAACAAGGCAAGAAATCTTGCAACAATAAAAACATATATCATATAGTTTAAAACACATGTACAGTTTAAAAGCCAATCCCAATAAAAATTAAATTTAAAGTGCTCATTGATCTTCTTTACCAAGAACCCTCAAAGATGACGGACCAGTCCAGAGTTCCCCATAGTCCTTCAGCGGTTTCAGCATTCATTCAGATGTTCTGATGTCACTATGCCACATTGGCTCTTATCTAAAGCTGAAGCTTCCTCTACCAAGATATTTCAGCCTTAATATGGCCCCCCAAATGACCCTGTCCTCCAAGTCCGCTTTCATGCTGTTCCTCGGGGATCCCCTGTCCCTCAGAAGCAGCATTTCAGGGGGCATTTTGGGCTGCAGTGGGAGGGGGAAGTTAAGAAGGCTGCAGAGCATATTTTCAGCTCAATCCATCCTATGCATTCACCGCAGAGGACAGGAGGTGGCAAAATTTCCAGGAGCCGTCTGATCATACGCTACTGTTATGTAACAAAACATATGAATATATGAAATTGCCTTATATCAAGTTAGAACTTTGATACATCAAAGGACCACCTCTGCCTATCCTGTCCAGCGTGGCGTGCATGCTACTAACAAGCTTTGCTTTTTGTGCCCCTTGAACATAGAAGTAAGATGAGCAGAGACCAGAGACAGGACGTTTTCAGTGTTGGCACCTCACCTGTGGAATGCCCTCCCCCTCGAGGTTCACTTGTTGCCTACCCTACTCTCTTAAGCACCAGGTCAAAGCATTCTTTTTTTACTTCAGGATTTTAACTAGGGGCTTTATCTTTTCAATGCTTTTTACCATCTGCTTCTAGTCTGCAGAGTGTTATGAGAATCATTTAGGCTGACAAATGCTTTATGCTTTGGGTTTTTATTTTCTTTGGGGCTTTTGTGCGTTTTTATACTTTTAGGTTTTTATATGCTTTTATGCTTCTGAATTTTGTTGATTGCTAATTTTAATTATTTTAATTATTTGTTTATGTTTTCCCCCCTTGTTTTATTTTGTGAGCCGCTTCAAGCAGATCTCTGTAGGAGGTAGCATAGAAATGCTTTAAATAAATACTGTTATGACATTTACCGTTTTTACAGTGTCCTAAAGCATTTCACACTCATTATTTTACTACAGCCCTGAAAAGTACATTCAAGTAGAAAAGTAGATTAAAAAGTAGATTCATGTTCTTTTCCCCACATTGCTCATGGGGACTGAAATGGGAGTGAGTGGCATGCCGAAGGCCACCCTGTGAGGTTGTGGCAGAGGCAACATTCAGAACAGAGATTTCTTTATTCATACGTTACACCAGCTCTCAGTGGCAGACTCACAAAATGTAGGCAGGGGAAAAGGACATAGTATATAAAGGGAAAAGAAAAGAGAAGACTCTAGTGGCCTTGATAAGCAGGGATTATTTAGTACCCAAGTTAATGTTGTCCTGGCTATTTCCTAAAGGTGAAAAGCACAAAGAAAGCCTCAGTAATTTTTCTTCAGGCTCAGGTTGAAGAAAAGCTAAACCTTTCTCTGTGGATTTGACCTTCTTCAGCTCATCTCATTTTCTCTCCCAGAAAGGTTAACTTTGTGTGCCATAGCGATAAAGTCAGGACAGCGACCGGATAGTGCTCCGCATTCCATTGGTTAAAAAGGACAGCTGAGTTGTATTGAGACAAACCTCTCAGGGTCGTATGGAAACTTTTCATCTGTTAATACCTGAATCCCGGACTGTGATAAAACCATGGGGGGAAACACAACTTTATGGAAGCTGAATAAAGTTTGAGTCTAGTGGCACCTTTAAGACCAACAAAGTTTTATTCTGGGTATAAGCTTTCATTTGCATGCACACTTCTTTTGATACAATGAAATGGAAATTACCAGTCCATACATATAGGTGGCTCAA
This sequence comes from Gekko japonicus, assembly GCF_001447785.1. Classification (NCBI taxonomy): domain Eukaryota; kingdom Metazoa; phylum Chordata; class Lepidosauria; order Squamata; family Gekkonidae; genus Gekko; species Gekko japonicus. The sequence continues at coordinate 578,460 of NW_015163604.1, read as the reverse complement.
GTGGTTAAGATGCTGAACTGCAGGCTGTGGAAGGTCGGTAGTTCAGCGGTTCAAGACCCGAGTGTGCCGCATGACGGAGTGAGCTCCCGTCTCTAGTTCCAGCTCCTGCCAACCTAGCAGTTCGAAAGCAAGACATTGCAAGTAGATAAATAGGTAACACTTCAGTGGGAAGGTAACAGCGTTCCGTGCGCCTTGGTGTTTAGTCATGCCGGCCACATGACCACGGAAACGTCTTCGGACAGCGCTGGCTCTTCGGCTTTGAAACGGAGATGAGCACCGCAACCCTAGAGTCGGATTCGACTGGCTTTCGAGCAAGGGAACCTTTACCTTTACATATAGGTAGAGGGTGAGAGTTAATTAAAATACCATATAATAAAGATGTCTAACAGATTCAAGGACCAAACAAGCTTAGTTTATATGGTTACAATTTGTTTGGGTTTAATTTCCAGGGGAAAACATAGTGAAGGAAATAAGTATGTCAAAATTGGAGACAGATGGGCAGGTGTATCCTTAACCTGCCATTATGCTCCATAAGCTTGTTATTCCTGTTTGGTCCTTGATAGGGTTGCCAACCCCCCTGGTTTGCCAGGGGTCCCCCATTTTGGGGGGGTTTCTACCCTCCGCTGGCCAGATGGCCAGCAGGGGAAGCCCCACCCCCAACACCCACAGCCACCCCTCCCTTTAAGTGTGTGGAACCTGTGTTTCCTCCCAAGCCCGTGTTTCCTCCCAAGCCCGAGATCTCAGCTTGAGATCAGGCTCGCAAGGAAATGCCAGCTTCGTGCATTTAAAAGGGAAATGTAGCTGCTCTTAAAGGGGAAACGCCGGCTCCTTTAAGTGCAGGGAACTGCCGTTTCTGGAGATCCGGTGTGCGGGCAGGTGTGGGGGGGGCAGCGGCGGACGTCCCCAACGTGACGTCATCACGTCGGGGATGCCACGCCCCCTCCAGGAACGCCCCCAAAGTCCCCCGCTGGGGGTGGAAGATGGACTTGGCAACCCTAGTCCTTGAATATGTTAAATATGTTAAAATTATGCTGTATGCTAATTTACTGCTCACCCTCTACCTATGTGTATGGAATGGTAATTTCCATTTCATTGTATCTGAAGAAGTATATGTGCACACAAAAGCTTATACCTTGAACTTTGTTGGCCTTAAAGGTGCCACTGGACTCAAACTTTGTCCTGCTGCTTCAGACCAACATGGCTACCCACCTGAATACATCTTTATGGAAGCTGTCAGTGTGATAGGGCAAAAATGCACCTGAAGGGAATTGTCAGACTCTTTCTTTTCTGTCTCTTCAGATTTGTGATCTTCCCATGAATTGTTCTCATGGGTTCACAGACTCTGGCTGCATTCACACCTCATTTGAAGCCAACCTGTGCTTGAACTCGGCTTGTTGCCTGGCTTCTGTGCCTCCTTCATCCTTCCTCCCTGTTCCCTTCTCCCATGGGAAATTCTGGGTAGAAACATAAAGCCTAAACAGAAAATGTTAGAAACATTATATTAGTTTTGCTAGCTTTTCCACCCTTGCAGGGCTTGGGACCAATTTCAAGAGAAAAACTGTTGACTTTTCATTATAACAAATGCTGTTTCAGATATGTTTCCCTCTACTTAAAAATACACCCAAATGCATTGCCAAAGTAGTCAATATATTCAGGTGGTTTTGTATTCTTGCTACTGTGAGTTGCTTATGGTTTAAAATATGGCAGAAATATCTTGAGGGAAGGGCAATTTTATGATGGACGGTGGAAAGACTAAGAGGTGCAGAAAAGAAAATGTCAAAGGGAAAGGGCATAATCAGGGCTTTTTTTGTAGAAAAAGCCCAGCAGGAACTCATTAGCATAATAGGCCACACCCAACAGCAGGAACTCATTATCATATTAGGCCACACCCCCGTGTTACCAGAAGTGTGCTCATCCAGCCACACCCAGCTTTTGCTTCTTATTCGGTTTACCTTGTTTGTTGTCAAAACCCAGGGCTTTTTTGTAGCAGGAATTCCTTTGCATGTTAGGCCACACACCCCTAATGTAGCCAATCCTAATGAGTTTCTGATGTTGGGTGTGGCCTATTATGCTAATGAGTTCCTGCTGGGCGTGGCCAACTTGGAAGCCAGCCGGAATGCCGTTCCTGTGCGTTCCTGCCCCAAAATAGCCCTGGGCATAATCTTAAATAGGGGGGAAATAAGGGAGTGAACCATCAGAAGGACACCCTGGACTTCCAGTGTGGGACAATGCCCGTCATCAGTTAGAAGCCTCCAGTGAGGGATGTGAACACACTCAACAACTCTGGGTAGGGAAGTTCCTGGAGATTTGAGGGGACAACAGGCAGAGTTTGGGGAGAGGAGGGATGTGATGCCATAGTGTCCCACCTTTGAAGCTGCTGTTTTCTCCGGGGGAACTGACCTCCGTCATCTGGAGATCAGTTGTAATTCCAGGAGAACACCAGACTGTACCTCGAGGTTAGCAATCCACCCTCTCCCTCTCCCCTCCCTTCTCTCTCTGCCTCTGCCTAACCTACTTCACCAGGTTGTAGTGGTGGTACACTGGAGAGGAGATCTTTGTATACCACCCTGGGATGAAAATGTACTAAATAAATGTTTAAACAAATAAACACTGCACCTGGATAGCCTTTGGGGCATTTTCATTGTGCCTTAACTGTGCATCCAACATAATTTTTTGCCTTACATCCCTGAAAGATAAAGGAATCTATGTGGTTTAGAAGTCAGTTTGTAACTGGATATGTGCAAATCCAAGCAGATGTAACTACAAACCTGACATTTATACATGACCATCCTCACCCATTTCTCAAACTTTCAATTGGTTGTCTGAGACGAAATTCGGATTTAAACTGTCCTCTGCCTCCGGGCATCGACTAACTCATTGTTTCTCTGTGCATGCCCTCCTTTAAGCAGAAGCAAAACCAATCCTGTTTTTGAAGTGCTTAGAATGCTGATGCACTTTGTGCACTAGGAAGGATAGTTCACCAAATTGTAATATATAAGTAAATAAGCACCCATAGGAAATTCCATCTTCGGGTTCTGATAACTACCCATTTAACCTCCAGTCTCTTGGTTTATGGTGTAGCTCAGGGCTATTAATGGAATTAAAATCTTCTGTAATATGTCTGCTTATCTTGTGCGCTGCAGTCTACTTAAAGGAATTTGCGAGTTTTCAATTAAATTAAAAAAATTTATCCAAGCAAAGCAATATACATACTTTGAAAATAATAGACAATTAACCCCCAAATCTATCACTTGCAGCCTTCTTGTGGATAGACTTAGTGTGCAGTTTGTTAGGAAGAGAAAGCCATTCAAGGTAACAAGGTAGCCGTGCTTTGGGTATAAAAATCCTCACCGGGGGGTCTAAGGTTTGTACTGAAGCTAAAGCCAGATGAAATATTTGGGTGTTATTTCTATAGTGTCATAAAATAGAATCACACAGAGTAAAGCCTGAGGGAACGGGAATTTTTCAGGGCTCCTAAAACTAAGGAGTTTGAGAATAAAATAAACAATTCATCTATAAGTGGATTCTTCTTTCATGTTGCCTGGACTGTGGCAAGGGAAGCCTGAAAATAAGAGTGATAATAGAGGAAGGTACTCCCCCTCCCCAAGCGTGATCCACCTGGAGAAGGAAATGGCAACCCACTCCAGTATTTTTGCCAAGAAAACCCCATGGACAGTATCAAAAGGCTAAAAGATATGACGCCGGAAGATGAGCCCCTCAGGTCGGAAGGTGTCCAATATGCTACTGAGGAAGAGCAGAGGGCAAGTACAAGTAACCCCAGAAAGAGTGAAGCGGCTGGGCCAAAGCCGAAAGGACCCTCAGTTGTGGATGTGTCTGATGGTGAAAGGAAAGTCCGATGCTGCAAAGAACAATACTGCATAGGAACCTGGAATGTAAGATCTATGAATCAAGGTAAGCTTGACGTGGTCAAAAATGAGATGGCAAGACTGAACATCGATATCCTAGGAATCAGTGAACTAAAGTGGACAGGAATGGGCGAATTTAACTCAGAAGACCATTATATCTACTACTGTGGCCAGGAATCTCGTAGAAAAAATGGTGTGGCCTTTATAGTCAACAAGAGAGTGCAAAAGGCAGTACTGGGATACAATCTCAAAAATGACAGAATGATTTCTGTCCGATTCCAAGGCAAACCATTCAACATCACAGTAATTCAAGTGTATGCCCCAACCACTGATGCAGAAGAGGCTGAAGTGGACCGGTTCTATGAAGACCTACAACACCTCCTAGAACTAACACCAAAAAATGATGTCCTCATCATCATAGGGGACTGGAATGCTAAAGTAGGAAGTCAAAAGGTAACTGGAATAACAGACAAGTTTGGCCTTGGAAAGCAAAATGAAGCAGGGCAAAGGTTAACAGAGTTTTGTCAAGAGAACACACTGGTCATAGCGAACACCCTTTTCCAACAACCTAAGAGGCGACTCTACACATGGACATCACCAGATGGGCAACACCGAAATCAGATTGACTATATAATTTGCAGTCAAAGATGGAGAAGCTCTATCCAGTCAGTAAAAACAAGACCTGGAGCTGACTGTGGTTCAGATCATGAGCTACTCATTGCAAAATTCAGACTTAAACTGAAGAAAATTGGGAAAACCACGAGGCCATTCAGGTTTGACCTAGATCGCATCCCTGATGAATATACAGTAGAGGTGAAGAATAGATTCAAGGGTCTGGATTTGATAGATAGAGTGCCTGAAGAACTATGGACAGAGGTTCGTGACATCGTACAGGAGGCAGCAATCACCACCATCCCAAAGAAAAAGAAATGTAAGAAAGCAAAGTGGCTTTCTGATGAGGCTTTACAAATAGCAGAGGAAAGAAGGAAAGCGAAAGGCAAAGGCGAAAAGGAAAGATTTACCCAACTGAACGCAGATTTCCAGAGAACAGCAAGGAGAGATAAGGAGGCCTTCCTGAATGAACAGTGCAAAGTAATAGAAGAAAACAATAGAATGGGAAGGACTAGAGATCTCTTCAAGAAAGTTGGAGAAATCAAGGGAGCGTTCCATGCAAAGCTGGCCATGATAAAGGACAAAAACGGTAGGGACCTAACAGAAGCAGAAGAGATTAGGAAAAGATGGCAAGAATACACAGAAGAACTATACAAGAAAGACCTCGATGTCCTTGACAACCACGACGGTATAATCACTGACCTCGAGCCAGACATCCTGGAATGTGAAGTTAAATGGGCCTTAGAAAGCATTACTAACAACAAAGCTAGTGGAGGTGATGGTATTCCAGCTGAGCTATTCAAAGTCTTAGAAGATGATGCTGTTAAAGTTCTGCACTCCATTTGCCAGCAAATTTGGAAAACGCAACAGTGGCCACAGGATTGGAAAAGATCAGTATACATTCCAATCCCAAAGAAGGGCAATGCCAAGGAATGTTCAAACTATCGCACAATTGCACTCATATCACACGCTAGCAAGGTCATGCTCAAGATCCTACAAGCTAGGCTTCAACAGTACGTGGATAGAGAACTACCAGAAGTACAAGCTGGGTTTCGAAGAGGTAGAGGAACTAGAGATCAAATTGCCAACATTCGCTGGATTATGGAGAAAGCAAGAGAGTACCAGAAAAATATCTACTTCTGCTTCATTGACTATGCTAAAGCTTTTGACTGTGTGGATCACAACAAACTATGGCAGGTCCTTAAAGAGATGGGAGTACCAGACCACCTCACATGTCTCTTGAGAAACCTGTATAAGGGCCAAGAAGCGACAGTTAGAACCGGATATGGAACAACTGATTGGTTCAGCATAGGAAAAGGAGTACGACAAGGATGTATATTGTCGCCTTGCTTATTTAATATATATGCAGAGTACATCATGCGAAATGCTGGCCTGGATGAATCACAAGCGGGAATTAAGATTGCTGGGGAAAAGATCAACAACCTCAGATATGCAGACGATACCACTCTGATGGCAGAAAGTGAAGAGGACCTCAAGAGCCTCTTGCTCAGGGTAAAAGAGGAGAGCGCAAAAGTGGGCTTGAAGCTCAACATCAAAAAAACTAAGATCATGGCATCCGGCCCCATCACTCCTTGGCAAATAGAAGGGGAAGTCGTGGAAGTAGTGACAGACTTCACGTTCCTGGGATCCCAGATCACCACAGACTGTGACTGCAGCCATGATTGGACTATAAGGAAGGCCGAACGCCGAAGAATAGATTCTTTTGAACTATGGTGCTGGAGAAGACTCTTGAGAGTCCCTTGGACTGCAAGAAGAACAAATCAGTCAATCCTCAAAGAAATCAACCCTGACTGTTCCCTGGAAGGCCAGATAATGGAACTGAAGCTCAAATACTTTGGCCACCAAATGAGAAGGGAGCACTCACTGGAAAAGACCCTGATGCTGGGAAAGATTGAAGGTCAAAGAAGACGGGGACGGCAAAGGATGAGATGGTTAGACAGTGTCAGCGATGCAACGAACATGAAATTGAGCCAACTTCGGAGGACGGCGGAAGACAGGAGAGCCTGGCGGGAGATTGTCCATGGGGTCGCGAAGAGTCGGACTCGACTGTGCGACTGAACAACAACAACTCCCCCTCCCCACAGTACGGTGCCAATAACCTGGTTCCATCCAGGAGCCTGGCTAGGGCTCATGCCCTGGAGAAGCTGGGCCACAAACTGAAGTCTTTAGTGAATTTAGTGAATTGTATTTATTGTATTTTATATTATTTTGTACTGTTTTAATGTTTTAACTTGGGCATTCGTGCCCCTTGTGAGCCGCCCTGAGCCTTCGGGGAGGGCGGGGTATAAATTCAAAGATAAATAAATATAAATAAAAATAAAAAGTCTGGGACTGTAGTAAGGCCCAGTCCTTAGCAGGGCTGGCCCCAGCTTATTTTGCACCCTAGGCGAGGATCCCTTCTGGCCCTCCCTCGGGTGCCGCTGCCGGCCAGAGGATTTCCGCACCAACTGACCCACTTTGCCCGGCTGCTGCCTCGCCCAGCTGCCCAGTGCCTTTCCCGGCTCCTGCCGGCGGAGCCTCCCACGGGCTGGCAGGTCGCAGTAATGGGCCGCGCTGGGTAGGGGGGCTTTTGGCGGGGGGCGGGTGCTGTTTGGCGCCCCTAAGGGCCTGCGCGCTCTAGGCGAATGCCTAGTTTGCCTAGTGAGCGAGCCGGCCCTGGTCCTTAGTGAAATAACTGGAACTACAAATCTAATCACTCTCTACAGGCAGGCCATGGGTGCAGTCTAGAAGTCGGTGGAAGAATTAAAAGGCTCTAAACAATCAACAGATAATAATGATAGGAAAAGCTGAAGGTCGCATAAAGGAAGCCCTGGCCCTCAGTTTACAAGCCCTGAATGAGGCTTTGAATGATAGGACATTTTGGAGATAATGAATTCATTCAGTCACCACAAACTGGAAATGACTTGACAGCACTTAACACACACAATCAATAACTGCACCTTCCCCAGTTCCCTCCGTCATATATGAGGAAAGCTTTATCAGGCAATTGGAGTATAAAAAGGTCATGCTGGTGTAGGGTTGGCAACCTCCAGGCAGGACCTGAAGATCTCCCAGAATTACAACAGAACTCTAGATGGCAAAGATCAGTTCCCCTGAAGAAAATGGCTGCTTTGGTTTCTATGGCATCATAGCCCACTGAGGTCCCTCCTCTCCTCAAACCCCACCCTCTCTAGCCACTCCCCAAACCTCGATAAATTTTCCAATCTGGAGTTGGCAACTGTACCCTCTGAGTACTCTGCAGGCAGACCTTGTGATCAGGCCACAGTAACAAGTTGTGGACCCTGCTCCTGGCTTTCACTTCCTGCCACCTCTTGGGGGGGGGGAAATAAACAAAAAATGGCCATTGGGCTGATGGTATGATGTCACTTCTGGGGAAAAGCCAGAAGTGCAGAGGTAATTTCGGAGGGGATCGTGGGGGATCGCAGTTCCCCCGGGTGAGGTACGGGGGGCGGGGAACATGACGAAGCCCCGCCCCCTGCTTCCGGCCACCCTGCTTCCGGCCACCCTGCTTCCGGCCCTCATTCAGCCAGGAGGAGGCAGGAGAAGAGGGAGGGTAAGTTGCTTCCTCCCTGCCTCTCCCCACCCCTGCCTGCCTGGGGCCAGGGAGGGCCTTCGCGGGGCTTCCTCGCACTCCCGCCGGCCTTGCAGGTCCACTGCCGGGCCCTTAGCTCTTTTTCTACGAAACGACCCTTGCAGAAGTGATGTCAATCACCATGGTTTTACCACAGAATTCCCAGCTATTCTTAGAATAAGTTTCTCTAGAAGTGAGACCTTGTTGTCACCAACTGCATCCCCATGCACCCCCCCCCCCCCCCCCCCCCCAGCCTCCTGCTTCTTAGTTTTAAACCAGAATATAGAGCTGGAATAAGAAGACTGACACACCCCTGTAATTTCAGTGAGAAAATTACCATTCGAATGCAAAGAACACCCAAATCAGCAGTTTCCTAATATTTACTTGAGTAATATTTATACATATCGACACTACCTTATTTTGTTTTTGTTTTTTTAAATATACTAGGAGTTGTTTTTGTTTTATCAGAGAACAGAGAAAACTTTACTCCATTGCTTTTCACCAGTATTATAGTTTGGGTCAGACTGTGAACTGGTAATGAAAATGTGGTCTGTTTGACACTCCTTTATTTCAGCTGTATTGGACAGGGGAAATTAAAATCTGAGAAAAGGCATTTCTATGAAAAGAAAAAATTGGAAATGGAGAGAAAGTGATGCATAAGAACACTCTGTATGATATCACCACAAAAGAAACAAAACACGGGTGAGAAGACAAGGGTATCTACACAAAAAAGGGAAACATGGTATCTATTCCATACACATCCAATAAATGACAGAAAAGAAAGAATCCATGCACAGAACGTGCATCTACCAGACATTCTTCACATTTTATGGTCCTTGAGGAATTATTTACTACAGAGGAAGAAGAGGGAAATGTAGGAAAACAAACTGCATAACCATCCCCCAGGCTTATGAAAGATCTTAAGCCCAGGGACACCTGTAGGTATGAGGGCTGCCAGCAACCTGCAGGAAAAAAATGTCTTGCCCCTTTAATGTGTGCAAATGGGCGGCTGTAACATTTCATGGCACAGAGGTAAATAACATCACTAGAACCTGGTAAATAACAGATCATTAAGCCTCTGTGAACGGAGCAGAACTAGGGTTGTCAGCAATGTTCCCTCTAAGCTGTGGAGTCTTGTGAGCAAAAATTCTGGTTTGTGAGCTGCTGGCATTAAAGTTGTGAGTGAGCGATTTGGCTGCTGCACAAGTCAGTTTGCTCTGGAACCTTCCTTCCTGAGCTGAGACAAAAATGTGTGAGCCGGAGGCTAACAAACTGTGATCCAGCTCACACTAACTCAGCTTAGAGGGAACACTGGTTGTCAGACATACTGGTGGAAGTGGGGGTCCCCCACTGACAGGCCCTGCTGCCAGCTGCTGATCAGCTGGCTGGTGGGGGGACTTACCTGGAGAAAGAGAAAGGCCCAGGCATCGTTGCCTGCTCACACAGGAAGTTACTTCATCACACTAGCGACGTCATTTCCTGTGTGATCCTGGTGGCAAGGCCTGGGCTTTTCTCTTTCTCCTGGTAAGTCCCCTGAGGATTGTCAGATCCCAACAATGCACCATTGGGGGGTGGAAGGGAACTTTCTGGGAGTGGGAAGAAGTGCCGTGATGTGCCTATGTCACCAGAAAATGACATGGGCTTGTCGGGGATGTCAGGCAGCAACAGTCTGGTTTTTGAGCAAAACTCTATGGTAGAATTAGCTACAAATCATAGAGTTTTGCTCAAAAACCAGAGTGTCACCGCCCAACAACCCTGATATGCCTATGTCACTTCTGGATTATGTATGCATGTCATGGTTATTTCCAGCTTCTCAGAGGTAAGAGAGGGTAATTGGGGGGGGGAGCACTCAGAAGTGAGAGACCCCTGCCTGGACCAGGGGATCTGGCAACCCTAAGTCCCCTCCCATCCCCTTTCAGTTGCCAGGAGGAGCCTGGCAATCCTAAGCAGAACATCCCCCCCCCCCCCCGATGGGTTTATTCCTGCCTAGGAACCTTATCGGGGTACAAGCCTACAGACTGTCGTTGGCATCCCTTCAATCTGTATTCAAGCTTCTTCCACAGGAGACAATAGATAGTGAATTCATTTGGATGTTCTGGATTTTGGCAATTCATGGAGCATATTAATTTTATGGTTAATATATCAGGAAATATAAGTATTGAAACTTATTTCCAGATACCGCTAAGATCCTTAAAGAGCTTCCTGCCACAATTAAAAACACAGGCATTTTCTACAAGTCTCTAAGAACAAGCAATACTTAAGAAATGCAGATATTCCAGAAACAAATTCACAGTCATGTGCAAAAGCAATCAGTGAGCATTAAATTAACCTTTGACACTACCTGATCTCTTTAGTGCTCTAAGTTTCATTTGCATTCTAAGCAAGTTAAATTGGGACGCATTATATTCAGTTTAAATTACAAAGCAAAGTGTACTGTCTGATGTAACAAAAGCATCCAGAAATTAAAACTGGCATTTCTATCATGAGCTGAAGAACATACGTGATGTTAGATGGTAATTGTTGTAGATGGAGACAAACACACCTATACTATGGGATGCGATTTTCCCAAACCCAGTGTTTCAGGAAATCTCACTTTAAAATGAATCACATTTTTTAAAAAGCCACAATAGCAACAAGGAAGATCTGAAAGCTTTTCATAGCATGCTTCAATGCAGAAATTAACTATAATTCTTGATCCTTTTCCAAGCAACCTTATGATGCAGAACATCATTATTCCATTTTACAGACCATAAACTGCAACTGAGGGCAGATTCATATACTCTTAAATTCTTTTGTGAGAAGCAGCCCTGTAAAAACAGCCATCTGGATGAAGTAGCATTTCTGTTGATTTAACTGTGTTGAAGATAGGGTTGCCAGGTCCCCCCTGGCTACCGGCAGGGGGCAGGGTAGGGTTGTCAGTTCCAGGCTGAGACATTCCTGAAGATTTGAGTGTGGAGCTTGGGGAGGACAGGAACATCTGCGGGGTACAATGCCATAGAGTCTACCCTCCAAAGCAACCATTTTTCCTAGGGGAACAGATCTCTGTAATCTGGAAATGAGCAGTAAATCTTGGAGTCCCCAGGCCTCACCTGGATGCTGGCATCCCTAGATGAAGTATCATTTCTTGCCCAAAGGGTTGCCAGGCATGATTATCACGCTGGTAGGGGGATATGGGTGGACAGTGACATCCTTGATGCGATGACATCACACAAAAGTGACATCTTTGAGTCAGCGATGTCAAGCGACACTCTGCTTTTTGGGCAAACTCTATGGTTAAAAGTGGGCTCAAGCCATAGAGTTTTGCCCCAAAAGCAGAGCATCACCACATGATATCACTGATGTGATGATGTCACTTCCGTGTGACATCATCATGTTGGGGACATCAGTGTGCAATGTCCAGGGTGGGGTTTTCCCTACTAGCTAGCTGGCTGGCGGCAGGCAGAAACCCCCCAAATTGGGGTATCCCCTGGCTGGACCAGGGGGCTGGGAATCCTACATGCCAGCCATTTGGGTGAAAACCAGTTTGTAGGCATGACAATTCTTTTCCATTTCCAAGCAATTGAGTTATCAATAACTCCACAGGTGGGATTGCCAGGGGAGGGGGGTTGTACTATGCAGAAGACTTTCTGACACAGATTTCCATGTCAGGACAACTGTGGATTATCAGCAGAAATTATATTTTATATGCTGAATAGAACGTCCAGTGACCAATCCTATAAATGTTTGCTCAGAAACAGTCATCTCTCCCCACCCCACATAGGACTGCAGCTCTACTACGTTTCTTTTGTGAGTAATAACAGTTGACAATTAATGTCTTAATTGTATCCAACGCAATCAGGCCTTTGATGATTACAAAGATCATGAAGCCACTGTCAAAACAAGCCTTTCACCACTGGAGATATCATAACATAGATCCAAGCTGCCTAGGGAGGTGGTGAGCTCCCCCTCATTGGCAGTCTTTAGGCAGCGGCTGGACAAACACTTGTCAGGGATGCTCCAGGCTGACCCTGCTTTGAGCAGGGGGTTGGACTAGATGGCCTGAATGGCCCCTCCCAACTCTGTGATTCTATGGATGCAGATATTATACACACATAGCGGTGATGCCCATGCATGTGACCTACCTATTCAGCTATTTGGTACAACTCAAAATGCTAGTGATGTTTGCTGCTACTAATAAAGTACCCCATCCAGATGTTAAGGGAAGTTTCTCAGAAATTATGGGGTTTCCAGAATCAGGGTGTGATTCTAGCACAGTAATCTTCCGACTTCTTGGGCTCCTGTTCCACTTTTATTTATTTATTCACAAAATTTGTATCCTTCCTTTCTGACCTTACATGGCTGCCAAGGTGGCCAACCATTTAGAACACACATGATAAAACTGCATTATAATACCATTAAAACCAATCATTAAAACAATGTTTAACAGTTAAAAAAACAGAGTACATAAAAATAGTACATACAAAAAATAAAAATATTGGTTAGGAAGGCGGGATCACTGAGAGAATGCTGAATGAAACAAAAAAAGTCTTCACCCACTGGCAGAATATGACAACAGGAGGGGACAGACGAATCACCCTGAGGAGAGTTCCAGAGCTTTGGTGCCATAACCAAGAAGGCCCCCTTCTGGGTAGTTACGTGCCTAAACTCAGAAGATGTGGGCACTCGCTTGCCTGCACTACACTGGTACATAAAGTCATTCATGCAGGGAAGAGTAACATTCATCCAGCTGCACTTCTCACCATCAGTTCTCCCAGTACCATCTGACTTATGGCAGCAGAAACCATAGCCTCTCAGGTGGCTGTAGGACTTCCTTGCCTTGTTAATACTGTTGCCTTTCTAGTCCACCGTGATATCATCACCTAGGCAAATCTCAATGGCTATATATGAAAGTCTTGTATCCTGGAGATCAAGAGAGCAGCTTGGATGAATGAATAGCCAGTTTGGGCTGTGAATTGCCCCAAACAGGAGCCAAAGGGAAGCTCTGGGACCATTTTGCCCTCTCCCTAGCCCTCTTTCACACTCAAGAGTCTTCACAATTGCATGTTTTGATTAGCCCAGGATAGCACACACTAGAAGAAGAGGAAGAGAAGGAAGAGGAGGAGGAGGAAGAAGAAGAGTTGGATTTATACCCTGCCTTTCACTCAAAGTTTGCAAGGAGAAGGGCTTGTACTTTTAATAGCTGCATTGCAGAACAGGGAATCTGGACAAGTGTGCTTGTCATGCAGAGGTGGGAAAAAAAACCTTATCTGGCTAACAGACCTTTTTTTAAAGCTCCTTTGCAGCTGGTCTTTCTTTTTATAAAAATGCTGCTACTGTTGCTGCGAAACACTTTAGGTTGGGTTATGACCCATTCTGAGGTCCTGATCTACAAGCTGAAGAGGAATGCTGCAGAATAATTCATTGTGGGGAGCAAAGGGGTGAGACTGATAGTTATTGTTTCCAGCCAACTAGCTATGGCAGCTCAGTAGGATATCTACAGCGGGAAATCCTTATCCCTCCTAGTTCGCTGCACTCACTTCTGCTTGCTGGGTTGGTTGGTTGGAGAAGTCTGCAAGGGAGGCATGCACTAGTTAAAAACCATCAGCAAGCTCTTCCAATTTGTGCCTGAAACTCACACATGGATGGCTTTTGAAAATGAATTTGCTATGATTCATGAGGCTATGCTATTTTCTGGTTCAGATATGCAGGGTAGCAGAAGGAAGCGTGGAAAACAGTTTTGGAGTCATCCCTGTGAGAACCTCCCTGTAGGAACTGAGAGCCAAGTGAACAGAGATCAGTTCACCTGGAGAAAATGGCCCCTTTGGCATTTGGACTCTGTGGCATTATACTCCATTAAAGTCCCTCCTCTCCCCAAACCCTGCCCTCCTCAGGCTCCACCCCACCAAAATCTCAATGTATTTCCCAAACAGAAGCTGGCAAGACTAAATGCCCAAATCCAAATTCCCACTCTGCCATAGAAGCTCATTGGATGACCTTGGGGCAGTCAGATTCAGTTGGGTAGCCATGTTGGTCTGAAGCAGAGGTCATTTCGGGGGGGGAACGCGGGGGAACACAGTTCCCCCGGGTGAGGTGCAGGGGGGTGGGGCACATGACAAATCCCCACCCCCTGCTTCCGGCCACCCCGCTTCCAGCCCTCATTCAGCCAGGAGGAGGCAGGAGAAGAGGGAGGGTAAGTTGCTTCCTCCCCGCCTATCCCCACCCCTGCCTGCCTGGGGCCAGGGAGGGCCTTGGCGGGGCTTCCTCGCACTCCTGCTGGCCTTGCAGGTCCACCGCCGGGCCCCTGATGTCAGGGGGTGTGGCATATGCTAATGAGTTATGCTAATGAGTTCCCCTAGCTCTTTTTCTACGAAATGACCCCTGGCCTGATGTCACAGAACAAAGTTTGAGTCCAGTGGCACCTTTAAGACCAAGAGAGTTTAATTCTGAGTGTAAGCTTTCGTGTGCATGCACACTGTCTACCTCATAGTCTTGCTGTGAGGATTGAAATGGAGGAGTGGAGAATGTTGTAATGGGTCCCCATTTGGGAGAAACGCAGGGTTTGTTGTTGTTGTTGTTCAGTCGCACAGTAGAGTCCGACTCTTTGCGACCTCATGGACCACATCACGCCATGGACAGTAACAAAAGAAATGGCAGGGCATGAATGTCTAAATAAAATATACATAAATAAAATTTCAGTCTCCAAACCTGGAACCCAACTAAGTGATGTACTGCAGTCTTTTGCATTCAGATCCCAAAACCTTCTTCAAGGGCACAAAGGAATAATATTAACTGCTGCTATTGGTAGACAGTGTGAAGCCTCTGGATTGGCTAGGCCTGGTATAAATATTAAGATTCTAATGTCTGCAGGAGTGGCCTTAGGCATGGGCCATTTGGGGCAACTGCCCCAGACCCTGCGCTAGATGGGACCCCCACTTCCCTACAGCCAGCTGCCCCCACCTTACTTCTTCCCTGAAGCCTTCACAGTTGTGGCATCTCAGGGGCAATGGTTTCAGTGAGTTGGAAGCTGGCTGCCTGAGTGTGGGGGGTATGTGGGGGAGGGTAAGATGATCAGCCGTACAATAAAGGGAAACACAAGCCAGCAGCTTCAGCTCTGCAGGAAGGAGGTGTCCAGTGAAGCCCTTCACTACATAGGGAGCGAAGAAGTAACGGTGTGTCTGAGGGAAGGCCCTTGGTATACAAGCAGGGAGGAAACACCCTATGCAGCCAAGCCTTGCATGGCTGGCTGAAGTGATGGGGTCTTAGAAGTGTGGGGTCTTCCACAGTGATTCTGGGGGCACTCTGTGAGTTCTAACTAGCGGCCTAGGGTTGTCAGCCTTCATGTGGCAAGGTGACGTCTCGCTATTACAATTGATCTCCAGACTGCAGAGATCACTTCCTCTGGAGAAAATGGCCACTTTGAAGGATGGACTCAATAGTACTATACCCTCCTGAGGTCCCTCCCCTCCCTGGGCTCCAAGCCTCCACCCCCCCAAATCTTCAAGTATTTCCCAACCGAGAGCCGGCAACTCTACTGGGGCCCCAGAATCGCTAAAGCCACTCCTGACCTTCTGCCTTTGCTTGGTCAGCAGCACAGTATTTTCCGCTTGTCTCACTGCTGCTTCCAGTTCAATCTGCTGACTTCAGGGGACACACCCTCAGAGACCAGACTTTGGTATAGCTGTCCTCAATCCTGCCCTGGCTCTAGTTGGTTTGGCTTTCCATGTGGTCCTTCCAGATTCCATAGCAAAGAAATAGGGTTGTATATTCTGAATCCAATAGCAGAAAAGAAGGAATGACTAAAGCTTGCAAGTTACAGTGAACACACACACAAGCTATGTGCAGTGTACGCTTGATTTTTTAAAATATGTGCATTGAGTAATTCTCATGTTACAGCCAGCTCATGTATAGCTGAACATGTGCTTGAAACCTCACATTTTATCCAGTACCAGTTCACAGTTTCATTTGTAAAATGAATGGACGTTGGCTCTTTCTTGCAGATGTATGCACTTATGCACAGGATGTATTTATGTTCACAGTATCATGTGAACAGGGCAATAGCTTGACCTGAAAAGGTGATCTATAGTAGCTGGTTTGCCTTTGGCTCTGTCTGCTATTGCAAATGGGATAAAGCAAGGCCAGGTTATCATGGCAAGAGACCCATGCCCCCTTGTTGCACTAACCACTGAAGCAACATACAGAAGGACACCAAGAGTAGAATGCTGTTGCTTCTGTCCCTCGCTTGACTGCTTTAGAAACTTAAATTAGAGCTCAAGTGGAAACCCGATTGCTCCCCAGTGGCTACCGAAGCCCTAGCTTGCCCGGCTAAAAGCCATTTTTCCACTTCTCTGTCACACAGAGCCAGCCATGCTCATCTGTCTTGGAAGCAGGTAATTAGTTCCAGCTGCTGACCTTCTTGCTGAGGAGGAGAGACTGTGATAGGAAGGAATCTCACCCTTCCCGCCCCCGAATCTTTCGGAACCTGTATTCTGCCAATATGTGCCAGGATACCAAAGAAAAATGCTTTCTGATATTAGTTATAAAGGTTTTTTAAGAAGTGCTCAAAGTTCACTATATCCTCATTTATTCATGTATATCCCACCTTTCTTTCCAATGTGGACCCAAAGCAGCTTACTCTGTTCTCTCCTCCTCCATTTTATGCTTATAACCCACCCTGTGAGGTAAGAACATAAGAGAAGCCAATGTTGGATCAGGCCAATGGCCGATCCAGTCCAACACTCTGTCACACAGTGGCCAAAAATACCAGGTGCCATCAGGAGGTCCAGCAGTGGGGCCAGGACACTAGAAGCCCTCCCACTGTTGCCCCTCCAAGCACCAAGAATACAGAGCATCACTTGCCCCAGACTGAGAGTTCCTATCTATAGATTGTGGCTAATAGCCACTGATGGACTTCTGCTCCATATGTTTATCAAATTCCCTCTTGAAGCCGTCCATGCTTGTAGCTGCCACCACCTCCTGTGGCAGTGAATTCCATGTGTTAATCACTCTTTGGGTGAAGAAGTACTTCCTTTTATCTGTTCTAACCTGACTGCTCAGCAATTTCATTGAGTGCCCACGAGTTCTTGTATTGTGAGAAAGGGAGAAAAGTACTTCTTTCTCTACCTGCTCTATCCCATGCATAATCTTATAAACCTCAATCATGTCACCCCTCAGCCATTCTGTCTCTAAGCTAAAGAGCCCCAAGTGCTTTAACCTGTTTTCATTGGGAAAATGTTCCAACCCTTTTATCATTCTACTTGCCCTTTTCTGCACTTTCCCCAATGCTATAATATCCTTTTTGAGGTGTGGTGACCAGAACTGTACACAGTACTCCAAATGAGGTCGCACCATTGATTTATACAGGGGCATTATGATACTGGCTGATCGGTTTTCAATACCCTTCCTAATAATCCCCAGCATAGCATTGGCCTTTTTTATTGCAGTCACACACTGTCTCGACATTTTCAGTGAGTTATCTACTACGACTCCAAGATCTCTTTCTTGGTCAGTCTCTGTCAGCTCAGACCCCATCAACGTGTATTTATAGTTAGGTAGGTTAGGCCAAGAGCATGCAACTGGCTCCAGGTCACCTAGCAGGTTTCCACGGCAGTGAGGATCTGAACCCGAGTTCTAACAGCCCCTTTTAGGTAGGGACACTATTTTAAGCTCACGTTACTTTTAATGGAGAGCAGAAGCTATAATGGCATTTTTTTTTAGGCCATTCAATAAATTCATCTCTGTCTCAGCCTCATGATTCGGTACTTAGAATAATATAAAGCTCAATCCCCCACAATCAAATTCAAGTTGTAAAAATAGGTTTGAGAATTTCCTCTCTCCCAAATGGTCATAATAGGTTTGACTCTGCATCAGATTTTCTTGAGAGGACAACACAAAAGCTTAATTGCTATGGTTATGCAGAAGATGATGGTAGAGAAGGAAAACACCCTGTCAGCCTCAAAGGGCAGAATATCAGGATCTCCCAGCCATTCTGTATGCATGTTATGTATTCACTGTATTAAATGCAATGTTAAGCTTGAGTTTCAGCCAGGATTCTAAGCTGGAACAATCCTATTGGTTGAAGGTAAAATGTAACCAATCAAAAGCTTAAGAACTGTGCTGGAGGGAACAAACCTGATTGGACTTTATTGTAAGAATACTATTGGTCCTTAACTATTCCTGGGCGTGGCTACACCAGCCCGGGATTGTTTAAAAGGGAGCTAGGCTCCACTGTTTGTTGTTGTGTGTTCTTCTGAGGTTCCTGTTGTTTAATAAAGCTGAAATCACTTCTTACTACGGCGTTGAGTCAATACTTGACAAATGGCGACGAGGGTGGGATGCTAGGACGGGTAGGCAGCCCCGCTAATCCAACGCTACAACGGAGAACGAAGACGCACATATGACTGAACACAGGCCAAATATTTTACGATGCATGAAGCCACAGAGCCAGCCATTGGTGGAGCCTACAAAAAAACAGTATGCAAATGGTGCCTCTGCCTGACTGTCATTTGCAATTTACAAAAATAATCTTAGGAGATAAATAAGGAGCTGATCTGTAGAGTGCTTAATATGGCCTACGTGGCATTCAGCAGCTTTGCATCACTAATTTAGTTGAAACTTGATTAAAGTCTGGATTAAAATAACTGAGGGTAATATAAAATGAGATTGTAGCCAAGGCTGTGAGATAGGAAAAATGAAGGATATAGAAGTGATCAAATGGCAAGTTTCATTGGATTTTGATTTGTGTAGCAATCTTGTGAGATCTAAAGGTCCATCATAGGGGATCGGTCCCGCCACAGCTACTGGCCATGACAGGCAAATGGAATTCCCAGGTACAGAAACCAGGGCAGGAAGGCACAGGAACGGGGTACTGGATGGCTCCCAAGTTGGCCACACCCATCAGGAACTCATTAGCATAATAGGCCACACCCAATAGCAGAAACTCATTAGGATTGGCTACATTAGGGGTGTGTGGCCTAACATGCAAATGAGTTCCTGCTACAAAAAAGCCCTGGGTTTTGACAACAAACAAGGTAAACAGAATAACAAGCAAAAGGTGGGTGTGGCTGGATAACCACACTTCTGGTAACATGGGGGTGCAGCCTAATGTGCCAATGAGCTGTGCTGTCAGGGGTGTGGCCTAATATGCTAATGAGTTTCTGCTGTTGGGTGTGGCCTATTATGCTAATGAGTTCCTGCTGGGCTTTTTCTACAAAAAAAGCCCTGACAGAAATGATATACTTCTGAATACCAGTTGTTAGGAGGCAAAGAGCAGGGAATTAGACAGATGGCCTATAAAACCCCTTCCAGATATTAAGATTCTACAACAGCACTGTAGCCTTTGATCCCTGATACTTAGCTTCCTGGAGGCATCTCTTGGCCATTGCTGGAAACAGGATAATAGTCTAGAAGGAGGGTCAGCCCTAAAGGCTAGCAGAGACTGGCAGGAGCAGAATTTTTTTTTGGGGGGGGGGGTTGAATTGCAGTGGGAGGGGTAAGCACAAAAGTCCTGTTCTCTGGATAGAAATTCTTCTGCCCGTTGGAATGCTCTGTTGGATCTAAGCCTGTGAATGCTGCTTCACTCATGCTAAAGGGGATCCATCTCCTATGGAATGGTGGTTGCTAGGGTTGCCAGGTCCCCCTGGCTACCAGTGCGGGATGGGGGCCTAGGGTTGCCACATCCAATTTGGGAAACTCCTGGAGATTTGGGGATGGAGTCTGGGGAGGACAGGGACCTCAGTGGCATAGAGTCCACCCTCCAAAACATGCATTTTCTCCAGGTCCAGAGGAGTTAGCAGTGTTAGTCGGTTGCTGCAAAATAGTAAAAAGCCCAGTAACACCTTTAAGACTAACAAACTTTATTGTAGGATAAGCTTTTGGGAAACACAGCTGTCTTCATTGGATGCATCTGATGATGAAGACAGCTGTGTTTCTCAAAAGCTTATGCTACAATAAAGGTTGTTAGTCTTAAAGGTGCTACTTTGCTTTTTACTATTTTCTCCAGGGAAACTGATCTCTGCAGTCTGGAGATATGCTGTAATTCCAGGGGACCCCAGGTCCCACCTGGAGGCTGGCACCCCTAGTGGTTGCCCAATCTACTCCAAATGTCTTTCTCATTATCGTGTCCCTTGTTTGTTAGCAGCAGAGGTCATTTCGGGGGGGGGGTGAGGTGCAGGGGGCGGGGCACATGACGAAGCCCCGCCCCCTGCTTCCGGCCGCCCCGCTTCCAGCCCTCATTCAGCCAGGAGGAGGCAGGAGAAGAGGGAGGGTAAGTTGCTTCCTCCCCGCCTCTCCCCACCCCTGCCTGCCTGGGGCCAGGGAGGGCCTTGGCGGGGCTTCCTCGCACTCCCGCTGGCCTTGCAGGTCCACCGCCGGGCCCCTGATGTCAGGGGGTGTGGCATATGCTAATGAGTTATGCTAATGAGTTCCCTTAGCTCTTTTTCTACGAAATGACCTCTGGTTAGCAGCATTCCAGCACAAGAAGAATTTCCACCATTGTATTTGGCTATCTTTTCTTACGAAGAGCCCGCTAACAGTGTCCACTTAATTGTTATGACATTTGATGGGGGAACCTGCTGATACACTGGTGCTCGTTGAGATGCACTTAGAATTTTTCCTGCATCAACTGAATTAATAGGACCATAGGTAGGGACAGGGGAGGGAATGTATTACAAGAAACAAATCTCAAACTCGAGTTATATAAAGCTTGCATCTCTAATGAGTACATCAAAAACGATTTCAACACTGCAAAAGGCTATTTAGATGAGGAATTGTTGTGTCTCCCTACCGAGCAAGGTCTGGCAACCGCTGCACAAACAAACATACAACTCTGCAGGAGAAAGGTTCTTTATGGACTTTTACAGGTGGGTTTAAAAGAACAGTTTGAAAAAGAAAAGAGACTGATTTCTAAGAGGCACCCAGCTGGGTGACTTCATTGAAGTTGACTAACGTTATATGAGTAAATCCTTTCATCTCTTTTTGAAAATACAATTTGCCTTTGCTGAACAACACAGGGAATGTTGTGTGTGTTAAAAGTCTTCCACTTCCCTATATTAAAACACCAACCACCTCCACACCTTCTAGAAACACAGTCCCACCCACAAGGTCTGCTGAAGCTTTTGTGTGGAAGCCGACATTGTGGGTCAATGCCTCTAGACGATTTGGAATTCAAATAGAATCCCCCCCCCCTAGTTCATTTATGGTAAAGTTGAGATAAGGAGAACTATCTGCTTTTAGCAGATGTGATCTTAATTGCTAGAATGGCCTTACATGAACAATACGAGCCAAATGCCACAGTTTTATGAGGAAAAAGGAAACAAACACATTTGAAACTTCTACCCCTGGGCTCAAACGATAAACTGCTCCTTGGAAAGATCACATACAGAATTGTACTTCTAATTGGCTTGGAAGTTTAATGTCGGGCTATCGGTGGATTTAATCTGAACTGCTGTCGTCACAATTTGTGTCTTTCCAGCCACATTAACTTCAGATAACATTGTGTAAGATTGACAGTAACAAACTGTAATGTCCATATATGTGTATTTTAAATAAATGCACGCTACAGTGTTTTGTATGTGTGCATGCTAAGCACAGTTAAGTGTCTTCCGACTTGTGGTGACTCTATAAACTAATGACTTCAAAAGATCTTATCATTAACCGCCTTACATAAGAACATAAGAGATGCCAATGTTGGATCAGGCCAAGGCCTATCCAGTCCAACACTCTGTGTCACACAGTGGCCAGAAATACCAGGTGCCACCAGACAGTCCACCAGTGGGGCCAGGACATTAGAAGCCATCCCACTGTTGACCCCCCCAAGCACCAAGATGACAGAGCATCACTTGCCCCAGAGTCCCTATCTATACCTTGTGGCTAATAGCCACTGATGGACCTCTGCTCCATATGCTTATCTAATTCCCTTTTGAAGCCGTCCATGCTTGTAGCCGCCACCACTTCCTGTGGCAGTGAATTCCAAGTGTTAATCACTCTTTGGGTGAAGAAGTACTTCCTTGCTCAGGTCTGGCAAACCGAGAGCCCTCGTGGCTTCCTTGATGGAGTCAACCCATCTCCTGTTGGGTCTTCCTCTTTTCCTGCTGCCTTCAGCTTTTCCTGGCATGATGGTCTTCTCCAGTGAGTCTTGTCTTCTCATAATGTGAAGAAGAAAGGGGGCCATACCAAGGCAACATAAAAATGAAGAAGCAAATGGTGCAGAAGAAAAATAATTTCTAATAATTGTACAACCGCTTTGCGTCATAATTAGAGCTGCCAAGTCGCCTCGGGGGGCGGGGAAACCCCTGCCCCAGAGGCTCATTCCCCGACACCGGGGAATTGGGCCCCAGGGGGAACCCCACCCCAGCGTGCGCGTCACCAGGAAGTGATGTTATGACGCCGGACACGCTGGGGGCGGGGCCACGGCCATACAAGGGAAAACTCTATGGTTTTCCCTTGTATGGTCGTGGCCCTGCCCCCAGCATGCCCTGCATCATAACGGCACTTCCTAGTGACGTGCATGCGGTGCGTGTGCACGCACCGGGAGCCACACAGGAGTCCCCCGCAGAGGAGGTAAGTGCCACTTGGCAACCCTAGTCATAATGTGACCAAAATATGATAGCCTCAGTGTAGTCATTTTAGCTTCGCAGCAGAGTTCAGGCTGATTTGATCTAGAACCCGCTGATTTGTCTTTTTGGTAGTCCACAGTATCCATAAAACTCTCCTCGCCACATTTCGAATGACAGTGTTGTCCATGGGAATTATCTGTATGAACACAGGATGTGGTCTCTTGGGATGTGAATCAAAGCGCCAAGAGCTGTATTCCAGGCCTCCTTTCCTATTGCAACCCCTTGTATGCCTCAAATATCCACTCCTGAATGTTGGGTGATATTGTGCAAGGCATTTCATGTGACATAAGGAGCTGCAACCAGAAGAGAACTCAATTAGCATCCTACCCATGGATGTGCAAGGGTATCTTTGGATCCTAGTGATATTACTTGTTGACTCAGGTATCATTTGTAGCCCCCCCCCTCCCCCCCCCCCTTCTCTGGAAAATAACAGTAATTTATGCAAATATTTCAAAAACTTTTAAATCTCTTGGTGGAACAATTCAAATGTTATCCTAGCCAGTTCAGAGCCTATAAATGGATGTGTCAAGATAGGATTTTGACTCATGATGCATCATTTTATACTGAATCTCAATGCTTGCAAGGAAACAAAATTAAAAATATGAGATAGCGAGCATCTTGTGGCCTAGACCATATAAGAGACATCTGGTCGTCTAGTTAATTTCTCCCCAACCTGTACTTTGTTTTCTGTTCTAAAGTTTACAAAACAGGCATTTTACACACACAAAATAAATAACAGAATTTTTTTAAAAATTAAAAACACTTCCAAAAGGGCACTGAGAACATGGTATTCATGTTCAGAAGTTACCTAACAGCTACCTGCAAAAGTCACATTAAAGAGTACATAATTCTTTCTCATCAATGCTAAGCACAGGATCCTTTAAAAAAACTTTTTCGCACTATAGACTGAACTAGAAGGAAAATATGCAGGATCAGTTTGATGAGACTATAGCAGCATGGAAAAAGTATTTGTACAACCTTTACAATACAGGAAAAAGAAAAGCTACCATCTGATATGGCCTATACTGGAAACAATACCATTCAGTGGACAAAGCTTTGGATGGATTCAGGAAAGAAGTTTGGTAATTTTTCTGTGGTCTCTAACACATATCGGGACATCATACTTTAAAAAGTTTCACAAAATCGTCTTCAGCTTCCTGTGTCCTGATTCAATGGTAGTGTCATTGCCCTTTGAACAAGACAATTACTCACTAAAAGCCAGGAATTGGTTTACTTTCCCCCATGGTTCTAACATAATGAGACAAAATTAAACAAAATTTTAAGATGCAAGCAAGAAAACAGCAACACAGTTGAAGTGGTGGGCAAAGTTAATTGCTTGATCTGTTTATGTAGATCTAATTTAGAACACCAGTTGAACCTTAGCAATCTCTTCTTATTTCCTTTGAGGATTATTTATTAGTAGAGCATATGTAATTTTAATGATCCATGTGACGTTAGACTGCCCGTTCCCCACTGCGGATGCTTTTCTATGCCCTCTTAGGGTTAGTCAGCACCACTTGGCACAGGAGTTAGAGGCTGCAGGATCATGCTCTGAATATTCTGTCTCTAGGGATGCAGTCCTATGCAAGTTTACTTGGGAGTAATCTCCACCAAAACCAGCAGGAACCTCTGAGGCACAGGATGAGGATACACAGTGTTTTGTACTTGTCCATATTGTCATTAAGCTTCTGTTTTCAAGGCATTAAAACACATAGGCACAGATCCAAATCTCCATTGAGTGAGAAGAAGGGCATTTCAAGTTGCGCAGACAGGGTGGATGATTCGTGCCAATTCCCCCCTCTCACTGTCATCCCCTATATCACTTTCCATACTGTCCCCAAGAACCCCACTGATTCTCAGCAGTGGCATTTTGGGTGGGGAGGGGTGTGATGATGGCAACAATCTGTTCTCTGAATGCTACTCCACTAAGGATTCTTTAAGATCCAGACCATACAAGAATAGGCATAAAACCTCTTGTACTTGCATTAAAAAGGTAAAGGTAAAGGTTCCCTTGCTCGAAAGCCAGTCGGATCCGACTCTAGGGTTGCGGTGCTCATCTCCGTTTCAAAGCCGAAGAGTCAGCGCTGTCCGAAGACATTTCCGTGGTCATGTGGCCGGCATGACTAAACACCAAGGCGCATGGAACGCTGTTACCTTCCCACTGAAGTGGTACCTATTTATCTACTTGCAATTTCTTGCTTTTGAACTGCTAGTTTGGCAGGAACTGGAACTAGAGAAGGGAGCTCACTCCGTCATGTGGCACACTCAGGTCTTGAACTGCTGAACTACCGACCTTCCACAGCCTGCAGTTCAGCGTCTTAACCACTTGAGCCACCGCAGCTCCTTTGTACTTGCATATTGGTAATGTCTTACTGAGTCCCCTAATACTGTCTTGGATGAAGACTAGTTCTTCCACAAGCACAAGAATTTCTACCCACGGAGAACCACTTTCCCTCCTCCCCCTTCCTGCAGCAACCCAAAATGCCCCCCAAAATCCCCAGGAAAAGGAGACTTCCAAGAAGGATTGGGGGGTATTTGGGGCTGCCTGGGAAACGAGGAGGCAACAGAATTGCACTCCATGGATCAAAAGCCTTGCTCTTGTGGGAATGCTAGTCTGGATCCAAGCCATTGTATTTTGGACTCAAGGACTATGCGATCATATAAAATGAGTATATTTTCATACAGCTTAATCAAAGGGTAAAACTCATCAGTGTTATGGCTTGCACTGCATACTGAGCAGCGAATGCAATTAAAACATTGCATTAGCTCAACAATTATGAATTTGGGCAATAAGCGTGTACCAAAAAGAGGGCCCTTGAGAAACATAGCTGGGTCCAGAATTACCTTTTTATTCAAGATGAGTTTTATTACCTTGGGACCCTTATGAACAGCAGCAAAGCTATCACAGTAAGGCTAATTACTATAACAAGGCTCGCCTTATTTAAAAATTAAATTTAAAAATGGGTGCTGGAATCTAGCCCTGTGAAAGTGTTTATCCTTTATACAGGATCTCCTCACCTCAAGCAGCTTTTACAGGAATTGTTCATTTGATACATTTTTCCGCGTTGGTACAACCGAAAAGGGAAAATTGCAGCAGTATTAAGAAGGGTAAGAAATCCATATTTCCCATTTTTCAGGGTTTCATTTTTATTCAATGAATTATCCGCTGAATGGGCCTTTGAATTTTATTTGGTCACGGTGTATTGTCTGGGAGCCTACTGGGACTGTTATTTAAGATGTGGATTTCAGCTGTATCCTGCAGTCCTAAATCCAGTAGAAGTTCATGCCATATATCAAAAGCAAGCCGAAATATGGAAAGGTTGACAGTAAAGAGACTTCAGACTTAAGGGGTGGTAGCTGGCCTAATTAATTACCTAGGTCCTAACTGTCCTGTTCAGGTTTAAGGAACATTAAGCAATTCTAAGGTTGCTAGGTCCAATTGTTGTGCTGGCAGGGGAGGGAGAGAGACTTTCTGGGAGTGGGGAGGAGCATTGCAACATGCATATGTAAACAGGAAGTGATGTAGGCATTGAGGGGGTGATGCTCTGGTTTGGGGGCAAAACTCTATGATAGAATCCAAATTATAGAGTTTTGCCCCCAAACCAGAGCATTGTCCCCTGACACCCCCAATGTGCCAAAGTCACTTTCAGTTTTTGTAGGGACATACTGATGATTTCCGGGTTCCTGCCGGTAAGAGGGAGTGATGGGGGGGAAGAAGACCTCCACACATATTGGGAAGTCTGGCAACCCTAAGCAGTTGTGGAAAAGCTGGAAGAGAATCTATCCCTCGCATGCCCTCTTAATGCCCCCTCCTCTTTCTGGTGAAGTCTGTCTCAATGTATCCGAAGAAGTGTGTATGCACACGAAAGCTTATACCCAGAATTAAACTTTGTTGTTCTTAAAGGTGCCAGGTGTTCTCATGCTCTCCTAATGATCACTGTTGTGTCTCTGGATAGTGGCAAGTGATAGCACCTAGCATTTATATAATACTGCACTCACTGTATTCAGATTGCTTCAGAAATATTGGTTTGTATCCTATGAAGCACACAGGGAAGGCATGGGGATTTCCCTCTAAGCTCCTCTCCTTCCTCTTCAATACCTTTTGAACACCAGGAAGATTATTCCTAGGACTATGGAACTGTACGGAGGCCATGGAGTTGTAGCATGGAGCAGGAGTAAGGTGAAAACACCTTTCAGGAACTCCTTTGCATATTAGGCGACACACCCCTAATATAGCCAATCCTCCAAGAGCTTACAGAGCTCTTCTTACAGAGGCTACTGTAAGCTCTTGGAGGATTGGCTACATTAGAGGTGTGTCGCCTAATATGCAAAGGAGTTCCTGCTACAAAAAGAGCCCATTATACATTTATGTTAGTAATCCATAAAACAACCTTGTCACATGAAATTGGGCCCTGGAGTGAGGATTAAAAAATCTGCACTGTGGACATAGGTACAGAAAGGAGAAAGGTTTTTAATAAAATGGTGGAACCCCAAGGTTTATTGAAATTACCCCAGAAAGTTCTTTTATTTTTAAAATTTCTTCATATTTATAGTCTGCCTTTCTCACAAATGCACTTAGGGCATGTCATGATCTGGGCTGTGCCCCCAGAGGCCTACTAGGCCCAGGGAGCCTGGCTAGCAGTAGGTGACGCTGGGCCTACAACTCCCAGAAGCCCCTGAGAGGTTTTGGAGCCAAAATTGACCAATAGGAAAAGAGGAGGGCTTGGAATAAAAGATCTAGTGCAGCAGGAAAAGCTGTTCTTCTTCCCAGGGAACAGAGCCAGAAGGGACTGAAGCTGCTGTGGGGAAGAAACCCTCATCCTGAGAGAAGGGTGAGTAGTCTAAGGCCACTTGATAGTGAGCTAGGGACAGTATATATTTAGATGTGTTAGGGCATTTGATTTCTTTTCTTTTCACCCACTTACTCTTATTATTCTGCACCTTGTTTGTTTGACCTCCTATAAAATAAACTATTTTCATTCTTCACTCTGCCTGGTCCTCATGCCTATTATTCAGCCAAAAGGGAGGTCTGAAGGTCTTGGGAGGGTGCTCTGGGCCTTTTCAAGGGAGCCTGGAACCAGAGCGGTGGCAGCGTCAGGTGACACTCCACCTGAGCCTTGACAGGGCAGATAACAACATGCCAACAATACAAAGCAGCATTTCATTAACAAAATAAATAATTAAAATTTTTAAACTGTCATATACATTAAAATAGTGGTCACAGTCTTACAGCAAAGATTTTTAACAGTTGTGAGAAGTCTGGCTTATAATAAGATATAGATAAAGGCCAGCATTTGTTAAAATGGGTGGCAAAAACCTCAGGGAGGCCATATATGGACATCCGCTGCCTGACCCAAAGGCTTGGCAAAACAGCTCTGTCTTACAGGCCCTGCAGAATTGGAGAAGATCTCGCGGGGCCCTAATCTCAATAGGGAGCCTGTTCTACCAGGTTGGGGCCAGGGCAGAAAAAGGCAAGACAGATGTCTTTTGGGCCACGAACCACCAAGAGGTGTTGATCCATTGAGCGTAATTCTCTTCGGGGCATATATGGGAAGAGACGGTCCCTCAGGCATGTTGGTCTCAGGCCGTGTAAGGCTTTAAAGGTTATTACCAACATTTTGAAGTGGATCCGGAACTCAACTGGCAACCAATGCAGTTGGCGGAGCACCTGCTGAATGTGAGCCCGCACAGGCATCGCTGTTAGCAGGCGCACTGCTGCATTTTGTACCAGCTGTAATTTCCGGGTAAGCCTGCGTAGAATGAATTGCAGTAATCAAAAAGGTACAGGCATAAAACAGACATCCACATAACAACTTCAAAATATAAGAAAAGGCTGACTGAGATCTCATGAGATCAGTGTCTATATTGTGGGGTTGCTTAGCAATGTTTTCAAATGTAAGAGGGACCAAGGGGAAAAAACAGTGAACTAAGAGTGAGAAAGTAATGATGGAATGGTTGGAAGGCAGGAGAAGCTGCAGCAATGGGAGGGGAGGGGGCAATCAAGAGGGAAGGAAGCGCGGTCCACAGGGGGCATGGGATTTACCCTCCCCTGTTAGTCCTTGTAGGCCTCCTTCTTGTTATCAGTTTGGTGTAGTGGTTAAGTGCACATAACTTAATCTGGGAGAACCTGGTTTGATTCCCCACTCCTCCACTTGCACCTGCTGGATGACCTTGGGCAAGCCGTAGTTCTGGCACAGCTGTTCTTGAATAAGAGCAGTTTCTGTCAGAGCTCTCTCAGCCCCACCCACCTCACAGGGTGTCTTTTGTGGGGAGGGGAAGAAAAAGGAGTTTGTAAGCCGCTCTGAGACTTTTTTGGGTAGTGAGGGGCGGGGTATAAATCCAATCTCTTCTTCTTCTTCTATTACAGATGGCGGAGGTAAGCAATAGCTGTTTGTGTATGCCCGACTACTGAATTCATGGCAGAAAAGAGAGCTGACCTGGGTGGGTACTTTCTGGTTCCCTGCTAACAGGAAAAATCCTATGCAGAATTAACTTTCCATAGGACTGCCCAGTTACGACCCATAACCACCATGGGTTTCATTC
Source organism: Gekko japonicus (assembly GCF_001447785.1). Taxonomy (NCBI): domain Eukaryota; kingdom Metazoa; phylum Chordata; class Lepidosauria; order Squamata; family Gekkonidae; genus Gekko; species Gekko japonicus. Next base: position 549,256 of record NW_015163604.1, on the reverse strand, counting down.
TGTGACTCCCTTCTACTAGACTCCTCATTTAGCAGAAGGGAGTCAGAGGATTTGACCCCATGTCTCTATGGGGCTTTGTGAATGGGTATTGTGGAACTGGTTGGTTTTTTTTAAAACAAAGGTCTGATTTATCAAATCAAATCCTCAAATGTGTTCCATCTATCTCAGAGACCAATATTTGTAATTATAGATCATGTCCGATCACCATATGGCTCATTATCCAGATATACAGAATCCAAATATATAACCAAAATATGTCATTTTTGCTTCCTATTATGGACAAAAAGCTTGTAGCCTAGTGGGAGATAATTGCAGTCTGAAATTAGTATTGAAATATGGAAAATACGTAACAGGAAGTCTGGAGACAAATTCTTTTTTCTGAAAGATGATCCATGAGCGCTGAACACAATTTCTGAATAATGTGTGGTTACTTGCCATGTAGTCTATACTTATCATTCTCAAGGTTTAGCATTAAATTCATAATATTCAGCAGGGAGCCAGCATAGTATAGCTGTCAAAAGGCAACAATTGCTGTAAAGTCAATGTACAGAAGAGTATAGTATAATCTGCTCTGAAGTATTAATAAGACCCCCCCAAAGGATACATTTTTCTGTCATACAAAATCACTATGATCAACACTCATACCTTACAGTGATTGTAGGATTACTCTTTCACTCTGTTTTCATTCTCTGCTTCCTGCAGTGTAACACACGGTGTGAGTCATAGGCTTCTCTTATAAACCAGCAACAAATCCTATATTTAAAGTACCAGAAGACAACCACATGGCTAGTATTTTGTCCCACATATCTTAAGCATTGCATATAATTTCTATCATGACTGCATGGAAAGTAAAACAAATTCCTTAGTGCAATCTCCTAAGTGCCCACAGAATACTATTTTATTACTGCTACAAAAGAAACTGGAAGAGAAGGCAACATGGTATAGCCCAATCTTGTCAGATCTCAGACGCTAAGCAGGTTCAGGACTTGGATGGGAGACCACGAAGGAAGACTCTGCAGAGGAAGGCAGTGGCAAACCATGTCTGCTTCTCACTTGCCTCGAAAAACCCTAGCTGGGGTCACCATAAGTTGGTTGTGACTTGGTAGCACTTATGTACATATGTAAGAAACCATCTTATGCCAACTGCTACAAGGCCATAAGCTTCAAGGATGGATTACATGCTGGGAATTGAGTTTTGAGCATGGAATACACAGATCTCATCTGTTGACTGGATCTGGGGACTTGGGAAAAGTGTGCTGAGTAGCTAGGCCCTCAGTTTGTGTGCATAAGCCAAGTTCTTAAGGTAAGTTCTTATGATTTCCTTTGTGGAAGCACAGTCCACAAAAACAACCATCACAGGAATTGCTCATTCTTGGAACAGGCTGAAAGTGAAGGGCCAGATCTAGGAACATACCTATGTTGCTCACAATGAGACTCAGAAGTCCTATGACTGGGGGAATAAGAAGATAGAAAGGTGTCCTGCAGACTAAATGAAAGAGTCTGTGAAGAATTTACCTGCTCCTAATCCTACCACCCACACTTTTCAGCCAAGTGATTATCACAAGGCACAATAAATGCACCTTGTAGAAGCCAACAATATTAATACGTACATGATAAGCGCCATCAAATGTTTATCAGCTACATTTCATCTGTTCAGCAATGCAAAGCAAAGTATATTTGCCATCTCTTGGCAAATGTTTGAACTGAACCCAGCCTTGCATTCATTTAACAATTATCCATTTCAAAGGACAAGTTAATACTATGTCAATAATTACTCTGACCACAAGTCTTGCATGTGCGCACCATTTTATGCAGTCTGTTAGAATCCACTGGTTTGAAAAATGAAAAATTGACCCTTCAGTGTCCATCACTTTAATGTACAAGATGTTTAAAGCATACAGCACTATGAAAGTGCTCTAGAAATGAACCGTAAACACATACACATCAGAGCCAGTATATTGTATTGCATTTTGCAAGCACAGATACATGTTCCAGTCAGCTATTTTTATTTATTTATTTATTATTTCTATTTATATCCCGCCTTTCCGGATGCGCTGGCTCAAGGCGGCTAACAGTGTTAAAATAATGTAAACAATACAGAGATAAAACAGTTAAAAATACAAGACCGGTTAAAACAGCAACAGTTACAGATAAAAACTAACAGATGATGGCGATAATCCAAATCACAATATCCAAGTTGTTATGAAGCAATGGACCAACATGGTATCACATGGACAACTTAGTTTTGTTCTGGAAGGGGCAGCTAGGTCTGCTACGTTAGCCTTCTGTATGGCATTAAGCTTTGGCATATAATTAAAATGAAGGCCCTCCCATTGCTCTTTCCTGTTTCTACTTTGATCTCTCTCCATACCTGGGGATTTGATCCACAAATATTCTGTCAGAGTTTGTGAACTTCAGTGCAGCAAAACTCCAGGAGCACAGAGGAAGCAGTCTACCCATTTCCTCCCTTTTATGCATACTCCTCTAGATGACACCATTGTTCTGGTCATGCCTGATTTAGGTATAGAAGAAACTCAAGGCATCTACTTAGCTTCCCTATACCAGATCATTTAACTTCTAGACGGTAATGCCATAGATTTATTCTGGATATGGTACACAAATAAACATGATTAGGGAATCTCTGCTTCCATTCTAAGCTTGTTTATTAAAGCATAATTATGGCATTCTTAACATAGACTAAATCCACAAAGCATATGACCACCCATCCGTTCTTACCCAAAAAATAAGCAGGTCACAGTCAAGGAGCCCCTTCTGAGAAGAAGCTTTTGCTCAATACAGCTTCCCATATTTACAGGATTTTAGAGTAATCTAACAAGGTGAACTCTCTCACTTGTTTAGGGTGCACATTCTTGGCTAACTCACTATCTTATATCTTCAAACTCCACAAAAAGCTATCTATACTTCAAAACTTCTTAGAATATAAACAAAATGTTAATTCGTTCTCACTATTTTTTATCTTAACAAAGCTGATTTAAAAATAATAATCACAAGTTTCTCATGCATGTGAATATCTTTTGGCTCTCAACCAATACATTCATCCTCAAATAACATCTTCACTTTAGGGTAGTTGAACGTTCTTGTGATTCTCAGACGCTTCTGCACCTGGGTCTCAACAAATTGTATCTATCAATAATGAATTAGATGGCTTCTAATCTACCCAAGGCCATATAATTTTTGCCACTGTGTCTTCTTCTTACTGATCTTCAAGGCTATTCTGATCTGGATCTGTGGACTCTCCTCTTGGCAGACTTTCCTGAGAGGCCAGGTTTTTTCTATGTGTGCCACAACATTCTCCATGATCTTTTGGGCCAAGTCCAGCAACTGTTCCCCTATACCTCTGGCCATATCCATGACATCATGGACCCTGGAGAATCTTTTTTTCAAAGTGCCATAGGAGCAAACTTTGTGAGATTACACAATTTACAGTGCAAGCCTATCAAAAAGTTACTCTGCACAAGTTTGCCCTGCAGTTTACATGGGCAAATACACATGCATGCCTGTGCTAAGGTTCTCTAGAGAAACTATGAAAATGCATTTGGAAGAGATCCAAATGACAAGATCAAACAGGTGCATGCTTATCACACAATGAAGATAAGCTAAGTGCCTCAATCTCCTGTTAGAGCCCAGAACTTTATTCGAACAGGAGATTTGTACACTTAAAGCACCATCTGGAAGTGCCAGAATTTAGAGCACAGTTCTGAATTGCAAACTTAGAAACCCAAATTTGGCCTGACTGCTCAGGGGATGCAATCTAAGGAGCAGTTCAAGGGAGGGGGAACCCTGATCTAATAAGATCTCACAAGGCTCTAGTTTTAAAAAGCTGCCTTTTCAGACTATTCTAGTAATCAATGTATTTTGTGTGCATTATGTTTCAGCCTTGGGTGGTCTAAAAGTCCCTTCATCAGCTTGGGGAATCACCCCCTCCCATATCTAGAGCGAGTAATCAGTATCTTGGATCATGAATGCACCAAGATTCAACTCCTTTGAGTGGGCTGGAAGGGGCTTAGACCTTTTGGGGGTACAGTACATTTCCCCATTTCATTTCTCAGATGCATGTATGTGAGCAGAAGAAAATATGAGCATGCAACAAAGCGAACAGATGAGCCGGGATAAATGAAAATCAATATCCAAGCAAAAGCATCTTTCATTCAATTGATCGAAGTCCTGTGGTAATAGAAGCAACAGAATGGGGAACTGGTGTTAACATGGCATAAGTGTAAATCCTATTTACAGGAAATACAGTTAAAAAAACTAATAGTTACCCAAGAGCAATTCAGAATGACATTGATCGTTAAGGACAAAATGAAGTAATGTGATAATTTAAGGGACACAGAGATCATTTAAGGATCACTACCATAGTCTGTTGATATCACCATTTTAATATAGCTTATATTATTCATTTAGCACTTGACACTATATGATATAACACCTCTCATTACACAATGGCTGGGCAACACAGGTGCTTTAAAACTAGATCAATACACTAAGGCAGGGGTGTCGAACATAAGGCCCACGGGCCAAAACTGGCCCATTCAGGGCTCTTACCTGGCCTGCAAGCAACTGGACATTACCTTTATTGCCAGATAACTAAGGCTGTGCATTATGCCCCTGTGTAGTGTCCAGTGCTAATGAGTAAAGGACAGTGGAAGTGAGAGGGTGAGCATCAGGGAGATACTGTAAGGAAATACTGTAAGAGTGTTAATGTTTTAAGCATGTTTGTATTTTGAGTAAAAAATAATATTGCTAAGTAGGTTTGCCTGTGTCCTTTCCAAGGCTCCCTCTAAGCTGTGGAGTCTTGTGAACAAAAATTCTACTTTGTGAGCTACTAGGATTAAAGTTGTGAGCAAGTGATATCATCGCATTGGTGACATCAGGGGCGATGCTCTGGTTTTTGGGCAAAACTCTATGGAAAATTGGGGTCAAACCACATAGTTTTGCCCAAAAACCAGAGTGTGAGTTATTGGGATTAAAGCTGCGAGTGAGCGATTGGGCTACTGCATAAATTAGTTTGCTCTGGAGCCATCCTTCCTGAGCTAAGACAAAAATGTGTGAGCTGGATGCTAAAAAACTGTGAGATAGCTCACACTCTCAGCTTAGAGGGAACACTGGTCCTTTCTAAAGCCTATATCTCCTATAACTGGCATTGCATTTTATAGCACATGTGGCCTGGACCAACAAAGTAACTTTTATGTCAGATCCGGCCTTCATAAGAAATGAGTTTGGCACCTCTGCACTAAGGCATGTGTATTCTTAGAAACGTCTCATAAGGAATTTTGAAGAGTATTCTCATACTTGGTGGTACCAGATTAAAATTAAAACACTTGAAATTAATTTTGTACATTCTTTTTTGCCCCAAGCTTCTTTCAGACAGTTTAGGTTAGTGTAGCTGAGCAGTCCCTACTTTGTTTTACTCTCACAGCAACCCTGTGAGCTAAATTAGGTAGACAGTGCATAAGAACATAAGAAGAGCCCTGTCAGATCAGAACAGTGGTCCATCTAGTCCAGCATCTTGTCTCACACTGTGGCCAACTACCAGTCACCCAATGAGCTTCATGGTAGCAGAGGGGGAGGGATTTGAATCTAGAACTCCAAGATCCTAGTTCAACACTCTCAGTATAACTCCCAAGAACTAGTAGCCCAGTAGAGGTGGCCTCAGTGTATGGAGGTTAGCAGAAGAGGGAGAGTCTGTTGCTTGGAAACGGGAAAAGATTTTGGGGGCTCTTACAGCCTTGTATGAGGGCAATATTTTTCAACCTGAAGATTGTATCTTGGTTTATGTGATGTCTGCTTTTTTTGCAATGGATCCACTGTGGTGGATTGGAGAAGCTCGCCACAGTGTTGTTGCAGGCAAGAACCAGTTCCTCGACTGAATTCACAGAGACCATCTGTTGCACAAACTTATGCATTTAGCTGTATGAATGTTGTTACATTGTTCTATATGCTGGAGTGCTCTGAGTTAGAGAGATTTAAAAAAAAATATTAAATTGTCTTGTAAATCCTGTTCCTGATTAGTCCCATAGAACCCACACAGGCAGAGGCTATTTAAGCACCACACCATGCTGGCACCGCAAGCAGCACATGATTCATTGGGGGGAAAATTCGACATCTGAACTAAATATTCATAGCAACATTTCCAGCTATTACTTGTTCAGTACGAATGGCAAATTCCAAGTGTTTTCCAATTCTGCTAGAGTCACTGGCAATGTTTTCAGTTTGTGGAAAATAAAGAAAGCTGAAATGGAACAAAATAGCCAATCAAAGCATGTTCAAATGCTGTTTCTGAATGGCTGATCCTGCCATGTGATGAGGGTCACATAATATCACGTTGCTACAATTAACCAAGAAATTAACCGATTAAAAAGGCAGGGAAGGGGAATCATGGATATGAGCTGCACATTTTGTCAAGCAGATAAGTTACACAAATATTATTAAGGAGCGAAAATGGTTCTCCTAATTTCCTCTGAACAACAAAGTGAAGTGAGGTCTGTTACAGGCTAAAAGTAAAACCAATGAACTATGGATAATCTCTATGTACTTGTGCAGCTCTGCTATATTTCATCGGCTGGCAACCTTTGCATACGGCATTCAAAGAGAGAGTTTGAGTGTAAAATCTCACACATTTGGATTTGAAAGTGGTAATTGCCATCCTAATTGGACAGGCAATTATAAACGCTTTGCCTCTGAACAGTTGGCTGAACTTAAAAGCTAGCTTTTGAGTCGGAAATTGAACACAGCATTTAGGGATGCTTTCTAGAATTAGCCACAGGCTTTGAAATGAACATGGCAAAATATGTATTAAAACTCTATTTTGCTGAAAACAGTCATTCTCAAACTTTCTTTGCACTCTTCCTTTTAGATGTCCAGATGGCATTCCTTTCCCTTTCCATCCAGACCATGGAAAGTCCTATTCCATCCTCCAGGACATTCTGCTTGAAAGGAGCCCTGCCTTCCTCCCTGTTACAACAACTTTCCACAGTCCTGTATTTTCATTTTAGGTTGTCCTGTGAGTAATGTCCTGTCCTGTGGTTTTGAAGTCAGCCTGGAGCTTTGGTACAAGGGGGTTGTTGCTCTTGTTTCTATAGGTTTTTGATGGGCTGAAAATAAATCCATTGTATGTCAACTCATAACCTTGGGCAATTGTTCTCTTAATAGACATCAGTTTCTAGACCGAAACTATTTGCTGATACAAAATGGCAACATGCCTCTTACCAACATTATTTGTGCTGGGGGGAAAAATCTGTCAGAAGAGACTGCAGTGGAATTTTAAAGTTTTTTTTTAATGATCTGCCTCTGATGGATGAAAAAAATTATGTACCGTAACAGAATTTTAACTAATTATTCCCCTTCTGCTTTGTGGATTGGCGATGGTGGTCGCTCTCCCCGGACGTCGGGGGAGTGATTAGCATACCAGCAGTATGGAGGGGTGCTACCTCAAGTGGCATCCCCACGAAGCCTTTGCGATAGGCTCCAGGCCAGAGGGCTTTTGAGGGGTACCCTCTTTGATGGCTTGATGTCAGAGAATCGAGGCTTCCCTCTGCCCTGACGGTCCTGCCGCTGTGTGGCCCTCAGGCACAAGCTGATTTGACCGGGACAAACGCTGGAGATCGAGCGGAGTATCGAATGTTGTGAGCGAGGTCAGAGAAATGACCAACAATGAACGTGAGTTCAAAATAAACGGAACATTTTAAAAGCAAACTATCCCCCCCCCCGTGGGAAAAGCGGAGCGCAAAGAGGGACGCCTCTTATGCGAAAGGACAGATAAGCGTAACGAAGGGGCAGAAGGGGAAACAAGCAGCGACTTTGTTTTGAGAGACTTACTTGAGCGTTGACATTGAGGTGATGATTTTTCGAGCCCGTGAGAAGCGGTTTGGAATTGTAAACAATCGTTTAAAATGGCGGCCTCGCAAAGAATGTTTAAAACGAAACTGCCAGGCAGTCAGAGCCCAAAACCGGAAGAGGGAGCAGAAGTCATGAAAATGTTAGCGGATATGCTTAAGCCGGTGATGGAGCAACTCAATGGTATTAACCAGCAACTGACTTCGATGAATCAAAACTTCGCAGCACAGCAGCTCCAACTGGCAGAAACGGAGAAGAAGGTGGAGCATGCGACTGAGAGAATTAAAGAGATAGACACCACAAACAAGAAAATGAAGAAAAGAATGGGAGAAGTTAAAACAAAACAAAACTTCCAAGAAGACCATTTGTTACAGCTACAAATGGAAAAAGCCAATATGATTCTCAGATTCCAGGGAGTTCCTGAATCGGAAAAGGAGGATCTGAGGAAGCTATTCAGCGAGATTATCGCTCCAGCAATAGGCTCAACAACGGATGAAGTAGAAAAAGAGATGGAGACTGCCTACAGGGCTTACTCCAATTACATTAAAAAAAATAGCCTGCCTGGAGAAATTGTGGTCAGATTCTCAAGAAGACAGACCAGAGATGCTATTTTAAAAGCGACTTCAGCAACTTCACTGAAAATGGGGAATACAATCATTAAGACCTTAAAAGACATTCCATTTGAAATACGTCAAAAGAGGAAAAGCTATAAGGACTTAATTTCTTTTCTTCAAACTAATGGAATTTCATACAGGTCCCTGAGGATGTCATCTTTAAAATCAACGACAAAAGAGAAAAGATTGATTCCATTTTTAAAGCCAAGGAATTTTTGAAACGTCAGTTGGGATTGGAGGAAGAATCCAAAGATGAAGAATCCAAATCAAGTGACTCTGCTACCTCTGGAACGGATGAGGACTCTGCTGTAGAAACGGGTGCGGGTGCAACAAAAGTTACATATGATTTCAGAGATAAAAAACTGAAGTAAAGGCAGAAGGACTCTGAAAATGGCCTTGTGAAGTAAACAAGAAGATGCTCAGAAAGTTCTCTCATAACAACTAACATATTAACACTGAAACTGAGACAAACAAGAACTCTACAAGTATATTGTTGTACTAACACTTTAATTATTAACATTTAGTTTAACACGGATATGATCTCCTCCTCTTGGGTTTTTAGTTTAGTGTGGTTATCTTTCCTTTATCCATAGATGTAGTCCCTTTCCCTCATATTTTCTTTGTAGTTTTTCTAGTCTTTTATATAGTTTATATATATATATATATAAAATATCCCTCCGCGGATTTAACCCCCCCCCCAAACAGTAATTATTAATTATTTTAACTTGTAATACTGTATGTTTATATATTTTATACATCTTATATATATTTAATATTGAACTAATTCATATACAACCCATCTGTACTGCTTTTATGTGACTTGTGCTGGTCTTTGACCATATCAATAAACTGAAACTGAATATTTCTTACAGTGACACTCATTCATATGCTATGCGATGCCTTCTATCAGTGATGGGTGCATTGCTGTCTAGTCAAATAAATACTTTACAGGAGGATCTCAGTTCTGCACTTATCTTTTCTGGGGCTTCCATATTCTGCCTCCTGCTCACAAAACCTGACAGCTGTGGTCACATGTTTATGACTAGCTCCTCTCCAGTCACCCTACACACAACACAAAGCCTGCTAGCTTCAGTCACATGGTTATGACTCACTTCTCCTCAGGATATTCGAAAGCTGACTGTGAGTGTCAGGTTGTTTGCAGAGGGTCATTGAAAATCCAATTCCCTGGAATAAACAAGAGTGGAAGGGGGAGGGAGCAAGAGGTCTTGGATGGTTATACCCTTCATTGGCACTTGCCCACAGGTCCTGCACTGCAACTCATAGCTTTGTCCCTTTTTGCTTGCTATATGGTATTGGGGTGGGTTGGTGGCTGGGGAAATGGAGCAGAGAGGAGACTGCTTCTTTAAAGGCCCAACATGGACTAGGGGATGGCTGGAAACAGGGCACCAGGCATTTGGCCTTCTTGACTAGCACAGAGCCAATGAAATGACAATGATGCCACTCTGGCTAGCCCTCTACCCTCATACTAAGACAGTTGCAGAATTTTACATGACTTTATTAGCCATCAATAACCATTGCCCATTTTGTAACCTTGACTGGACTGTGCCCAGTACTGCAGTCTCTGTTATACCAATCCTATTTATATTACCGGTGGAAGCTCTTTTACTTTATTTATTTTACATACAAACATGACTATATAAATCTGCCTTATAATGAATCAGACTATCAGTCCATCAGGGTCAGTATTGTCTACTCAGACTGGCAGCAGGTCTCCAGGGGCTCACCCACTACCCACTACCCTGGCCCTTTTAAATGGAGATGCTGGGGATTGAAACCGGAAAATTCTGCATGCCAAGCTGAGGTTCTATTTTTGTGGCATTTATTTTGCTGTGCAGAATTTATAGAGAACCAGTGCATGTCACACTGTGGGATTTGTCAAAAACAATCTCAGGGCATCAGGCTATGATAAAATGATCCAATATGGCCAACATGCTGGAGCTTCATGGCAAAGCAAGGGAGCGTATCTACAGGCAACATGTCAGATCTAGTCCACTGTAGAAGTGCATCAGGATAATGGCTATGTTAGTGTCATTTGCTGGGTTTTATTGGTTTTAACACCAGGCAAAATATAGCCCAGGGATTTTCCCCAGAACTATGCTTTCTATTAGCATATTCGTTCTTATAATCATACCCATGCCATGCGGCAGACCACATATTTGCCTTCCATAAGCTTTCAGTAAACTTGTCATGCCCCTGCCCAGTGAGCTGCAAAGTGATTCAAATGTCCAGTCCTGGATACAGGCACACAAAACCAGCAGTAACCCAATCCAGGGACATGTTGGGGGGGGGGGGAGAAGCAGCACCTTGGAGCCTGAACCCCAGAAGCAGCGGAGCAGCACACAGCCATTGTCCCCAGAAGATCTGCCCACCCAACAGGCTCCTAGTCCACTGCCTCTAAGTCTCACTTGCTGGAGATCTCAGATGAATTGCCAAAGCATTGCAGAATTCTGCCAGAGAACGAGAGTCCAAATGCAAGCATGGACCCTTTACGAAATACTTCTTGCATAGGCAAACAGGGCTGGGCTGGATCTAGCTAAGCTTACTGTAGTATTGGAATTTGGAACAAGTTTAGCCACCTTGGAGTTATCCAAGGTCCTGCAGCTTGCCTCTACCCTTAGGGGTTCCTGTGTGAATCTGAGTCTGCCCTGCAGTCACTCAGCCACGACTGGACACTTCTGACTCAAGATCATCTTGAACTAATACAAGAAGGGAAGTAGCACTGCACCCATTCCACACAAGACTTCCTGTTCTGTTTGTACCATTATGAGGGGAAAGTGCACTGGCCTTGATCAGTTAAATTATATGTAAATTATCTATAATAAAAGTGGAGATTCACACACACACACACACCAGCAATTCACTGCCGCCCAGTGAAGTCAACGAGCCCCAGCAGGCCCCAGCAGCAGGGAGGAGTTCAGGAGCTGTGGAGCTCACCTTATGCCAGCCCCTGGGAGCCTCGCACAGTTCCTCCCAGACCCTTACACTGGCTTTTGAAGCTGCTGGTGGCCCAGATGTGCACTGCTCCTTCAGTGGCGAAAGGAGAAGGCACACCATTAGCCTTGCTGCCAGTCCCACTGTGGCTCCCAGCCTTTCCCCTGCACATACCATGAGCAATGAAGCCAGGCCCATCAGAGCTCCCACCCACCCATGGTAAGCAATGCAGTCAGGTCACAACAACTCCTTGCAACTCCCCACCATCAGCAACACAGCCGGGGCCGCTAAAAGTGGAGGTAGGTATGTTGTCTGCACATGCACAGACAATGCTTTTGTTTTTAAGGGAAGATTTAAACACACACAGACACATAATTTTTACTGATTTCAGGTTTACCTGCAAACCTGGGGGTCTCCCCAAGTTTAGAGGAAAATATCCCTTATCTCAGTGTGGGCCCAATCTGCAGATTTAGAAATCTGCAGATCTACACACACTTGAGAAATGCATATATTTATATATTTATTTATACTTCTGAAAAGTACTCAGAACGTGGAGTGATTCAGCAAGAGTGATTCAGCAAGAGTACTTTATTAGTTCAGGAACAAGACAAAGAAACCAGCTCGCAGGCCGGTTTATATGCGTTCAGAAAACCCGCCACCAAGCACACCTAAACACACCCCCTACTCCCGATAGGCTATTTACAGTAACCGGGCGACCATTGGTCTCCCGGCTGGGAAGCTGGCCCTTTGATTGGGCCGGGGGTGCTGTTCGGGGCTGCTCCTTGTGGCCGTGGCGGGGCGGTTTGCTGTGGCGTTTCCGACGGCGGTGTGTCCTGCGGGTGCAACGCCGGGGGCTCTAGAGTGACCGGGGCCGAGGCCGGGTTCTGCGGTTCGGTTGCGTGGCCTGAAGTTTCGTTGTGCTCCTGGGGCTCCAGGTCCTCGGGGTCGTTCGGAAGGACCCGGCGCCGCAGTTGGTCGATGTGGCGGTGTAGCAGTTGTCCGTCCTCACAGGAGACCTCATAGGAGCGCGGGCCTCGCACCCGGACCACTCTCGCAGGGATCCAGGGTGGCCCCTGGGCGTAGTTCTTAGCGTAGACTGGGTCTTCCGGGAAGAACCCTCGGGCGGCTGCGTGTGATTCCGATGTCGGTTCCATCTCGGGGGCCCTGTCTGGGTGTAGACGGTCCAGCCGGGAGGTTAGGCGACGACCCATCAGGAGCTCCGCCGGGCTGCAGCCGGTCTCGGTGTGCGGGGTCGTGCGTTGGCCGAACAGGAACACCGCCAGCTTGTAGTCCCAGTCCTTACTGTCGAACTTGCGCAGTGTTTCCTTGGTGGTGCGCACCATGCGCTCCGCCTGGCCGTTGGTTGCCGGGTGGAAGGGCGCTGACCGGACGTGTCGGATTCCACAGTACCTCGTGAAGTCCTGGAACTCGCTGGAGGTAAATGCTGTGCCGTTGTCGGTCACCAGGGTGTCTGGAAGGCCGTGGGAGCTAAAAATGTGGCGCATGGCTCTGATGGCGGCCTTCGAGGAGGTAGACGGTACCGGCACCACCTCCAGCCACTTACTGTAAGCGTCCACTAGAATGAAAAAGATTTGTCCCTGGAACGGCCCCGCAAAGTCCAAGTGTAGCCGGGACCAAGGTTTGTGGGAAGACTCCCAAGCTCGATCGGGCGCTCGGGGCGGTGCGGGCCGGAACGCCTGGCAGGGTTGGCACAGTTTCACCAGTCTCTCAATGTCCTGATCGAGGCCGGGCCACCACACATAACTCCGAGCCAGCGCTTTCATCCGCACCACTCCTGGGTGAGCCTCGTGCAATGCTGCAAGTACTCGGTCTCGGAGTGGGGAAGGGATTACCACCCGACCTCCCCACAGCACACAACCCTTGTGAGCAGACAGTTCGTCTTTGCGCGAGGCATAGGCCGCAAAGTCGGGTCCCGCCGAGGCCAACGGCCACCCCCTTCTCACCCAGTCCAGGACGCGGCAGAGGATAGGGTCCTTTTCGGTGCGCCGGGCCACCTCTTTCACGTGAACCGGCTGGTCGGGCAGCGTTTCCAGCAGCGCGATGTGATGGGCTGGGGCCGGGTCAGGCTCCGTTTCCGGCAGAGGCAGGCGGCTCAAGGCGTCCGCGTGGCCCATTGCCTTCCCGGGCCGGTGCAGGAGCCTGTAGTTGTAGCCCGCCAGGAAGACGGACCACCGGATCACTCGGGGCGAAGTCATCTGGGGGGTCTGGCGGTCCGGGGCGAACAGACCCAGGAGAGGCTTGTGGTCCGTGGGGACCGTGAAGGGCCGGCCGTAGAGGTAGTGGTGAAATTTTTTCACCCCGGCCACTATAGCAAGAGCCTCCTTGTCAATCTGCGCGTAGTTGCGCTCCGCCGCAGACAAGGTACGGGAGTAATAGGCCACAGGTACCTCCCGACCGTCAGGCAGTTTGTGCCCCAGGACCGCCCCGACCCCATATGGAGAGGCGTCGCAAGCCAGCACCACCGGCAGGTCCTCGTTGAAGTGTGCGAGTACCGAATTTGAGACGAGGAGGTCTTTGACCGCCTGGAAAGGCGCCTGCTGAGCCGTCCCCCAGACCCACGGCGCGCCCTTGTCGAGGAGCCGATGGAGGGGTTCGGCTACTGCAGCTTTGAGGGGAAGAAAAGAGTGGTAAAAGTTCAGGAGGCCTAAGAAGGCCTGTAGCTCGGTCTTTGATGTGGGGGCTGGGGCGTTCGAGATCGCTCTGGTCTTCTCCGCCGTGGGGTGAATGCCCTGTGCGTCGACCGCGAACCCTAGAAACTCCACTTTGGGCACGCCGAGCAAGCATTTTTCGCGCTTCACCTTCAGCCCCGCCTGGTCGAAGCGTTGGAGAACGGTACGGAGTCGGGTGGCAAACGACGCGGCGTCGGGGGCGGTGATCAAGACGTCATCTAGAAAGGGCTGTACCCCGGGGATACCTTTGAGGAGAGAGTCCATGAAAGATTGAAAAATCCCCGGAGCCACCGAGACGCCGAACTGGAGCCGGTGGACCTTGAAAGCCCCTCTGTGCGTGGCGATCGTCTGGGCTTCCGCCGTGGCGGCGTCCACCGGCAGCTGCTGATAGGCCTGCGCCAAGTCCAGCTTTCCAAATATGCGAGCCCCCGCGAGCGCCGCCAGCACGTGGCTGACCACCGGAACGGGGTACGCGTGGTCCTGCAGTGCTTTGTTAATTGTGCACTTATAGTCCGCACAGATCCGGACGTCCCCGTTTGGTTTGATCGGTGTGACAATGGGGGTTTCCCAGCGTGCCGATGCCACCGGCTCCAACACCCCTTGCGCCACCAGCTTGTCGAGTTCCGCCTCGATTTTCGGCCTTACCGTTAAGGGCGGAAACCTGGCCTTGATCCGTATGGGCCGGACCGCCGGGTCCAGGTCCAGGGAGATGGGGGCCCCCGTGAACTTGCCTAAGGACCCATCGAAAACCCGGGGGAATTCGTTGCAAACGTCCGCGAAATCGGCTTGCTGCAGCTGGTGGATGCCCCCGATGGTCAGGCCCAGCGGCTTAAACCACGACATCCCCAGGAGACTGGAAAGCCGGCCCCCCACCACCAGAATGTCCAAACAACCCTTGAAGTCCTGGAACTCCACCAGGAACGTGCCCCAGCCCCGCACCACCACAGGATTCTTATTGAAATCCTGAAGCCTGATGTGTGGTTTGCGCAGAGGGGGTCCCCCGTTGGGACACACTGTCCGCAACGTCTCCTCCGAGATAATGGTAAACTCGGAGCCCGTGTCAAGTTCCATGCTACAGGGGGACCCCTCTATCCGGACCGTAACATGGACTTTGTTTCGGCTCTGACGGGGCAAGTCACCTACCTGGGGCTGGGGCTGGTGGCCGACGGCATTTGTGTCGATCGAATGGAGGTCCACAGTGTGGATGGGTTCCCACTGGTGGCTGGGTTTCCTGGATGGCTGGCGGCGGCTGCGGCAGACCTTGGCGATGTGGCCCTGCTTGTTGCAGGACCTGCAGACCGCCTCGCGGAAACGGCAGCTCCGACGTTCATGCGCGTCCCCGCAGCTGGCACAGGAGGAAGCTGGCTCCGACGGCCTCGCTGGCGGTGCGCCCTTCGAACGGTGAGGTTGTGACGGCTTGCGGTGGAGTTGCGCCACTGCCTCCTCTTCGGAGTCTGCCGAATCCCCTCCGGCTTGGGTGCGGTGTACCCGATGGCCGCCGTGGCCCGGGTGCTCATTCTCGAAGGCAGCCGCATCCTTTAAAGCCGTGGCTAGCGTGAGGTCATCATCCCGAATGAGGCGCCTCCTCAGTTTGGCCTCTCGTAAACCCAACAAGAACTGATTCAGCAGGGTCTCGTCCAGGTTGCTGAAATCGCATTTCATGGCGGCCTTGCGAAGGTTGGCCAGGAAGTCCGCAGCTTTCTCTTCGGGGCCCTGGACCTTCACAAAAAAATCCATGCGGGCCGCAAATTTGGAGGGCTGTGGCGCTAGATGGGCCGTGAGAGCCGTGATGAGGGCCTCGAAGCTCACCTCCTCTACCTCCTTCGGTGAGATTAGGTTCTGCAGAAGGAGCAGGGTGTCCATCCCACACAGCCGGATGAGCTGGGATCTCTTCAATTCGGCGTCGGTGACCCGCATGCAGGCAAGGTAGTGCTTGAGGATCCTCACCCATGTGGTCCATCGTTCGGGGTGGGCCAAGTCAAACGGAGCGATGCCTTCGTGCGAGGTCCCTGCTGGAGCGGCGGTGGCGACCCCGGAGGATGCGTTGGGCCCGGAGGATGAGGACGTGGAAGCAGCGGAGGGAGCGGAGGTGGCGTTTTGCTCCGACATTTCCGCGGATGCTCGTGGACGCTCGGAGGACCGGGTGAGGCGGGCGCGCTGGTCGAGCGAGCTTAGCCTGAAGCGTGCTAGGCGTGGAGAGCGATGCTGCTGCTCGCGGGGTCAGCAGTGTGCAAGCGGAGCCGGGAGCGGAGCGATGAGCAGTTGCCGGAGAGCTGGGATGCGAAGTTGCGCGGTTCCCGGAGAGGTCTCGGCGTCAGGCTCGGTGCGGTACTCGTGTTGGCGTCCGGGTCTTGTTCATGGGGTCGTAGATCCCACCTTCGTCGCCAGTGAAAAGTACTCAGAACGTGGAGTGATTCAGCAAGAGTGATTCAGCAAGAGTACTTTATTAGTTCAGGAACAAGACAAAGAAACCAGCTCGCAGGCCGGTTTATATGCGTTCAGAAAACCCGCCACCAAGCACACCTAAACACACCCCCTACTCCCGATAGACTATTTACAGTAACCGGGCGACCATTGGTCTCCCGGCTGGGAAGCTGGCCCTTTGATTGGGCCGGCTAGGATCCTATGGATCCTTTGTCTTTCGACTGAAGCTACTGAGGAGTATTGCCTGGTCAGCCCGGGCAAGTCCGGGCATGTCAGGCTGAATGCACTACACGTGGTAATGGCGACAGTACATTACAACTTCATTCATACTCCACTTTTCTCCCCAGTGGGGACCCAAAGTGGCTTATATTATTCACCTCCATTTTATGCTCACAACAGCCCTGTGAAGTAGGCCAGGCTGAGAGTGTGTGACTGGTCCATGGTCACCTAGCAAGCTTTCATAGCATAGTGGGGGCTGAAACCTCGGTACCCTAGATCATAGTTCAACCTCTAACCACTACACTAAGTTGCTAATTTATTTTACTTTTTCCCTTTCATCCTGTATTGGACTTGTGCATTCAGCTTTTCTGTTGTTGGCTGGGAGTGTCTGATACCCATTATGTATGAATGGATCATTCCTATGATTGGCTCTTGCTTTCCATTGGCCTTTCTGTGCTGCACCTAAAAGCAGGCCCAATAGCTGTCCACACCTCTGGAGAAGTGAGCTCTGATTCACAAAAATGTATGCTGAAATAAATGTTGTTAGTCATTAAGGTGCTTCTTGACTCCTGTATAACTTCACTCTATTTATAGGCATACTATTTTATAACACTCAGCCAGCTCATTCAGATGTTAAGAGCAAGATCTCAATGCAAGCGTGTGTGCTATGTGCTGTCAGGTTGCTTCCGATCTATGGTGACCATATGAATTAATGACATCCAAAATGTCCTATCATTAACTGTCTCGCTCAGGTCTTGCAACCTTTATCAATGCATGGCAACCTTTATCAATGTAGCCTCTCTGCCATCTACCAACAATCAGAGCATTTCTTGAAGAATCCTGTATTAAATCTGTAGACCATTTGGAAATTTTTGTTTAGTCACCACTGCACACATACTTCTCAAAACTTCTTTGAATAGTTCCTCTAGACCTGAAAAGAATATTAATGTACTTAACACTTTCACAAATGGAATTGGCAAGTACATACTTGCTGAATGTAAGGTCTGCAGACTTGCCTGCCTAACCAGTCACCACACTTATTTGGTTCAAATGCTGTTCTCCAGTGAACTCTGTGAATTTTAGTTCATCATTCAATATTATGAATTGCACAGCAGTAGATAGTATTAGTTCTGAAAAGTCTTTCCAATAGTAATAGACATGGGAAGGGGCTTTGGCTCAGTGGCAGAGCATCTACTTTGTATGGTTCTGGTTCTAATTACTGGCAGCTCTAGTTTCAAAAGAGGACTATCTGAGATCTTGGAAAACCACTTCCAGTCAGAGTGGGCAATACTGACCTTGATAAACCAATGGTCTGACTCAGTGTAAGGCAGCTTCATGCATTCATCATGCAAGTATTTTTCATGCAGAAGCGGTTATAGTCAAGAAACAACATAACTTACATGGGTAGCCATATTGGATACCCTATTCAAAATTCTAAACCAGTAGCAGATGGACCTGTACTCAACACAGCAAAGCCGTATAGAGAGATTTTCCAACAACTTGGGGCACTCAGCGGGGTTGTGGACGTGGGGGCGGCCACCTATGGGGCTCATGGTTTCTGCTGCAGTGACCGAGATGACTATCTGAAAGAGCTCTACAAAACAACCACCAAGTACCACTTCCTCCACAGCCTGGCGGTCCTGGCGGTCCCCCACTGCCAGTACCCCATGGTGGATGGGACCATCCTCTCCATGGGTATGGGGATGTTTTGCAGGGCCCTCTATCAGGAGAGCCAGTTTGGTGTAGTGGTTAAGTGTGCGGACTCTAATCTGGGAGAACTGGGTTTGATTCCCCACTCCTCCATTTGCACCTGCTGATGTGACCTTGGGTCAGTCGCAAGCTCTGGCACAGCTGTCCTTGAAAAAGAGCAGTTTGTGTCAGAGTTCTCTCAGCCCCACCCACCTCACAGGGTGTCTGTTGTGGGGAGGGGAAGGGAAAGGAGTTTGTAAGCCGCTCTGAGACTCCAAGTGAAGGGCGGGGTATAAATCCAATCTCCTCCTCCTCTTCTTCTTCTATTACCGCACCCTGACAGGAGACTCCATGTTCACCAAAGTGGCACCCTATGGTGGAAGCCTCCTCATCCTGAGCTGGATTGCAATGGCTCTCTGTCATCCCCCACATCATGAATGGGTAGATGTCTGGTGTCTTCCTTTTGCCCTGGACACATCTGTTGGGTACCAAACAGAGGCCAGGATTTTAATGAGGAGAGTAATTTTGCTCCATGTCGAACGAGGGGAAGAGATGGCTAGGCCCTATGGCAGCTGCCAGCCCTGTTTTTTATTCCTTGCAGTTGAAAGTTTGGGCTTTGAATTAATTTTTTAAAATCAAAGACTAGTTTGATTGACATCATACTGAGTTTACAGTCAGGGAAGAATCATGCTGGACTGCCTGCAATGACCAAGAATAGAATAATGACCATTGATTTTACCAGTGCTTGGAATTGTTTTAATAAATGAATGTGGTGGGGGGGGGGGGAAAGCTGTATAGAAACAGCTGCAACAACTAAGATCTAAAGCAGTGCAGTGGTTAAGGTGTCAAACTATGGCTGGGGAGATCTGAGTGAAAATCCCTGGCAGAAAACAAGGCATTTTTATACCGGATTTGCAAATACAAAGACTATATCAAAGGAAGTGACGTGAATCACCCCCATGGCCGGCTCGCCCGCTAGGCGATCTAGGGGCTCGCCTAGGGCGCGCTGGCACTTAGGGGCACCAAACTGCACCCCGACCCCCCCGCCAAAGGCCCTGCAACTTTCTTGACCGAGTTGGTGACTGCTGCACGCCGCCAGGTCTTTCAGTGCACCCAGAAATGCAGCCATCCTCCTCTTGGAGGAGCAGGAGCCAAGGAGCTCTTGGAGGAGGGGAATTGGGGGAGAGAGTGTTAGTTTTGTTTTCCTGCTTTCCAAAGCCGCAACGTTTCCCTTCCTGCAAATTGATTTTCTGTTGGTGCAGAATGGACAGCCTGGTCATCAACAGTTGCTAGAAAAAGGTGGAAGGCAGAGCTTGGTGGGGAGATGCTGCCTTTGGCCGGCATTTGCAGGAGCCTCGGAGGGAGGAAGAGAGACCCTTCCTGCTACTCTCCAGGAGACTGACAGGGGGCGTCCCTGGGACTGGGGAGACGCTTCCCTGCAGTGCTGGGGGGAGAGGTCAGGGGTCTCCAGCGAATAGGGGTGAAAGGAGACTTGGAAAGCTTCCCCCAAGGAGAAGAAAATCACTCAGGGAACCATGGAAGGAAGCGGAGGGGCGCAGCAGAGACGGCTGACCGAAGGGAGTCACCACATCTGTCTGCCCCCCTTTCCCAAACCACAGCAAGTTTCTCATCTTCCCCCCACCGTGCCGCTCGGCTCTCTGGGTCGCCCTTCGCTGCCGGCGGCGGCTTTCCTCCTCCGGGCGAACCAAGGCGGGCCGGAGGAACAGCTGGGAGGCGCGGGGTCAGGTCCGGGTGAGGGCCTCCCGGGCGTCTCTCAGGCCCTCGGGGTCGGGGAACGGGGCTGCGGAGGAACACGTCCTCCTCGCCCTCCCTCCCTCTTCTCCCTGCGCCCAGGGAAGGCGAGGAAACGCTGGCTGGCCTCTGGAGCCAGAGCGTGCGTCTTTGCATGCCACCACTTGCTCCGGGAAAGCGGGAGCTTCTGGGGTGGGCGGGCCTAGGAAAGGGCGCTTGCAGGGTTACTCGAGGGGAAACCCGCGGGGATCAGGGCTTGCCAATAGGGTTGCCAACCAATGTTCCCTCTAAGCTGTGGTCTTCGCAGTAGCTTGTGCGCAGCCTCCCCCCCTCAAACCCAGCTGTTCGGGGAGGGGAGGGGAGGGCCCTCCAATGCCTTTCTGTGCAGGAAGTTAACTTCCAGTCTTGAGCTTGCTTAATTTCAGGTGGCTCTCTAAGTCCTGGTTTAGACTATGTTATTCCCTGTTCAGGCGACCAACCACATGAGAATACATAGGAAGGAGCACAGTTGTGAAGAACCTGAAATGTGGGGAGATGACCGGATGCAACACCAGCAGTCACACAAGCAGCAGAGAAAAAGGGGAGGCAAAGGAAGGAAACAGAAAGAACAAATTAATTGTAGGACTTCAAAGATACAAAAAAATGGACTGCATGGATATGTTTGCATAAAATATGTTCGTGAACAAAATTCATCATCTGCATGTCCCCAGGCACATCAGTGGAAGATATATATTCCAAGATTATTTCTGAATGCAGTCATTTCAACAGCCAAATAATACCTCTTCTTATCTCTCCCTTCTGATAAGAGTCCACAAAGATGAAGTCATTACACAGATTTAATTTTCTGATCTTAACTGTAGCTCATCCATTAGTAATTTTGGAGGGGAAAAAAGAAACCTACACAATACACGGCCAATGTTTTTTTAAAAAAATTCTGAGGGCGTAAATTTAATAAAAATACCTGTCATACCCACAGCCTATTACAGAGAGCCCCAAACAATAAAAAATGTAAAAAAATGAACATGCATTTCATTAACTTTTTTTATTAGCGATTCCTGAGCCATAGCCTCCGCTGGTGGTAATTAAATCACCGAGCACTAATACAGGCATTATAAAACTGGCGATGCATGCAGGGGACTAAACACCTAGGACAGCCACATTCCTATGCAGCTGGAATTTTCAAGATGTTGTAAAGCATGTCATGAAACAATAAACATGATTGAGAGGCTTGTTTGTAGGAAACTGTGCAAATGTTCTCACTCTACTGTGAACAACAAAAAACCCAGGAAAACTGCCTCAATTGGCAGCATTATGACCATCAAAGAAACCAGTTACTATTTTTTTAAAAAACAACACACCAAATAACAGTAAACTGGTGTGCATTGGGGAGTCTGATTTCCAACATTAATGATAACAGGCTTTGGAGTTTAGCAAAACTTGACTGCAAAGTGTATCCTGAACTGCTATCCTAAACATCCTGCAGGTGAAGTTTCTGTTGGAATATGCAAGGTCTATTGTGCATAGATGAAGAAAATCACAAGAACATCCTGCAGGGGGCAGCAGAGGGGACAACTAGTTACCATAGTGAGATTAGGAATTTCCTGCTAGTTTCAAATACTCTCCTTCCTGTCTCCTGATTGGCTCAACTAAGGTTTCTCCTGCTTGTGCTGTGATTTCTTTGTTACTGACTCTCTCCTAGCTACTTAGACAGACTTCTCTTTCTGCCTCTTCTTTCTTACAAAGTTCATTCTTTTCTTAATAAACTAACTTTATTCTTTAAACAGCTTGTGCTCCGCATTACTGTACACCTACACTCTGCCAACAGTTTCCAATAGAACCTCTGCCAGAAGCAGCTTGTTCAATCTTCCCCTTCCTTCTTTAACCAAGGAAGAGTTTTGTTACACTCAAGAGGCGTAGTTACTTCTAATAAAGACATAATGATACTGGTCCTGTTTGGAGTTTCTCATCAACCAATCCCTACTCAACCATACCTATCCTAGTGTCCCATATTCTGCAAGCAGGGCCAGTCAGGTCTTCTCAAGTGGTAGTGCCCTCAGGCTTAGATAGCAAAGCTTGAGCATTGACAGGAGCTGGACCAGGGACACAGGCTTATACCTTGTGGACTGCTTGATCCAGCAAGCTTCCCCTCCCAGCCTAAGGCTTAAATAGGCTGAGAGGACAGCAACTCCACCTGCTCTGAAAGCAACACCTGGGACTCATCTTACCAGGCTTAACTGGGGCCAGAATCCTGCAAAGGATTACATTGACCACCATCCACCTCAGGAGGTGGGCTGCGGGTTTGGCAGTGTGTCTTCACTGGGCTATCACAGCACGAGCCCTTTGGTGGACTTGTGGACCAAGTCCTGGATTCAGACTTAGTTGCCCCAGGACCTGGAGGGATGGAAGGAAGTTCTGGTAGAGGAGCTCCTTCTGCAGGCTTCTGGAGGATCTCCCACTGCAGGTTCCTCAGGGACCATTTCTGGAGCAGATGAGCCAGGGGTTTCTGCCCTGCGGGGTTCTTTCAGAGTTCCCTGCACTTCCCCAGGCCACATCTCTGCCTCCTCAGGCTCCTCAGAGTAGGAGTCCAGAGCCAGCTTAGTAGGGGCCATGACAGCTCAATAGGGGTCATGACAGGGGTCATCATTCACTCAACTAGATCCAATAATGGGATAGATTGGGAGGGGGAAAGGGCCCTGGAAAAGGGCCCTATCTCCTTACAAAAGAAGGAGGGAGAGAGAAAAGGGAAATTGTCTACCACTACCCCACCCCATCCCTGCCCCCCCAAGGGGGAGGGAGAAAGGAAGAGGCAGCCTGCTACCCAATTGGCTGGATGCCACCTCCTTTACCTCACATGAAGCTCACTGCTGCCACTGCCTCACTTGCCTTGTGTGCCAGCCCAGGTGGGGAAGGAGGCCATCGGCCCACCAAGAGACACCCCAGTAGTCATAATGACCAATCCACTCCTGCATGATAAGCAGTGATGAAAATAATCTCCACATTTCTGTAGAACTGTAAGAACTTTTTAGCAATATTCTCTGGATACATTTAGAAGCCCAGTTTCACTGTGATAATGAAAGAACATGTATGTATCCAGCTTGTTCTGAGCTCATGCACCGGTTTTCTTCCTCTTCCCTTCTTACGTGGCTTGTTTATGACTCCCTCTAGTTATTTTTGATGTACAAATGTGGCTTGACTGGAGTTAGTTTTTCTGCCACTACCTGGAATTCGAAATGGGGATTAAACCTCAGTTAAAAATGCTGGCTTTGGGAAGAAAAACTAACCCGCATCCCTGTACTCGTACATTACAAGTAATTAGAATTTGTCTTAATTCCTTCCTCATGATCCATGTGAGAATGCAGAATGAACAGGGAAGAGCCATGTGCATCTGCAAGCCCAGAACAAGCTTGTGAAGGAGTGGGGGATCAAACCCAGATCTCCCAGATTAGAGTCCATGCTCTTAACCACTACACCAAACTGGGTGGTTTGTTAACTTTAAAGCCTTTTACAGCCTGGGAGCTGCATATCTAATGGACCACCTGTGTGCTAACTGGGGTTACCAGGCTCCTCACTTATGACCGTTTGCTCTGTTTTGGAGATCTATTTGGCTACAGCCTGTGCATGCTCATTCTCAGGCTGTGGTCACACTGGCGGCTTGGCGCGATATGGTGCCACCTCTAATTGTACTGGTTTAAAGTGTTGCAGGGCATATCAGGCAGACATCCCGTGGCCAAGCATCCACATTACTGCAGTGCCTCAGCCATGGAGCATGCTGCCCCCCAAATTTCCAAAATGCATGTGCGCACATGTGCATATAGGCATTTTTTTTAAAAAAAACCTCCCTAGCGGCGGAACGGATCTGCAAGTTCAGACTGCCAAATCCATTCTATGTGCGCTCCCCCATGTTCAGACATCCAGCCATGTGCAATGACTGCAGGGGAACCAAAAACACCACTTGTGATGTGGTGCCTTTTTAACCAAGTCGTCCTATGATGGGGTGAGTATGGCTGGGAAATGCCTGGCAGTTGTGGCTGGGCCTATTTGATCCAGAGGGGAGGAGTGGCTGCATCGGGCCAAACTGCTCATGTGATCACAGCCTCAATGGGCGGTGCCCACACTTTGGAACAGCCTGCCAGGTATGGTATGGAAAACTCCTGCACTCTCCTCCTTCCATAAAAGATGTAAAGTGAAATTATTTCCAGATGCCTTTAGAGCCAATTTGGTGTAGTGTCAGTTTGGTGTAGTGTAGAGCCAATTGGGTGCAGTGGTTAAGAGTGGCAGACTGTAATTTGGATAACCGGGTTTGATTCCCCACTCCTCCATATGCAGCCATCTGGGTCACCTTGGGTCAGTCACAGTTCTCTCAGAGCTGTTCTCTCAAGAGCAGCTCTCTCAGAGCTCTCTCAGCCCCACCTACCTACCTCACAGGCAATGCTCCCTCTAAGCTGTGGAATCTTGTGAGCAAAAATCCTACTTTGTGAGCTATTGGCATTAAACTTGTGAGCAAGCAATTTGGCTACTGCATAAATCAGTTTGCTCTGGAGCCATCCTTCCTGAGCTAAAACAAAAATGTGTGAGACAGAGGCTAAAAAAGTGTGAGCTAACTCAGCTTAGAGGGAACACTGCTCACAGGATGTCTGTTGTGGGGAGAGGAAGGTTAGGAAATTGTAAACTACTCTGAAATTTTAAGTGAAGGGCGAGGTATAAATCCAACTCTAATTTCATAGAGAAATGGTACCCAGTGCTAGATTATCTGTCACAAAAACAATTTATCTCATCTGATTGGTCTCAATATCACAAATGGATATAAGATTAATGCAATGTCCAGTTCCGCAAATTCTCATACTTACTTACTTATATCATCTCCACTAGCTCTAATATTTCCTTTTCTTTCTTCTCTTTCTTACCGCTCCAATAGTTCGGGATGCTTCCTAATGTTCCTATCAAGTTTACGCTAAGTCTGTTATCTTTCTACTGAAATCATATTCGGAAGTGTGTTGAGTAATGTATTGTAATTCTTTGAACATGTTATAACGTTGTACATACGCAGGGACTATTTACAGGATGTGAATGTAATTGGAAAATTAATTGTTCACTGTTTGAAGTGTTAGAATTGTTAAAAATTGAAAAAATAAATTAAAAAAAAAATCCAACTCTTCTCCTTCTGCTGCTGTTTCTGTTTCTTCTACTGCTACTTCTGCTGCTGCTGCTGCAATTGCTAAGAAATGTCTCTGGCAACTAGTAGTTACAGTACTGTGGTTTTAAATTGATGTATATGTTGAGAAATGGAACTGATATTTGCTTTATGGATTTATATTTGCTGACACACACGACATGGATTGTGCACACACACATACCCATAGGCTCAATGGAAGCTGTTCAAATCACCTGTTGTGACAGTTACACATAGAAGGTGCCTGCATTTCATGTCAATGAAATTTCCAATACACAGCTGCTGGTCTGAGGGAAGAAGAAGCACACATAGCCATTGTTGTCAGCCAAATAACAACTGAAGGACAAGCATCCCCCATTGATGAACTGCTGAGAGACACACACTACACATCTCTGTTTTACATCTGAATTGACAGTTTCCTACCAGATGCATCTCTGATTACCTGGGAAAGGCAAGCTTCATCTACACATCAAGGATGCTCCTTGACACCAAACTTTCACACCTCACCAGATGCCATCCCTTGAGTTAGAGTCTAGAGTTTCAATATTGGCCAAACTCTTTAGGTAGCCACCCCTCTCTACACGCACCAATGAGGTTAGTGATGGGATGGACTAACAGATAGGTGGATCCAGAGGATGGCACAGTTGCCACCTACCCCAAAGATTCACCTATAAATGCTAAGGACCACGTACTTGGTCTTTGCTAGCCGCCTTCACCCCCAACATCCCCTGTCTGCTTTCAAACCTCTCTCAAGCCCAGCTTCCTATACAAAAATCCTTTGTTCCTACTTGATCTCTTGGTCTGTAGCCACGAGGTCCACACATGCTGGCTGGTTTCTAGCTGTGTGTTAAATCTCCCTAGTATATTTTTCCAACCCCTCTATTCTTCATTGGAACTGGCAAGCTTCAGGACAGATAAGTATTGCTACCCATTTACCTACCCCTACCTGTGATTTCTAAAGGTGCTATTGTAAATTCTGTTTTTCTGAGGAACTTGATTGATTGTATGTGTGAATCTGATTGTGTGTATGCTATAAATATATTCTTAAGTAAAAGACAGATTGTTTTGGAACACACCTGTCTCGACTCTTTCACTGATGCACCCTTGGGGGTAGATTGGACCTTGGTATACACAGGCCAGAATCCTCTCCCTAACCGGTGTAAAGCCCTTTACACCGTTGCACTCTGCTACCAGGTCCCAAGTGGTGGTATACAGAGTGCAACGGTAGTAAACGATGCACCCCGGCGTCTGATCGCTCTCCACCGGTGCCTAGGCATTTCCGTCAGAAGCCTGAGGCTTCCGGCTTTCCCCCGCCATTTTATTTTAACCCTAAGCGATATGCGCTCGGGCGAAGCTTCGCCCTGAGCGTCTGTTTAAATTTTTTAAAAAAACACCTTACTTTACCTTCCCGGAGGAGTCCGGGACTTAAGGGAGGCCAGGTTGGGATTTAAACTTTAAAGGTAAGTCCTTACCTTTAAAGTTTAAATGTAATGGGGGGGGTTTGAGCATGCGCAAAAATCGCCATTCTCTGAATAGCTGCCTTTGCGCATGCTCAAACTGCTTAAAACAAAAACAAAAACGCCGACGCCCGCAGTTCGGCTAACATATATTAATTCATCTGTTTAGTTATACTTTATTTGTGTATGTTTATATTTTGTAAGCCATATTGGGCATTGTGGAAAGGTGGGATATAAATGTTTTAAATAAATGGATAAGTAATTCCAATAATTCATGGTATCAAGATGGCTAGCCAATCATATTAAGTTGGGTAACATTCATGTCCTCTCCCTTTCCCCCACTATAAAATAAAATTACCTTTTCTGGACCTGTAGTTTTTGGTATGCTTCCACTTCTGAAAGATTCCAAATGTTTTCTCCTTCCCAGTTCACATAGTCCTATAATTTGCTAGGACATCATCCTAAAAGACTGCTGAGCCAAAGCAGCCAACAGTATCCCCTGATCAAACTCATCCCTCCCTCCCCACAAATGTAGCAGAACAACTTTACTCCATTGAAGTATGGTTCCATAATTACTATGCCACGACTGACTAGGAAGCGGTGGAGCAAACCTCCATGAAATGTTTCAGAATTAAATATTGGCTCTCTCTCTAGCTCCTCTTGGTATATAATTTATGCTCAGGTCATTCAACCAAATTAATGCCTCATTAAAGAGAGTCTCACTGTGTTGGTGCAATAAAATGGAGAATCCAGTCCACTGGGACACAGTTTCATTCAGCCAACACCTGTCTATTGAGTAGCCTACATACAGGGTTGTTGGCAGCAGAGGTGCCATTTAGATAGAGAAGTCTGCGACCATCCCTTGCCTCTGTCCCCAATGTTTCAGGCCACATTAGCTATTTATGAAGAATGCTTATGGGATTGGATCCAGCCAGCTTTTTAAATCACTCATGGCCAATTCCTCTCCTTACAAGCAGCCTCCATTACACATTGCTTTTGCCTATGATGGTCATAGGATCCCCAATATAGCCTTTTTTCTTTTTTTTGGTGGTGGTAGTCAATGGGGACCCTTGCTCCATTTTCACCAGCTGAAAAGCTGGCTGGATCCAGTCCATAGGGTTTCTGACTAACCTGCTGGTTCTATGCACAAAATGACTACCGCTATAATCAATAATATACAAACTGTGAATGCCATATGAACAAGTTCACTTGCTATGAAAGGGTGACCAACCTATGCTGATCATACTGCAATAGTTACTATGGGATCTGAAAACATAATAAAATATTCTCATCACAGACTTCCTTTTTTGCATTTGAGGGATCATAGTCTTTTCTTCATGTAGAGATCTATTTAATAAGACCTTATAATATAAGTTAAAATGGGTCTTATTAAATGAAAAGTGAAGAAAATATGTTATAGCTGTTAAAATTGCTGTGCCAAGATTTCCAAAATCCTTTGACATTCTTGCAAGGTAATTTCTGCAGCTGTTTCATTTAATTTGAAACCAGAAATTATAAATGAATATGAAAATGTACAGCAAAATCAATGGTGTACCCAACTGTGATAATATGATAGTGTTTCCCCCATCTGTTGGAAGGGTTGTAGGCATTTGGGGGTTGGACAGATGTTTCTGTTAAAATAAGCAGAAACCCAGTGCCTGAAATAAGCACATCTTCAATAATCATATTTAAATTATAGATTGATTTATTATTTGTTTGAATCTCTGCTGTGAAATGTCAAACAGGTCATAACTCATATCAGAACAGAAAAACATTGATTTGGAATATAAAGTGTAAAACATATTACATTTCAATGGTGTAATCCCCACTTACTGTCTGTGAATGTATGGGTTATATGAAAGCAATCCAAAACAGGTCTATTCAAAATCCTACCCAGGCTTATTCAATGGGGCTTACTCCCTGGAAAGTGTTTTTTTTTAGGATTGTACTGTAAATCCAAAAGGTCCTTGTGTCTTAACCCAGCAGTCCTGAATACTTTCTCTAGCTCCTCAAGTTCAGATAAAGTAAGAATATAAAGGCAGAACTTCCCAGAACTGGCAAAGGTTCAGTTGAGTCTGTCCAAATCCTGCTTCTGTATCAAAAGTAGTCACAATCAAGATGTTATCTGGATTGAACTATCTAGTTCTGGAAGATTCAGCCTGATCACCACAGATCTTAAGATACAGAAGTCCAGGACAATAACTGTGTTCAAAGTTGTAAGGTCCGTATGGCTACTTGTGAAGAGCAAGCATGGTGTAGTTGTTAAGAGCAGCAGACTCTAATCTGGAGAACTGGGTTTGAGTCCCCACTCCTCCTCCAAATGAAGCCTGCTGGGGTGACCTTGGGCCAGTCAGAACTCTCTCAGAACTCTCTCAACCTAGTTCCTCACAAGGTGACTACTGTGGGGAGGAGAAGGGAAGGGAATTGTAAGCCGCTTTGAGACTCCTTACAGTAGAGAAAAGTAAAGGTAAAGGTTCCCTTGCTCGAAAGCCAGTCGAATCCGACTCTAGGGTTGCGGTGCTCATCTCCGTTTCAAAGCCGAAGAGCCAGCGCTGTCCGAAGACATTTCCGTGGTCATGTGGCCAGCATGACTAAACACCAAGGCGCACGGAACCCTGTTACCTTCCCACTGAAGTGGTACCTATTTATCTACTTGCAATTTCTTGCTTTCGAACTGCTAGGTTGGCAGGAGCTGGAACTAGAGACGGGAGCTCACCCCGTCTTGCGGCACCCGGGTCGAACTGCTGAACTACTGACCTTCCACAGCCTGCAGTACAGCGTCTTAACCACTTGAGCCACCGCAGCTCCTTACAGTAGAGAAAAGTGGAGTATAAAAACGAACTCTTCTAGTACTACTTCTTCTTCCATTCTGACTGGGTGGTGTCTGCTCAGAACCCTAGTCACATCTATCCAGCTCCCTCGTTTCTTGAAGTCAGTGGCTCAGGTGAAATCACTCACATGGGCTTCCATGTTGCCAGCATTGTGTATAAATAGGCTGATCGTTACTACTCGTGCAACATTTGAAAAGCAGGATGACACAAGCATGGTTAAAGTCTTTGGGTCACAGCCTCTAGAAGTAAAACATGTGTGGGCTCTAGATTTTCCCTAAATGCCACTCTCTCCTACAGGAGTGTTTGCATAAATACATAAGCATGAAGAAATTGCACGCTGGGCAGGGGGAATCATTGGAAGGCATCCTGCTTACAGTGTCCAAAACCAGGAGTTGGCCCAGTTTAATTTAATTTAAAATTAATTTAAAGTTATATGTTGAATCAAGTAAGGACTTGCTTTTCTTGGACCATGCCTAATCTCTTTGCTGCAGGATAACATTGCAATATTCTTCATTTGGTTTTGAGGGTGTCTAGAGCCTATCTCTGATAACATGGAGAAGTGCTTAACATTTAATGACATGTCCTGAATGTGCAAGTGCATGTTTTTCTGTCCTGAGTTGGCAGGTGCTTGGTTCTTTGTTACTGCTTCAAGCTTACAACATTAGAGAATGGCAACGCATACTAGGGAGGCACTGGCACAGCACACTCGCAGTCACTGATTTGATTCATGCACATGGCTAGAACGCCCAGAAAGGAGTTCCAGACACAGCTGAGATTGGAGGGGCCATTGCTCAGTGGCAGAGCATCTGCCTTGTATGGAGAAAGTCAAAGCCCCGGAATCTCCTGTTAAAAGGATCAGGCAACAGGTGATACGAGAGATCTGAGATCCTGAGGAGCTGCTGCCAGCCAGAGTAGACAGTCCTGACCTTGAAACATGAATGCTCTGAGGCAGCAGCCACATGCATATGTTGACAAGAGCACTCCTGTAACCATTTAAAACAGTTAAAGTTGCTAAGCTCCAGGTGGGTGCTGGAGTCCTCCCAGAATTACAGCTGATCTCCAGACTGCCATGATCAGCCCCCCCCCCCCGGAGAAAATGATAGCTTTGGATGGTGGCATCACTATGGGGTGGGATGCCACTATGGTGGCATCACTATGGCATCACTTCCCCAATGAGGTCCCTCCCTTCCCCCAAAATCTGCCCCCCAAATCTCCAGAAATTTCCCAGCCTGGAGTTGGCAACCCTAATACAGACCAAAAAGAGAGAGGTCTTCTCTAGTCCCTTCCTCTCATTTCAGGAGACTGTCCTTAATTTCTTTTTGTGTCCCTTTCCAACACTACAGTTGTTGGTTTTTTTTTCCTTTAAGGGGGAAGAAGCACTCTACCCACTGTACAGCTATCCCAATGGTTCTGTTTTTGTCTTCACTGCATTTGTACTGTTGTCTCTTCACTGTTGCAGAATGGGGTTATTGCCACCCGGGTGCCCATGGAAAAGGCCCTGGTCTCCAAACTCCCACAAAAACGATTGCCTATATACCAAAGCAATGTATGCCAATCTGCTGGTAGGCTTACATTATTTTATTTACGTAAACAATTTCTATCTTGCCTTTCTCCCTTTAAAAAGAGGCCTAGAGTTTAGAAAAATATGCAAAAAGAACACCTAAAAAAAAACATGCCAACCCCCCCTCCCCTTTAACAGCAATGAAAACTCAATAACCAACATCAAAAATGGCCCCAAGAGAACATTTGGTAATATATTTCTAATTAATAGGAAGACCTCTGAAAGAGGGACATTTTGCAACATCTTCTGAACATCAGCAAGGAAGATGCCCTCCTGGCCTCTTCTTATAACCCTTCCAGAGGATTGGGGCAATGGCCAAAAAAGATCATGACCGGACTGAGAATGGCTGTATCCTTCTAGGAGGGGGTGCAGCAAGGAAGCACAGTACAGAAGCATAGCATTGTATTATGTTTAAAGAGCCAAGGAAGTAGTCGATGCACCAATGATCCAGGGAGAAAGCGGTATTGATTTAATCTTCTCCAGGTTATTATAATCAGAACAGAATAAACCAGCGTTCAATTAACATGCAGAGTTACATTTTCTAATTGTCCTGACTGCGTACTTTAGCCTTAACCGACAAATTAGATAGACAAACGGTTCATGAAAGCACAACACTAGTAAACAGCAATCAGACAAATATATATATGATGCAAATGAGTCATTTTTTCAATGAGATTGCTTTCCCTGGCCTCATAGCTCTGTTGTCTTTGAAACTGCTGATCCCCTGGATGCACAATCAACACTTGGAATAAATATGTGACATCATTTTCCCTTCTCTGTGCCTCGTACATACTATGAACCACTCTCTACATTGTAGAAAGAGCGACACTGGGGAAAACTAGCCTTGACTGCCCTCATTAATCTCATTCATCCTTTGCCACAGCCTGTGACCAGTGACACCACACTTGAATTTTCCTGATTAGAAACTGCAGTGCACGGCTTTATGAGCTGAACACAAAACTCTTCCATCCATTTCTTGCATGGAAGGAATACTGGCCTTACATAAGTGAGTCTGGAAGCAGATGTTATAGCTATGGCTGAAACCAAGGAAAGAGGGGAGCACACCACATCTGAAAAATAACAGAAGGCACTCCAGTAGGCTGTGGTTTGATTTTTGATGTATTTCAAAAATCTAATCAGGTATGCCAGGCAAGAGATGAGCAGAGGTGGTTTGCCATTGCCTTCCTCCATATGTGGTGATTTGCAGGGTAGCCTTGTAATGGCTTTCCTCATTTCTTCATGGTCGGGGACAGAGGGTTGCGCTGCGGGGGGGGGGGGGAGACATCCTCTAGGCTCCCACTATTATGTGGAGTTCCTCAGGGGGCAGTCCTCTCCTCGATGTTGCTTAACATCTACATGTGCCTCCTTGCCGAGCTGGCCCGGAGTTTCGGACTTGGGTGTCATCAATATGCAGATGAAGCCCAGCTGTATCTGCTCTTGGATGGCCACCCGGCTACTGCTCTGCAACATCTGGCTGAGGGTTTGGAGGCTGTGGTGGGATGGTTAAGAAAGAGCAGGCTGAGACTGAATCTAAGGAAATGGAGGTTCTGTGGCTGGTGGGGAGGGCTCCGGGACTGGGGTATCAGCTTCCAGCCTTTGACGGGGTGCCATTAACACCAGTGCACTCTGTCAGGATCCTGGGTGTGACCTTAGATGCTTCCCTGTCTATGGCGTTTTACCACCTATGCCAGGCATGGCTGCTGGCCCCTTTCCTATCACCCCCTGACCTGGCCACAGTAATCCATGCAACAGTCACCTCTAGACTGGACTACTGTAACTTGCTCTACATTGGCCTGCCCTTGAGACTGACCTGGAAGCTCCAACTGGTTCAGAATGTGGTGGTGCGAGTCCTGGTGGGACAGCATATATACAGCACATATAAAACCTGTGCTGTGCCAGCTACACTGGTTACCAGTGGAGTACTGAGTCAGGTTCAGGGTATTAGTGTTGACTTTTATGGCCTTAAGCAGACAGGGACCCATGTACCTTCAGGACCATCTCCTCCAATATGTCCCCAGAAGAGCACTGAGATCAGCTGATAACAACTTACTGGTGATCCCCGGACATAGGGAGGTCTGGCTTTCCTCGACCAGGGCCAGGGCCTTTTCAGTCCTGGCCCCGACCTGGTGGAACTCTCTGCCGAAGAACATCAGGGCCCTGTGGGATCTGATGCAATTCCTCAGGGCCTGTAAGGCAGAGATGTTCTGCCAGGCTTTTGGTTGAGGACAGTAATGTTTAAAACTGGCACCCTCCTTTTGGCCCCGCGTCCCCTTCCCCACCCTGCTGTGCCGAAAGCATAGCAGCTAGCAAAAAACGGGTTTGATTGCCATCTGGATTGGTTGTTTTATTAGTACATTGTAATAATTTTATCATGTTGATTGTATCTTATCTGTTTTAATGCTGTAAATCACCCAGAGCCCACTTGTGGGGTTGGGCGATTCAGAAATCGTAGTAATAGTAGTAGTAGGCTGTGATCAAACGCGCCAGTAGATCCGACATAGGCATGAATGCCCAATGGATCTAAACGGCATGATCAGACAACATCTGGGAAGCACCCATGCTGCTCCACCACAGAAGCGGACTAAAAAGACACCAGAGAAAATCCACTAGTAAACAGGTTGCGACAGGCCATGGATGGATTTTCCCCTGTCTGATCAGGCAAGCACACATGCATGCTATCAGGATCGGCTGATCAGGCCATCCTGGCTTGGTGCCATCCCCCCCCCCCTTCACAGTATGTGCACCATATCACATACCCATAGGGGACCCTCAGTGCGATTCCTCGTTTATGCGCATGGGAAGCAAACGGGAAAAAACCACGTCTCACCTGCAGTTGCGTCTGATCACACAATGGCGGGCTGAGCCCGCAGCTATGAAGGGAGGTGTGAACTTGCAAGTGCAGGTCGAATCACTCCAGAGGGAATAGCCCTGCTTCCCTTCCGCTTCAACTGGCATGTGTGACCGCAGCCATAGTACAGCTTAGCATAGCACCAGTGTGGTGTAGTGGTTAAGAGCGGTGGACTCTAATCTGGACAACTAGGCTCGATTCCCCACTTCTCTTCCACATGCAGCCAGCTGGGTGATCTCTCTCTCTCAGAGCTCTTTCAGCCCCACCTACCTCACAGGGTGTCTGTTGTGGGGAGAGGAAGGAGAGGAAGAGACTGTAAGCTAGGGGGAAAGCAAGGTATAAAAACCAACTCTCCTGGCAAGTCACAGGCAATTTATGGTGACCCCATAGGGTTTTCAAGGCAAGAGATGAGCCAGAGGTAGTTTGTCATTGCCTTCTTCTGCATAGCTACACTGGACCTCCTTGGTGGTCTCCCATCCAAATACTAACCAGGGCTGACTCTGCTTAGCTTCTGAGAGCTGACAAGACCGGGCTAGTCTGGGCCATCCAGGTCAGGGTATCGTATAGTATATAGTGTATATAATGTAATATAATATAAATCAGGTAAACAATTTAATCTTAAGAAATCCCAACAATAGCAACATGTTGACTAGTATAGTAATGCGTTCATAAAACCCTTTAAAAAACAGAGCACAAAAGTTCACTTCCACATATGCTTTCAATTTATTTTTGCTCCTGTATGTAGGAACGACTGGCCCAAGGTCATTCATTTTGCTTCACGGCAGAATGATGATCTGAACTGAGGGCTCCCCGGTCACTCTTCTACAGTCTAATTGCTACTAAAGCCAGCTCAGTTTATGCTTCAACAATGAGTAACGCAGACTGAGGAGTCAGAAGGCCAGATTCCAGAAGCTTTATAGGGCCTGATAGAACTGGATAAGCTCGGGGAAAAGGGTTGTCAGGGCCCCAGCTTTCTACTGATCCACCCCCTGATGTCATCTGCAGGGGACCCCTGAAGGACACAGAGTCAGGAGAGGTTCCAGTACCCTGTTCCTCCTCTGAGTGGCTCCCTCAATTGCAGTCTGTGGAGAGTAGCTGGGTGCCTCCTCTCTGGTTCCCGCTCAGTGGTTTTTAAAGGTAACATGACAGGCCATGCATGCCCTCTGGCATCCATCTCTTGTCCTCTCATGGGGATTCCTTTCCCCTCGAGAGGCAAAGAGCCAGTTAGTAGGTGGCCAAGGCCAAGACCTGCCTCCCCACAAGCTGCCCCAAGTCACCACTAAAAAGCTGTTGTGGCGGCAGTTCTTACAAAAGACTAGCTGCCGAAGCAGGCTGTGGCCTTTCCCTTACACCGGACTGGTCCCTTGAATGAGCTGACTTCTGTTAAGCTGATAGCTGCAAGTGTGAAAGACAGCAGAGAGCAGTTCACTGGTAAATGTAGGCCCCTGCCACACGGGGGGAAATTGATGTGGGCCGCACCAAAAGAGACACACGGCGGCGGGATTGCACAGATCCCGTGAGCCGCCGTGCAGTTGCTCCCCGGCACGATCAGATGCCGGGGAGAAAGCCACGGAAGGGAGCGTGAGGCCGCCGGCTGTGCATGTGTGCGCATGCGCAGTTCAGCTGGGAGCCTCGATTGCTGTGGAAGATGGATACTCTGACGATCCGACGGCTGCACTTGATGCGGCGTTTCCGGTAAGTCCTGCTCTGTACGTGGTTCTTTTTCCCAGCGGATTTTCGGCCTGAAGGGCTGGATTGGGGACGGGTGCGCGCCACTTCCCAGATGTTGAGGTGCGATCGCGCCCGTTTGCTGCACCCCCAATTTGTCCCTCTCCTGGGCCAAAACCTTCCGTGTGACCGGGGCCTTAGTGATGTATTGCCAGTGTGGCTCAGAGTACTGTGAGGGGGTGAAGAGGGGCTTCTGCCTTCACTCCTGTGCCATTTTCCCCATTGGAAATGGTTGTGAGCCCTATTTTCCCCTTCCTTGGGGTATGTGTGTCTTCAGCCACATGATCCCAGGACACATTAAGCCTGATGAAGGGGCAATCAGCCCCCCCATTTTTGCTAGGGAAAACAGTGTAGAAGTGAAGGCAGAAGCCCCTCCCCCCTTGCAGTGTTCCAAGCGAAATCAAGTGATGGAGCAGTTTTTAAGGTGAGTCTCCTGGAAC
This sequence comes from Gekko japonicus, assembly GCF_001447785.1. NCBI lineage: Eukaryota > Metazoa > Chordata > Lepidosauria > Squamata > Gekkonidae > Gekko > Gekko japonicus. The sequence continues at coordinate 513,024 of NW_015163604.1, read as the reverse complement.
ACGTGTGACTATGAGTCAGGTCAGGGGACCCCAGCCTGACTCGAGTCACATGCAGGGGTCATTTCGTAGAAAAAGAGCCAGGGGAACTCATTAGCATAACTCATTAGCATATGCCACACCCCCTGACATCACCGGAAGTGTGTCATAAGGCCACACCTCCTGACATCACCGGAAATGTGTCATAAGGCCACACACCCCGCCCCCAACGGTCCCGGCCGGCGGGAGTGCAAGGAAGCCCCGTGAAGGCCCTCCCTGGCCCCAGGCAGGCAGGGGTGGGGAGAGGCAGGGAGGAAGCAACTTACCCTCCCTCTTCTCCTGCCTCCTCCTGGCTGAATGAGGGCCGGAAGCAGGGCGGCCGGAAGCAGGGGGCGGGGCTTTGTCATGTGCCCCGCCCCCATACCTCGCCTGGGGGAACTGTGTTCCCCCGCGTTCCCCCCCGAAATGACCTCTGGTCACATGTCATGTATAGCTAGGCCCTGACAGAAAACAAGCAAGAGTCTTCTGGCATCTTAAAGACTAACCCATTTTTTTCCCTAGCATAACGCTTCATATACTAGAATACTTAAAGAACATTTCCTCTTCCTGTATCATCCAGCCCTCCACTTAAGGCCCACTTTCTGTGCTTCTGTCAACAGGGGTGAACTGGGGGGGGCAGGGCTTTTTCAGTGGAAGCCCCTTACTTTTAGAATGCCCTCCCATTTGAGACTTGCCTGGTACCAAACCTTACTTTTCTTTAGGTGCTGGGAAAACATATATCTCTTTTACTTTGGCTTTTACCTACATGGTAATATTTCTTGTGTGTGTTTGAGTGTGTGTGTGTACTTTTAAATAAGAGCTTTGGTCCTTTAAAGTCTATTTTATTTGTTTGTTTTATTTACTTTATTTATATCCTGCTTTTCTCCCCAATGGAGACCCAAAGCGATGTACATCATTCTCCTCTCTTCCATTTTATCATCACAACAATCCTGTTAGGTAGGCTGGGCTGGGAGTGTGTGACTAGCCCAAGGTCACGCAGCCAGCTTCCCTGGCACAAGTGGGGATTCAAACATGGCTTCCCACCACTTTTAACCACTTCTGCCACTAGCCTGCCACTTTTAACCACTACGCCATGCTGGCTCTTGTTGCCTGCTTATTGCCTGAAGACTGCTTTACAGATATCATTTTAGGAGGCTTACTCTCGTTTTATGCCATTTTATTGCCCCTGCCTTCTCGTTTTATGGATTGTTTGAATATTTGCAATTCTTACATTGTTGTTTCAATGGTTTTATCACTCTGTTTTTACTTTCTGAGTTTCCTTAGGCAGGTCTCCAAAGAGGTCTCCAGAGAGGCAGCATATAAATTTTCTAAACAAACAAATAAATAAGGGGCTTAAAATGGGTGTGTCACTGCTCCTCTCTGCATGTCAATTGACCAGGGAGAGCCTGACCCATCCTGGAAGTGTTACTACCCACTTAGTGAAAAACGCTAGCTACACCCCTGCCCATTCCATAACCAGTAAATGTGAGCTTGGCCCTAGGGTTGCCATTTTCCCCCTGGCCACTAGTGGAGGAGATGGGAGGACAGGGTTGCCAGCTCCAGGTTGGGAAACTCCTGGAAATTTGGGGATGGAGCCTGGGGAGTACAGGGACCTTATTGAGGTACAATGCAACAGAGCCCACCCTCCAAAGCCTCCTTTTTCTCCAGGGGAACTGATTTCTGTAGTCTGGAGATCTGGGGGATTCCCAGGTCCCACCTGTAGGCTGGCACCCTTATAGCCCATAAACAAGGAGACAGGTACTACCAGAAAAGCCCTCTGTCTTAAGAAAAAAAAGGAGCTGTTATTTTTCTCAATTTGAATCCACAAAATAGATTTGAAGATTTCTGCTCTCCTGACAGCCCACTGGAGAGTGCCTAGCCTCCTCCCCGCTCTACAACCAAACATGTTATTATGAATGCCGTTCAAATCTTCGTAGCCGTTTGTGACACTTTATCACATTTCCAATTGGCAATTCACGTTATTGAGAAGGCATTAAAGGATTTCTCATATCTAACTTTGACGGAAGCGTAATGTATGAGGCGCCTTTTCCTGATGCTACCGATAGCCGTTTCTGGCTTTCAGGGGTGAAAACAAAAATTCTCTGCCAGTGTTGACCTCAGTGATTGATGCTCTGTCAGTGACTTTGCCAAGAAGACAAAGAGCAGGATTTTCTCCAACATTCATCAGAACAAGCAAAAACTACCAATGCTGTTCACATCTGAATCCAACATGTAAATAGCCCTGCATCGATATCTCAGAGACCACACATTCATAGATGAGAACACATTCTTGGGAATAAGCCCATTGAATAATATGGGACATACTTCTGATTAGACCAGTTTAGGATTGCTCCCTTAGATGAACTACATGTAAAGCTTTCATAATTTCCACCTTACTTCCTTGAGGCAGGTTGAAAACGGTGCATCTGAAACAGTTCTAGGTATTGTTTCAGCAGAGGACACAATCCTAAATCAATTAGCAAGGTATTGATGTTCTCTGTACAGAGTTTGTTGCTCTCACATTATCATGAATTGACTTAATTAGAAATTCACAGGAAAAAAAATTCTTTACTGCCATTTTAATGCTAAGCCATTAAATGAGTTGATTGAAAACATGGTCATAGGCCATAGCAATTTAATGTGCAATGCAATGAAGTTTTCTGCACAGCGACATTAAAAAAACCCTTCCAACTTATTTAAGAAGGACTTTATGCAATAGACTATGCTATTAGGCTAAATTGTATAATTACTGTCACCGGAGGACATAAAAAGATGTCCTAGAAAAATTTAATTAGATTTTCCATCCCTTAGGAGATAGGTCTGGTTAGTTAAACTAGGGATGCCAACCAGCTGGTGTTATTCTGGCTCAACTGGTAAAACTGTGTTCTTCGGTCAATGAACCAGGATCAGGATATTAAAAGTTAGCCAAATCTAGATTCTGGTAGATCCAGCTGCCAAGTTCTAACCTGCCAAAACCAGAAGCTGAGAATTCCTGTTGTAGAAGACTTATCTGAGGCAGAAAAGCTTAAGAATATAAGAATAGCCCAGCTGGATCAGACCAATGGCCCACCTAATTTCGCAGTCCAGCATTCCCCCCCCCCCACGCACACAGTTGCCCTGGAGAGCTAACTTCATTCATATCCAAGCAACACCTTGGGGTGATTTAATACATGCCAGAAAAAGATACTTGAAGGTTAGTAGCTCAGGAGTACAGATGTTCAAGGATAAACAAAGAGGTAAGGTTTCCCCAAAATGTCATGATCAGGGTTTTGTCAGGAGTTTCTTTATGGGAAATAATATTTCTGAAGGAACTCTACAAAACTCTCAGACATAGCATAAGATCAGAAGGAAATAATAAGAAAGTTTAAGGGCAAATGCTGAAACATTTGAATATGCTTTTAAGTGACTCTCTAGATTTTGCCCAAAATGTATTATAAAAATGATCAAAACACTGTAAGGACCTATTCATACAACCGCAATTATGTTTACTGCATATTTACTGTACATCCCCACACATGGAAAACTGTGATGTTGTTACAAATGTCTAAGAGCATCATCACATTACTGTGATGTGGTAAATTTGGAATTTTGTCCAGTTAATAGTTTTACTATTTCAGTTTTCCATCTATGGCAGAAAAAATCAGCATGGATAGCCCCTCAAATCAGCCTCCAGATTGACAGGGGAAGGGAGGGGGGAGAGAACAGGATTTTATTCCACAGTGTCTGATTATTCAACCAGTAAATCATGTGGTATTCCTTGGTTCCCAAGTCAGAGAAACCTTAAGGGTCAGATCTCATGAACATTCATCTGTTCACAGACTGAAAGAATTCACCTGCCTTTTGGTATTATAGGAGATTGAATGTTAAAAACTTCAATTTTCTGAGCAATTAAAAGAACACTATCATTATATTTTCTGGTTTTTCTCTGCAACCCTGATGGCTAGAACCTTATTTTAAAATGGATGTCAAGATTTTTATTCCCACTTGCATCTATAGTCTTCAGGTCACTTAAAAATTGTCAACAGTGATTGCACAGGTACCAGACAGTACACATTATACCCTTACTTCATGTATTTTCTGTAAAGCAATTGCTATTCTTTGTGGATAACCTGAAAGCCAAAAGCTGCTGAAGATTTCTAGCCCACCAGCTGAGAAGTGATGCAGACTATAAAACAGCCTATTGGGGATCAATGCAACAAATCAAGAGTTGTGCATTTAAACTGTATATTTGTCCATTCAGGCATTGACCAACAGGAGATAGTAAGGGATAAGTTGCAGGTAAGCTTATGGCTTGGCAGACTGATGCCATGATGCCATTGACTGGACGCTCAAAAATTCATTGTGGCTGTATTTCCAGCTGCAGCAAAACTCTCTCAGAGCCTTGGAATGAACCTAATCTACCAGTCTCCCAGTTTTTTCTTATGTTGTTAGTGAAGGCAAAAAAGCAGAGAAAGTAATGAACGCTGCCCCCAATTTCCCTGCTTTTCTCTGTGTTTGTTTGCTTATTTACTGGGCCTATAGTCCAGCTTTCTCACTAAGACTCAAAGTGGACTAGGCAGTGTAAATTGATAACGGTCCTCACGAACAGACATCAAATAAGTACAGTGTAAGTCAATCAAGGTCAATCAGTATGAAGAGCTATCTAATGAGCAATGTACTAGGACTATTGATTTCCACTGATCAACAACATGCCATCAGGTACATGAGCAAAATGTGTACGTCAGTCTCGCATTCTTACTAATCCTGTATCTCCTAGACGGACACAGTCTGATGTCAAAGGTAAACTTCTTGATTTGATAGTCTTGGTATAATCAGTTTCAGAGGGTAGCCGTGTTGGTCTGAAGTACAACAGCAGATATGAGTCCAGTAGCGTCCTAAGGACCAGTAAGATTTTCAGGGTGTAAGCTTTCAAGAGCTGATTCTCAAACCTCATACCCTGAAAATCTTGTTGGTGGGGCATTTTGGGGGCTCCGCCCCCTCAAACACGAGGCATGCCCCACAACAGCTGCTGCCCCTCCCCCCATCCCTCGTCCTGTGACATTAGAAGGGCCCTCCAGCTGATCAGCAGGAGCACGTGGCCTGCTGATCAGCTGGAGGGGGCCCTTTAAATCTTGCAGCAGGTGAGGGAGAGCGGTGGCTGCCAGCCACATGCCTTCCCTGAACTCCAAGGGGCAATTTCGCCCCTCGGAGTTCAGGTGCGGGCACCCCACTTGAAAGACATCATGTAAAAGGTTCCATTTAAATGCTGTTTTTCTAACAGGGGCTGCCCACACTTGATCTCCAAACAGTGAAATTGCAGCCTGGAGGCGGCACCTCTTCCTTTCCACCCCTCCCCTGCTGCCCCACAAAATTTCCCCATGCACCACCAACCCAAAATTTCTGTCTACAGGGCAGTTAGTAAGATTGACAGTTGTAATACTATCTATGTGAGCCTCGCCTTGAAGACTGTCAATGCTATCCATTATGCTGTACATGGGTCTGCTGCAGAAAACAGCATCCATGTATTGAATTCTGTCCTTCTGTCCTTCTCCCCTATAATGTGTAGGACCTTTCCCGCCATGCCATGTAGTAGTAGTAAATGTGATTGGGACTGCACTTCAACACTCCATGTGGTTATGTCAGCACTAGCTGTTGCAGACGGACACATCATTTATTAATGTGCTGCATCACAATGTTTTATCTAAGAGACTGATCACAGCTCTGCAGCGTGCTGAGCCATGTTTGTATCCCTTGGGTATGTGCTGAAGCAATCGCACAACTGCTTCACTGCATGCCAAACTCTGCCCAGAACTTCAGTGCCACAGGAAATCCTTTTGTTGTTTTCCAGACTCTGCAGGGATCCATCAAATCCACATTCTTACAAAAATAACATTTGTAGTTTTATGAGAGACTACAGCCCAGGTTCTCACAAATGTTGTGTTTCATCCTTGCACAGGTCTCATGTGACTCTTCTGTATGATCTAAATTTTCAGACATGTGTTGTTGAAGCCAATATCCATAACCCATATTTCCCCACAAATTTTAACATTGTTTATTAACTGAACATAATTCGGCTCTCGTCCAAACAGCCATATGCTAATGAGCTGTGCTGTCAGGGGTGTGGCCTAATATGCTGGTGCATGTCTGCTGTTGGGTGTGGCCTCTTATGCTAATGAGTTCCTGCTGGGCTTTTTCTACCAAAAAAAGCCCTGCTCTATACTAAAGATATTGGGTGAATTCCTAGAGCATTGTGGATGCAGCAGCTGGAAGTGACATCACTGAATCCACAACATCAACCCTTCCCCCTGTTTTCTCCCAAGGCAAGTGAGAAGGAGCTGAAATCAAGATACCTTTGTGGCACCAGTCATAGCTTGAGAAAAGGAATGAAGGCTATGCAGGACTTCTACGGATTTTCCTACTGCCAGATAAGATCTTCTTCCAAAGTCCTGCTCTCTGGTGAAGCAGGTCTTGACCAGAGAGAGCTTTTTCAGTGGCCACTGGTTTGTTTTGTAACACCTTCTCTCCCCCACCCCCCGCTTAATGGCATCTACTTTTTTGCTCTATAGGTGTCAGGCCAAAATATTTCTTTTAGATGAGGAGTTCCATTCTTTCTGGTCTGTTTCTAGGCCAGGGGCCATTTTATGGACATCATTTTATGCTGAACGTTGTTTTACACTGTTTTTATAGCTTGTTTTACTGTTGATACTTATCTTGTCATTTTAATGATTTTATTGTATCATTTCTAAATATGTGAACCCCCCCTTCAGCTGGTCTCTGGAGAGGCAGCATATAAATTCTCTAAATGAATAAAATGTCTTAAATGCATACATACCTACGTAATATATATTGGGTGTTGTTACAGTGGACTTTGTTTAAATAAACCAGATATCACAACACAAAGCTGGAGCTTATTAATGCTATAGCTGATGTGGGACTGAAAACCACCCTTGCAGACATCCGGCTCCGACTGAAGTTATGATTCCTAAGTGCACTCATTTCATACATCTTGCTTACGTGAGTTTTGTAAAGAGGAACACAAATGTGGCCCAGCATGCTGCAGAGCTGTGCTCAGTCTCCGAGATAAAACATCGCAGTGCAGAACTTCAATAAATTACCTTGTGTCCATCTGCAACGACACAACCACATGCAGAGGCTGAAACACAGTCACGATTGTAAAGCACATCTTTACTAAAACCTTCACTTCTGAATGAGATTAGAAATTATCTGCATGGCTGGGGAAAGGCTATTTCAAAGCAGGGGACCTATATTAACAGTCTCCTCCTGCCTGTTCTTATAAACAAACTCAAATGAGAAACCAGCTGCTTCTAAAGGTTCATGCCAGTGACACATAGACCTTGGATTTGCAGGGGCCTTTAGGGGATGCCAGCTCTGGGTTGGGAGATACCTGGAGATTTGGGGGATGGCGCCTGGGGAGGGTGGGGTTTGGGAAGGGACTTCAATGGGGTATGATGCCTTAGAGTCCAGTTTCCAAAGTGCCAGTTTTCTCCAGGTGAACTGATCTCTGTCATCTGCAGATCAGGTGTAATCCCAGGAGATCGCCAGCCACCACCTGGAGGTTGGCAACCCTAGATTTTGAGGAATATTTTACAACCCCAGAAACTAAGGGGAGAATAAAAAAAATGGTCTCCAGACTATTCATATGTTATATTTGTTAGGATACACTTGCATTCAACATGCTAAAACCTTAAAGTGCACTGCAGGTACATTTCTAGAGCATGCAAGCATAATTTGGCAGGGGCACAGCCCTTGAAACTGAAGAGAGCCAGTTTGGTGTAGTGGTTAAGTGTGCAGACTCTAATCTGGGAGAATCGGGTTTGATTCCCCACTCCTCCACTTGCACCTGCTGATGTGACCTTGGGTCAGTCACAAGCTCTGGCACAGCTGTCCTTGAAAAAGAGCAGTTTGTGTCAGAGCTCTCTCAGCCCCACCCACCTCATAGGGTGTCTGTTGTGGGGAGGGGAAGGGAAAGGAGTTTGTAAGCCGCTCTGAGACTCCAAGTGAAGGGCGGGGTATAAATACAATCTCCTCTTCTTCTTCTTCTTCTTCTTCTTCTTCTTCTTCTTCTTCTTCTTCTTCTTCTTCTTCTTCTTCTTCTTCTTCTTCTTCTTCTTCTTCTTCTTCTTCTTCTTGAAAGCAGTTTTAATTTTTTTGATCCTGAAATCTGGATTTAGCCTCAACCACTTGCCAAAGAAAATGCCTTTTAGAATGCCAGTCCTTTTCTCTTTTTGTCCTTCTCTCTGTGTGTTGATACTCTTTCCTTCAGCCTGTCTCTCTGACTTTGTCTTTGCATGCATCTACTAGGGTTGCCAGCCTCCAGGTGGGGCCTGGAGATCTCTGACTAATACAACCACAGACAGAGATCAGTTCCCCTGGAGAAAACGGCTGCTTTGGATGGTGGAAATTATGGCATTGTAACCTGTTGAGGGCCCTCCCCTCCCCAAACCCCAGCATCCTCAGGCTCCACCCCCCAAAATCTCCAGTTTCCCCCCAACTCAGAGCTGGCAACCTTAACCTAAGTCAGTATTTTTAAAGGCATGTTATGGTCATATGGGGATCAGAGCTGTGCATGGATAGGGCAGGGGGGAATTAACATTTCCATACTCATTTCATTTCATGAATTGAATCTAGGGGCCTCTACAGCATGATTAGTCTTTGCAAAGAAAAAAAGATGGATACCTCATGTTTTTTTAAAACCTGCTTTCTGCTCAGGATTCATCCAATATATGAGCCTGGTGTGTGTGTGTGAAATAGGTAAACCTCCTCTCCCCTCCTCATATGGACCCAATCCAAATCAGGGTCCTGCACAGCTGCAAGACAGCTTACAAAGATGCTGAGGAAGATCTGATCATGGATCTCCCAGCATCTCCTCTGTCTTGTACTTGAATAACTGCCCATTAACGACCCTGAATTATTGCCTATTTAATTATCTTTATTAGAATTATTCTTTCCAGTCATTACTGACTCACAACTGCCAAGCTTCGCATGCAAAGTAGACAGCATGGTGGCTGAGAACCAAGCGTACAGAGTCAGGAAGGTATTGGCTTGAGTCCCATTGACTGCATTCCACATGCGCTGGGTAACCTCTGGTCCTTCCTCTGCCACTAGCACTTCCGCTCGTGCGATATCAATGTTATTCAATAAGCCCTTGTGCTAGCAAAGCAGAAGTGTGCTCTGAGGGTCAGATTGTCCAGCAAGTGCGGAATGTGGTCATAGGATCCACACTTTTGTGTGCAGTATTTTGGGGGTGCAGTATCATTACATGCACAGCCCTTCCAAGTGTGCAATACCAGACTCGTAGGACTATGATGTGATTTCTCAAGTATTAGATGGTAAATTTTAAAAAGGAATGTACCCCATTCTGCTATTTTCAGCTTCTTTCCATTATTCCTCATCCAAAACCATCAGATCATATCACTTAAGGAACATACTTAGGTGGTCCTTATCGTGCAAACAGACCTAATCTCCTTTATCTCTGTTTAGCTCAGCTTGTTGTGCGCTTCCCGCTAGAATAATATGCTTCAAGAAGTCAAGCTCTTATGAAAATGGAGCTCGATTATCGAAAATTATTTCCTCCCCATCCAATATCACCATGAATTCAAATTAAGTACCTTAAAAGCAGCAAAGTGCATTCCTCATATTCAGAGTTATTTTCTCTTTAACTGGTAAACCTTTCATCCCCAAAGAGAAAATTATATCAGCTTTCTTTGAAAAGTTAACATTTCTGAGCACATAAATGCTACCTTTTAGGGACTGCAATTAAATAATCATTTAAAGAAACATTTTGTTGAGGAAACATTGATTGTGCCTTCCCTGTCAGGAAAAAGAGCAAGGGGAGTCTTGCAGCAACACCTCAAGGCTTACAAGGAGTGTGTGAACTCCATCCATGACACTCTATGGGTGTGTGTAAAGTGCTGTGAAGTCACAGCTGACTTAGGGTAACCCCAGGAAGGGATTTCCAAGGCAAGTGAGAAGCAGAGGTGGGTTGCCATTGCATTCTTTTGCAGAGTCTTCCTTGGAGATCTCCTTTCCAAGTACTGACCCCCCTGCTTAGCTTCTGAGATCTGACAAGACTGGGCTATACCATGCTGCTTTCCCTCCCCCATAGGGTTCCTTGTGCCAGTGGGGGGATTTAGGGGGCATTCTGGGGATGTTGCGCGACACACTGTTACCCGGAAGTGATGTCAGCGCATCAGCAACATTGGGGCTACACTCTTCTTTTTGGCCAAAACTCTATGGTAAAAATGGACTCAAACAATAGAGTTTTGCCCCAAAAGAAGAGCATCGCTCCCCCAACATTACCAACGTGCTGATATCACTTCCAGGTGGTGTCAGTGCATTGCACACAGCATCAGGGTGGGGGGAATTTCCTCCTGCCGGCCAGCTGGCCAGCAGCAGGCCAGAGCCTGCAAAAGCAGAGGATCCCCCACCCCCACCTGGGGATTGGTATCCCTGCTCCCCCATCTATATATATAAAAGAAAGCCCCTTCACTGTAAAATTAATGCTCAGGCCAAACCTTTGGACCTAGAAACATGAAATTCAGGGAGAGCACTCCTACCATGACATAGATGCTCACTAAGGAGGGATTTTTAGAAATTCGACCCCTAAGGGGGTCAAAAGGGGTAAAACGTGCTCCCCCCCATTGCTTCCCATGTGGCTGCCAGGCTGCTGCCTTCTCTCCTCTTGGCCCCCCCCCCCCCCACTATCTGATTGGTCAGCTGCAGAGCTCAGTGTTGTGAGGCTAAAAAAAAAACTAGTCACAGGAGACTGCAGAGAGCTAATGACAGTTGAGCAAATCAGGAATGGCCAACCATTTGCCTCAAAGTAAAGAAACAGGAGGCATCCATCATAGGTCACAAGTAAGGTTTATGAAATGCTGGGTCGTTTCCTTTGTTTTGTTTTTTTCCCACTAGGATGGCCTAGTGAAGTTGCCATATCTCTTTACCTTAGAGATTTGTGGAATTCCTAAACCACTGTGTGCCAGGAGTGGGCTGGCAACCCTATCATTTGCTGTCAAACTGTTTCTCTCATTTCGCAATCTATTTTTGTAGCAATTTTGTCGCATGCTATACTAGTTATTGTGCATATCATACTCTTTTTAATCCACTGTTCTCTAATACAGTCAACTACTTTTATCATATTGTTGCCTTATATATTGCATTGTTTATAACTGCGTAATACATCTTGAGTCTCAATGAGAAAGGCGAGCTAGAAAAGACTACTGTGACTACTATTACTGCTACATCTGTCAATGACTCAAAATTCCAACAGAGGATTCAAAGCCTTCAGAGAATTGCTGTTCCCTTTGTTCTCACTTTCATCTCTTCTTTTCTTTGGTTACTGCGACCTGCTCTTGCCCCTCTGTCATCCTCTACAATGAGAACACTACTGTTCTTCAGTAGGAATGCCAAAATGGTGCTTAATAATTCAAGTACTTAATATTTTTTTAATAAATAAATAAATAAATAAATAAATAAATAATGCTAAGAATTTAAAGTGGTGGGGGATAGAGAATGTTGATCATTGGGGTAGAGTCATACTGGCAGTAGCAGCCAGTCACATTTCACGCTATACATGGATTAGCCACGTGTATGTGAGTGCAAGCATGGAGAATCACATTTCTCAATCATGTTAACAGTGGTAAATGTGAGGTTGGGGGACAGGTGATATCTCTAAAAGCACTGCTTTGAGAAAGATACCAGGCTCCCATACCCCAACTAATAACAGCAAAGCCTCTTCTCGAAGTGAGACAGAAGTGCCTAAGTTCACCTAGTGAGTCCATGACTGAACGAAAATGTTAAGGCCGTACATAAAGGTAGCCAGAAAAAAAAAATTCCCATCATGAAGAGAAAATCATGAGGAAAAAGTCCTACCAACTATATTTCTGCAAGTCATGCATTTCTTGAAAGGCACATGTTCTCTGCCACAAAAATTAGACAAATTGACAAGATGGCTTACAGTGTTTAGTTCTGAGAAGAACTTGCAGATGGAGTCTTGAGTTATTGCATACCCTTCCCTTTTTTGCTTCATGAAGGGAGAAACGATCACCTATAGTAAAACCTTACTGGTGGTGGTGGAAAGTACCATCGAATTGCAATCGTCTTATGACGATCCAGTTGGGTTTTCAAATCAAGAGACGTTCAGAGGTGGTTTGCCATTGCCTGCCTCTGCATAGCAACCCTGGACTTCCTTGGTGGTCTCCCATTCAAGACCTAACCAGGGCTGACCCTGATTAGCTTCTGAGATCTGGTGAGATCAGGCTAGCCTGGGCTATCCAGGTCAGGGCAGAAACCTCTACTACTTCAACTAAAATGACATCTTTCTGACACTTCCCCTGATGTTGCCTTCTGGCTCTGGGATTCAGAGGCTTAGTGCCTCTGAATGTGGAAGTTCCCCTCAGTCACCATGGCTAGTAGCCATTGATAGACTTATCCTCCATGAATCTATCTAATTGCCTTTTAAAGCTATTTATTCCTGTGGCTATCACTACATCCTCTGGCAGTAAATTCACATTTTAATCACTATGTAAAGTATATTTCCTTTTGTCTGTTCTGAACGTACTGACCATCAGCTTCATTGGATGCCCTCGAGTTCTAGTTTTGGGGAGAGGGAGAAAAAAATTCTCTTTGTCAACTCTCTCCATTCCATGCATAATTTTTTACACCTCTATCATGTCGTCCCCCCCCCCCAGTTGTCTCTTTTCTAAAATGAAAATTTCCATGGTCTGCAAGACAAGTGCAAACTATTGTTTGTTGGGCTGGGTGTAATGGCATATTATCAGTGCTACCCTAAGCAAGTCTACTCAGAATCCCACTCAGGTCTATTTTACTCCCAGGAAAGTGTTCATGGAATCACAGAGTGCGGTTTGCTGAGAAGACAGAAATATCTAATTAACTCTGTACAATTGGAAGGGGGACTACAGACGTTTGAAGATCGCTCAAGCTAGTTCTTTAGAGCTTTTTCAGTGGTGGCATCTCACTTTTAGAATGTCTTTGCCCTTAAGGCTCACCTGGCACATACTTGACTGTCCTTTAGGTGCTAGGCCAGAGTATTTCTTTTTACACAGACTTTTAACTGTGGATCCATCTTTTTAAAGCTGTTTTTATTAACATCTTCTAGCCTGAAGGCTTTTTTATGGATATCATTTTAGAATGCTAAGTGCTGTTTTTATGCCCATGGCTTATTTTTAATGGTGTACTTATTGATTGTGTTGTTTTATGATTTTATTGTATTGTTTTTACTTGGGCAAGTTTCTGAGAGGTGGCAATTTTTTTTAATAATCATCATAATTTGTCATGACATCAGAGGTCATTTCGGGGGGAATGCAGGGGAACGCAGTTCCCCCGGGTGAGGTGCAGGGGGCGGGGCACATGACAAAGCCCCGCCCCCTGCTTCCAGCCGCCCCGCTTCTAGCCCTCATTCATCCAGGAGGAGGCAGGAGAAGAGGGAGGGTAAGTTGCTTCCTCCCCGCCTCTCCCCACCCCTGCCTGCCTGGGGCCAGGGAGGGCCTTGGCGAGGCTTCCTCGCACTCCCGCTGGCCTTGCAGGTCCACCGCCAGGCCCCTGATGTCAGGGGGTGTGGCATATGCTAATGAGTTATGCTAATGAGTTCCCCTAGCTCTTTTTCTATGAAATGACCCCTGCATGACATCAAAATCTTGCTATTGTATTCAAATAAACACAGTACATCCCTGGTCATTTGCTACTTTCTCCTCTTAGGGGGGTGTGTGTGTGATATACCATTAAGAATTTCCTTTCAAAATTTGCAATAAAGGAGTCACAAAGCAATGTAGACATCCTTCTGCTTTCACCCATGCTAAATAATGCAGTTTCAATCCACTTCAGTGACTGCAAGTGGATTTTGCCATTTCACACAGAAAAATCTAATTGCAAAGTGCATTGAAAGTGGACTGACAATGAGTATGTGTGAAAGTGCTCATAATAGGCTCTGAATCAGCATAGATTTTTTTTGGGGGGGGATTCTATGAAGAAAGTGTTATTGATCCAAAATGTCCCCAGATAAGTTCATTCACAAATGCTATAATGTTGACACTGTCTGAGGAGGTTGAAACCCATCATTTCTTGTGTACAAAGCCAGTATTTTGCCGGCAGAATGGTTGAGTGAACTTGTTATACATTTCCCTTTCTTCTCTGCTCAACATTTTCTCGGCTTTCAGGCTCTGTAAGCACCAGTTCTTTTTTAGATGAAGCTTCAAACTCCTGAAATAAAAAACTCCAGGGAAATACCAGAGCCTTGTAAAACAGTGGCAGGGGGGTTCAACCGTGTTTCCTTTAAAGAGCAAGCCTGTCTTAAGGAAAAAGCACAGGCAAGCTAATGAAAGTCAAAAGATACTTGCTATGAATGGAAAATCAGGCAAGAGATATTTCGGACGATGGGGGTAGCACGTGTGACTGCAGAATAGGTCCTTGGCTCTGGCATTTCTTCCCTTCTTCTCAGCTCTCACCACTCACAAACTATATGGCAGTGATTACATTTTATCCAGTAAAAAAGAAATCATATTAATGAATTCGAGACAGCAAAGTAAAACAGAAGACTCTGAGTTCCTAATCTGAAACAAGACCCAAATCTATTATTTATTTATTTATTTTCATTTATACCCCGCCCTCCCCGCACGCGGGCTCAGGGCGGCTTACATAGGCACAAAGAGCAATAGAGGTAAACAGGTTAAAAACAGTTAAAACCAATTCACATCCAACAGGATACATGAGAGACTATAAATACACACTCCCCCTTGCATATCAGGAGGGGATCAAAAAGGGGAGGGGGACGCCATGGGCCATGATGTTCCAGATAACCAATCGGCCCAACCCGGTGATACTGCTCTGCAGTTGCACGGTGGTGGTAGTGGCGGCGGCGACTCCTACTCAAAAGCCTGGCGGAAGAGCTCCATCTTGCAGGCCCTACGGAACTGTAAAAGGTCCCACAGGGCCCTGATCTCTTCCGGGAGCTCATTCCACCAGGTAGGAGCCGCCACTGAAAAGGACCTGGCCCTTGTGGTAGCAAGCCTGGCCTCTTTAGGGCCCGGGGTCACCAGGCGGTGTTGTGACCCTGACCGAAGTGCTCTTTGGGGACTGTGTGGGGAAAGGCGGTCCTTCCATTTGGTTAATTGAGGCCAAATGTTAGCAGAGTGGTTAGAAGGAACACTACAGGGAAACAACCATGTAATGTGTGAACTGGTTCTATGGTTTGCTTCAGATCCTCCATACCTCCTGGGAGATGGGGACAGCAAAGGAAAAAAAAAGATGCTGCAGTGATTGATATTCAAATAATGAATGTTGATTGATGATATTTTTTGAGATAGGCAGAACCAAAGCATTTTCTCTGATCAAAAAGCAAATCCTGGAAATCAACCATAGTAGTTTGATTCTGAGAGCCCGAAGAGTATGATCACCCCTATATTTGGTCTTTCTTACCCAAAATCTTTACCTCCCATATGTACTGTCTTACCATCCCATGTTATTGCAGAGCTTTTTTGTTTGCAAGACTGAACATTATACCTACAATGGTTTTGCAGGGGCGATTTTTGAATAGGCCATACACTGATAGTTTGCCCTTGTGGCCTTAATAGGATTGATACATACTTTCACACCCTACTGGAATGCAGATTTTTGGAGATTATGAGGGATTATTATATTAAACCTTTAGTCAACCAATCTTCCCCCTGTATTCTGGAAACCCTGGCTCTTCTGCTCAGTGATAAGGATCCTAAAATCATTCTAGCAACTGCAACATTTGTCTCAGTCCCCTTAACCCTTGCATTTAAAAACAAGAAATAAGTGTCTTCTGCTGCACAAGGTTTGCGAGTCAATGAGCTTCTAAGAGTGCAAAGAAAAGGAAAGGATTGATATTCAAATAATGTAGAGTAGGGTTTCCTAAAGTAGGACACCTGACCCCTTACAGAAACAAAGAAAGTCTGAGGTGGAAGGACAAGGGTAGAGTCCCTGCTCTCTCAGCGGTAGGACATATTTAGTATGGTAACTTCTTCATAAGGATGAAAGGTGACAATGTGGGTTGATCTGTTCAGAAGTCTCCCTTAATAGGTGTTTTTGAAAGAAGATTGTATGAAAAGGTTTAGGGCCATCTGAATCAGGTCTGAAATTAATATTTTACCCTTTCCTTCCATTTCCTGATGACACCTGTCACAATCACTGATCTTCCTCTAAACTTTTCTGAAAGTTGGCCTCTTCATTTGCTAAACCGTAAAACAGGCAACATCATATTAATATCACATTGCTTTCTTTAATTGGATTTGGGAGGATGCAAGCGTCCTCCTCTTGACATATTACTGAGAGCATAGTAGCTGAAATATCATGAGAAATTAAAATGCATTGGGATTGGATAAAATAGCTTTAGTACATATCAGGAAAAAGAACATCATTAAAAATGAACATTAAAGTTCACTTTGCCACACAGAAAATATTGGGACAGCTTTGGTCTGAAAGACTCGCTGTCTTTTACTACAAAGTAGCTATGCCTATTTTGAAGAACATGCAGATAACTTTGCCTTGTCCAGAGCTCCATAAATATTGCAGTCTGCAGTGATGAGTAATGGAACACTGTCTCATCTCATTTACTGTACCTGGGTCTGGCCATATTTCATGCCCCTTATCACAAATTATCATTCAGGCTACTGAATGCAGCAAAAAATTCAAGGATCTCTGATTTAAAGTGTGCATTTTGGAAGGGTACAAGTCAAGTCTGTAGATTCACAGAGGCAGCTGGAGCATATAAGGGAAAGATCAGGAAAGGGTTACATGATTGGAAGGAACAGTATTCTGAGGATCTGAAGGCCATGGTCTCACAAAGGGTATCTTCGAGGCTGGCGCAATGCCTCAACAACTGACCTCTTATTGGAATGACCTACCTGATGAGGTCAGAGAGACTTCCACACTTCTATCTAACTGCAGAATGTGCAATGTGGAGATCTGGAGGAGGGCATCTTTGTAAAGGGATCAGAATTGCAGGATAACGGAACAGTACAGGAGGGCACTGTCAGAACAGGATTGTAGTCTATTACTATTATGAACTGAGATGGAGGCAGCTCTTGAACAAGTGATTTCATTTTATTCAGCTCATAACGATACTAGACAAATATACATAGAACAAGGCTGACTTATATATGATTTGAATGGGGCAAAACCACACCCCTAAACAGATAACAACCAATCATAATGTGTACATAACGGCCAATGGGTTTTGTTCCTACCAGAACCATTCCTATGCTCTGATTGGCCCAATGTGCAAAGCAGCCAATCAGAACGTGCACTTTAGAATACCAGGCTTCTATAGAGCCTTGTCTGAAGCTCAGGCATACATGTAGTATTACAGGGTAAGAACACAATACATCACCTTTGCAGGCTTGGGACCAATGGGATTCGTTCCCACCAGAAACAAGGTCCTCCTGGATTGGTCTGTCTTGCAACAGGGACCAAACTGACAGCCGGGTTTACGATACCGTCGTGTCTATGGAGCTTGTGCCTGAAGCTCCAGCCTAATGTCATATTGAACCATACCATAAGCAAGTGCATGTCAATTCGTAACTCCTATGGAGCTTGTGACAGAAACTCCAGTCTACGGTTACATTGAGCCACATAAGCAAACGTATGTCAATACATAACAATTATGGTGTTTATTGTACATATTCCCTTGCTTTTACTGCATTATCTTCTACTTTCTGCATGATGGTTATGTTATACCTTAGACTGGTTTTTTGTTTGTTTGCATTGTTTTCTAGTTCTGTAATTCTAGTCCTATTGGATTGATCCTGGATGCTTTGTGCTGTTTGATTGAAATGATTTCTATATTTCATAAATCCATCTTGAGTCTTAGGGCTATAAATAACATAAATAAATAAATTATTGGTGAAGGAGAGAAGACTAGAGAGGGAAGGATAGGAACCCTGGATGACAAAGCCATTCTGCTCTGTGGATGTTTTCTCTTCCCTCCAACCACTACAGCATCTGGCAGGGGTAGTTCTTTAAGGAAAGATCCTTATTGTCATTGTTAGAACAGATTGCCAAAGACTGAATTCATTTCCTTCTAAATAGCCTTTAGTGTCCTCTTTAGTGCTTCATCTTCCTCATAAGTTATAGGGAAACCAGGGACTTACCATTTGTTTTTATTTATCTTGCACCTGCAATTTGACTAGAACGCTTAGGATCTTTAAACAGTTTCTGTAAGGAAACATTGATAGTAATGGAGTCAAACTGATCACAAGAAGCTGAAAACATGGATAGAATTTGCTTTCCAGTCCTCTAGGATTTCATAATCCAATTATTCCTCAGCTTTACTGGATTGACATTGGTATATACATACATGGGACTTTGATACATGCATATATGGAGTTATGGGTGGGGGGAGTTGGGCAGGTGGATGATTCTCCATTCTTGTCTGAATACACATCTTGATTGCAGCTGTACTGAGCACTGTGCATCTGTGGACTCTTTGAAATGCTGTGTTTCTGTTTTCCGTGACTTGTAGTAGACACGCTTGAGTCTGTTTTTGTCAGTGCTGTAAGAATTCGGACGAAAACACAAACTTCAGATCTTCATAAATGTGTCAGTTGCAGCCTGGATGGGAGTTGGTGGTAAAATCTAAACCCAAATATCAGATCCCTCCATGCATACATAGCATAAATGTCAGTCCACTTGGAACAGGGTGCTATAGCTATTACCTTGGTATGCAGTCCAGAGCAACACAATTGCTTTCACCGTCACTCCATTTTGTGTCTGGTGGTAGTGGAAAGTGCCAAGTCACAGCCGGCTTATGACAACCTCATAGGGTTTTCAAGGCAAGAGACAAGCAGAGGCAGTTTGCCCTTGCCTGTTTCTTCATAGCAGCCCTGGACTTCCTTGGTGGTCTCCCGTCCAAGTACTAACTAGGGATTACCCTGATCTAAAAAGATCTAATAAGATCAGGCTAGCATCAGCTATCCAGGTCAGGGAGCATTTCTGCCTTGGGAGTAGAATCTAAAATTATTTTAACTGTATTAAACTTCCTAGTTATGTTTCCAGAAATTCTATATTTTTCTGCAATCACAGTGGAAATCTCCCTTATAAATAAAAGCCGAATGGTGATGGCACTTCTCTA
Organism: Gekko japonicus; assembly: GCF_001447785.1. Lineage (NCBI taxonomy): Eukaryota > Metazoa > Chordata > Lepidosauria > Squamata > Gekkonidae > Gekko > Gekko japonicus. The sequence continues at coordinate 493,901 of NW_015163604.1, read as the reverse complement.
GAACATTCCACACGCTCCAAAATCAGTTCACTCTCTGATCTGTCATTCAGAGGGTCTCCCTATCCACTGGCTGCTTTGCCTGAGTCCTGCCTCCAACATTCTAAACATTTTGCTAATCCTCTCCCCCCCATAGCCAGTCAGAACACAGAGGTTATTTGCATATGCAGCCTCATTGGCCTTTGCCTCGGAACACAGAGGTCGTTTGCATATGCGACTTGATTGGCTTTTGCCTCTAACATTCTAAACAGTTTGCTCTTCTGAGGTAAAATGTGTCCAATCTCCAGGTGAGGACTGGAGATCACTCAGAATTACAACTGCTTTCCAGATGGCAGTGATCAGTTCCCCTGGAGAAAATGGTGGTCTCTGTATCCTTATATGCTGCTGAGGTGGCCCCCGTATGACAGCCAATGTGATGTAGCAGTCAGGGCTTCAGAGCACGGGAGAGGCTGCAGGTGTGTGGGGGGTGGAAAGCTGAAGAGTGAGGGGGAAATAAAGGTAGGTTGATGATTGGCTGGGAAGAAGATAGGGTTGCCAACTCCAGGTGGTAAATTCCTGGAGATGTGAGGGATGGAGCCTGGAGAGAGTGAGGTTTCGGGAGGCGTGGAACCTCGGATAGGTACAAAGCCATAGACTCCACCCTCCAAACCAACTATTCCCTTCTGGGGAACCATCATTTCCAATCTCCAGGTGCGGGCTGGAGAGCACTCAAAATTACAACTGTTCTTTAGGTGGCAGAGATCAATTCCTCTGGAGAAAATGGTGGACTCAGTGTCATTATACCCTGCTGAGGTCACCACAGCAAATTGACACTGAGTGTCCAAGGCCGGGGCACCCGCCTAGAGCCTCTTTCTAGAGGCTGTTGTATTTATTTCCACAACGGGCCTTTTTCCTAGTCTATGATAATGCTAGTTTTGTAATTATGTATGAAGTAGGGATGAACCAAACTGCATCTTATTCTCTTCAGTTATCCCATTCCCAGAACTCCCCACAACTCTTAATTTAAGTCCCAACCAAACACTCTTGTGATGTATTGAAATATCATCCATATTTTGTGGAGGAGCAGACTGTAGCTACAGAACTTCAGTGACAAAGGGATGAAGCATTGTACATTGGGAATTAAACCTGAAGACATATTTCACATTCATCAAAGCTGGGAGTGATGAGCGCTGTATATGTGAAAAGCCTTTGTCTCTCACAGCAACCAGAGATAGAGGAGATAGGCCAAAGGAGGATTAGTCATAAATGTCTAAATGTCCTCTGTGATATAATGCAGGTGCATTACCACCAGATTTCACAAAAAGCTGAAAACTGAGGTGAATATAGAGATTCCCTTTTCAGGACTCCCTGTGGGGATAATCTGAAAGGAAGCTTAACTAGTATTGCCAATTTGCTATCTGGAGCAACTGCATTTAAATACAGATCCACACATTACGAGATTTGGGGAAACCCACATGTTCTGTGGAATTAAGGTTGACAGCTCCTGTTTGGGAAATTCCTGATGAATTGGGGTGGAGTAGGGTTGCCACCTCCCAGTTGGGAAGTTCCAGGAGATTTTGGGGGTGGATTCTGGGGAAGGTAGCGTTTGGAGAGGAGAGGGACTTCAGTACGGTATAAAGCCATAGATTCCACCTTCCAGAGTGACCATTTTCTCCTGGGGAACTGATCTCTCTTGTCTGGAGATCAGTTGTAATTCCAGGAGTTCTCCAGACACCCCCTGGAAGTTGGCAACTCTATGTGAAATACATGTGTTTCCCCCAACAGGCCAAATAATGTCCCCTGGTACTGCTTCAAGGTTGACAAAATGGTGCTGGGGGATGGTTGAAGCCCCTTCTTCATATGCACCATGGTCCTTACCCTAATGGGGCACTGCACATGCAGGTACTGAGAAGAATCTGCAGCTCCTATGCGGGGGCTGACTTGGGCTAGGGACACCAGACCCACCAAGTCTGTCTGGACACACATCACTTGGATCTCTTCCAGTGTTGTGCTGTTGTGAGACTACGGTTCATTTCAAAGAGGTTTGTCCATTCTTTTTTAATTAAGCATACGACTCCACGTCTAAAAGCATATTATACGTTCTGCCACAGACGGCAAACAGATTAAACAACGACATCAATTAAAACTGCTGAGGAGGCAGAATGAATATGCAGTTGCTTACAGTTATTAAATAATGAGCTCCCGCTGCTTCTGTTTGTTAAGGGGGAGAGAGCCATCTTTACTGTGCTTCTCTCAGTGCACTCGATGAGGAAAGAATCAAGGATGCAGCACTGTAGCCATTTGCTTTTTTAATCTCCATGTCTGCAGACTTCAATATCACAGAGAAGACAGGCAGAATGAGGGAAAAAAGATCCCTGAAAAAAAGTCTACTGAGTCCATTAACACCTGTACTTCTCCCAGCTTTGTTCTTTGGTTCTAACGTTTGACAATTCTCCCTTTCAACAGCAAACATCTGATCAAAAATCAACTATTATTCAAGCCGCAGTTTATAACTTTAATTGTGCTATATATATCATGCTGTGTCTTCCCCAGTCAGACGTTTTCTTGCCCCCCGGATCTTTCAACAATGCAGTTAGTGCAACTGAAGAAACAGTTCAATTACCAGCATTAAATCATGAAAGTACAGCACAAGAAAGACTTAGCAAAAGATTGCCTTCTGTATTTTATTCAGTGATAGCAGTCTTCCCCTGGGCTCGATTTGGAATTGAAAAGAGCTAGGAAATAAGTTACTAAGGTAATTCTGATGCAGAAGTAACCCAAAAATTCTGAATGGCCCCACTCTCAAATGAGCCCCAAAACACTGACCTGCACCCTTCCTCCTGCACTTGGGGGAAGGGCTGTGGCTCAGTAAAAGAGCTTTGCATGCAGAAGGTCCCAAGTTCAATCCCTGGCATCTCCAGTTAAAAAGGACCAGGCAGTAGGTGATGTGAAAGACCTCAGCCTGAAACCCTGGAGAGCTGCTGCCAGTCTGAGTTGACAATACTGACCTTGATGTACTGATGGTCTAATTCAAGATAAAGCAGTTTCACATGTGTTCACTAACTTATTTGGCAGCAGTAAAGGCATAGACCAAAGCTGTTCTACCTAAAATATTAGCATTGTGTTTTCTGAATGCCAGAAGCTTTCCTGGTCACCAGTGGAGGATGGGGGTAGGGTTGCCAGATCCAGGATGGGAAAACACCTAGAGATTTGGGGAGGCAGCCTGGGGAGGACAGAGACCTCAGTGGGGTACGATGCCATAGAGTCCACCTTCCAAAGCATCATTATTTTTTTTCAGGGAAACCGATCTCTGTAGTCTGGAGATGAACTGTAATTCCAGGGGCTCCTCAGGTCCAACCTGGAGGCTGGCATCCCTACCAGGGCCTCCAACAGAGGTCTTTCACTTCACCTACTACATGGTCCTTTTAAAACTAGAAATGGTGGGAGGTGAACCTGGGACCTTCTGTATGCAAAGCAGGTTTCCTACCATTGAGCCAAGGCCCCTCGACTTCCTGTAGGCTAAGGTGACATGGAAATTACCATGCAGGTTCCAGGAGGAAGGGTGCTCAGACCACCAATCTGGTGCTAGACTGTACAATTCCATTCCATTTTACAGTGTTACAGAATTGGTAATTTGTGAATTGGTTTAAGATTGCATGACCTTTATTTGAGAACAAGGCTTAGAGACTAGTGTCCAAGACGTTTTAGTAGTTCTTCAGACTTAAATTGTTTTAAGCCACTTTTCATTCTTGTAGTTTTTATTTGTGGACTCATAAATATTACATCTAGGGTTGACAACAGACTTGTAGAAATGTTGGGGGCGTGGCCCAGATAGTCAGAGGGATCGTTAGAGGGAAAACACACCGTCAAGGAGCTCCTGGAGCCCGGCGAGGCTCCCCCGCTGCCAAGGTAAGAAGACTTGGCAACCCTACTGCCAGAGTAGGTAAAGGATGGGGGAAGGGGTGGTGGGACAGAGACTGGCAGGGTTGCCTGCTGCCTGGAGAGAGAGAAAATGTCCAGTCTTTTTAACAGGTTTAATGGGATGTTATTTACCAGATGATGTTGTTTAGCTCTGGGCCACAAAAAGTTTATCTGCCCATTTCCACACAGTAAATTTACTCTGTTAAAGGGACAGGATATTTTTCTCCAGAGTTGTTAGCAATCCTAGCTGCAGTTACAACTTATTTATTTATTTATTTTATTGGACTTATAGCCCACCGTCCCCTGCACAGCAAGGCTCAGGGTGAGTAACAACAATATTAAAAACAATACTGTAATAACGTTCCTGCTGGGAAAGATTTAATTTGGAATGCTGATAGAACTCTGACTCCTATAATCTAGGCTCGCCTGGCTGTGATCATGTGGGGTGAGAGGAAAAAATTAGTGTTGCTGATGCTATAATATCATTTCCAGGCAAAACCTGAAGTGACATCATACCCAACACATGGTGCCTAGAAATGATGTGAAGGCATTGGTGACACCGTTCTTTTAGTCTCACTGTCACACTGATAGGTGGTGGACAACTGGGTGTGTTGGCAAGGGATTGCCCCTGCTGCCTGGAAACTGGCAACCTGACTATCATCCCAGGCAGAAAGCTATGGCTGAAGGAGAATGCAATTAGAAATTCAATAGTGGTAGCACCCTTGGGTTGTGTTTAACAAGCCCTGGTACTTGCAACCAATTTGCTCCAACTTCCATTGGACAGGTAAGGTTTTGCTGCTCTCAATGGGAGGCAACAGTTAGGGAGGGATGGTTACCTTCCATTAGCTCCAACCCTCTGTTTGACAAAGCAGAAAACTAAAAAAATTAAGTTACCAAGGATACACCATATGGTTTGATCAACAGACAGAAAATTACACAGAAGAGTGGTATCTGACTATTAGATATACACTTTCGTGGTGGCAGAGAAGTACATTTTTGAGGGAAAGACTTTCCTCTTGTGAACTGAGCCAAGAATGGACCTTACTGGTGGTCAGCAAATAAGAGATCCAATGGGCTAGAGGCATGATCATAACCCAGAAAGAGGTCAAGATAAAAGCAGCCATGGGAACAAATTCAAAGGAATCAGGCTTTTCCATTATGGACAAGCTGTGTGTGTGGGTGAAGTGCCATCAAGTTGCAGCCGACTTATGGCGACCTTGTAGGGTTTTCAAGGCAACACATGTCCTGAGGTAATTTGCCATTGCCTGCCTATGTGTAGGGACATTGATATTCCTTGGTAGTTTTCTATCCAAATACTAACCAGGGCCAACCCTGCTTAGCTTCTGAGATCTGATGAGATCGGGCTAACCTGGGATATCCAGGTCAGGGCATGGACAAGCTAACAGGACTGAAGAGCCAAGTGTGAGGCAGAATTTGTATAGGCCCAGATCTGCTCTGACTCCTACCATCTCATGCCTCTGCTGGGCTGGCCCAAACTGCTGTTCCTTGAGAGGCCACTTGCAGGGTGGCATTGTGGCTCAGATCAGGCTTAGATTGTTCAACCTGCTCATGGGTGTAGCTGTGCAGGAAAGAAGGTGCTGAGCTCTGGTGGGACCTAGAAGTGATGTCACAGTGCTCTCTGAATTCTCCATATCTTTATATTTTTTATCATAGAGATTGGATGATTCCTAGAGCTTGTGACATCACTTCCAGGGACAACTGGATGTGATGTCACAATATTGCTCCCCCCATTTTTTCCTATCCTACTGGAGCCCAGAGGCCTACTGGCAACCTGACATCAAGCTCACTGGCAACTGCAGACCATTTACTTTCTCATGGCCTAACCCAACTCACAGGGTTGTTGTGATGATACAATGGAAGAGAGAAGAACCGCATGTTCCATTATAAGCTCCTAGGTAAAATGTAACAGACAGACGTGTTATTGTTAGAGTTCTTCCCAAGTGATTACATGAGAGTGGAACCCTGAAGAAACTCATGCTGTCTCATATATTATTGCTCACATCCCCGCCATAACATTTATTTAGCATCGGCAAGTCAGTGATTTTAATACTTTAATCCTGATATCTTTAAGATGACCTTCAACATGTGCCTTGTAATACCGAGATTCTTTTTTTAAAAAACCTGATATAAAAGAGTGCTTTAAAGAATAAATGTGTGAAAGAGCTGAGCTGTTACTTCATGCTCATAATAACTTATTTAGTCCAGGATATTGCAAGATAACAAAAGTTGCTCCTTTAAGAGGACATCCTATGCTTCAAAAAATAATTTTTATTGGTAGCAAAGGCGAGAGCATCCGATCTAATAGAACAATTTAAATGCATAACAGTTAAAACAAATTCTTTAACTATTCCCTACATATCCTAACATTAATCATGTTGACTAGCAAGACATCACTTATTCATAAAATACCTGCTAACTGGGAGGAAAAGCCATTTAAAAAAGAAGGGGAAAATTCTGAATGATTGCAGCTTGGTCTATAATAATATCAGTAAGGTGATTGTATGAGAGGCAGAAAAGAACCTCATTTCACATTGTTTTATAGATTTAAGTTTCAATTCTCATTTTATTCTCATGCATTTGTAATTTCTGTCTGATGGGATAGCCAAGGATATATGTGTGTGTATCTATTTAGATATTTATACATCACTTTTCTCCCCAATTAACAACCAAAAGCAGCTTATATCATCATTTCCCTTTCCCTCATTTTATCCTCAGAACAAGCCTGTAAGGTAGGTTAGGTAGAGGAAAAGAGAGTGGCATAAGGTCACTCAATAACGTTCCATGGCAGTGCAGAGATTTAGACACTCCAACAACACAGAGAGAGAGACAGACTTTCTAGACTGACTGATACAGTGGGATATAGTACATAGATTTACAGAGTTCAAAGGGGCCTTATGGTCCTCTTCTTGAAGCTCTCCAGTAAAAGAGAACATCCCCCCCAATACACCAGACTTCTAAAGACTTAAGCGAACTTTTATAAAAACATAAACAATGTCTTATCGCGCTGAAAAGATGGTGGCGAAAGCGAAGATTCAACAAAGAACTGCCAGCTCAACACATCCGGTTTCCAATACAAACAGGAAATTATGCTAACTTTAAGATATTTTGGATTGTAATATAATCAAATAAAGTACAATGCAATCAAAAGAATAGTAAATTTCTATAGGCTGGGTTGCTTGGAATTGTTTCGTTTTTTTCTAAATAATTGATCATAGGAAACCATACTGCCTGGAACCACTTTTGATATTTTTCTGACAGCAAAGCCGAGGAGTTATATGAAGTATGCCCATAGATAAAGCAATCCCAGATTATTTTTTCCCAATCTGTTAATGTAGGGACATTTTTTTGCTTCCATTTTTGTTCAATCATTATTTTTGCTAACATCAATATGGTAGAAATTAATGTTTCTGTACTTTTGTTACTTACAGATGCATGCTATGTCTCCAAGAGGATGGAGTCCAGATCATAAGGTAAGTTTACATTAGTTATTAATGAAATTTGTTTTAATGTCTGCCTCCAGTACGTTTTTTATTTTATTTGTATTGAACGTCTTGATTTTAGTTATCTGACCTGGCTAATGAAAACCTGTGATCTTCTTTTGGCTCAGATGACTAACACCAGCAAGACCTTGGAGTCTTTACAAAAACAGCTAAAAGAATCTAACAAAAGAACAGAGGCAGTTGAAAACAAGACTAAAGCAATTGACCAAAAAATGGAAGTTGTGGGAAATGAAAGATCTTCAGATAAAACTCAACTTTTGCAGCTACAAGTGGAAAAATCTTCATATGCATTGAGATTTCAAGGAGTGCCAGAAGACAAATTCGAGAATCTGAAAGAAATCCTTAGTGAAGCGCTTGCACCAGTGACAGGCATTAAGGTGGAAGCACTACAAAGCAAAATGGATATGATGATCTATCGGATATATTCAGAATTTTTTAAGAAAAAAACCCCTGCCTGGTGAAATATATGTCAGACTCTCTAAGAGATCTATAAGAGATGCAATATTGAAAGCAACATCTGGGACTACACTGAAAATTAAAGAAGAGGACATCAGAATATTGAAATACATTCCATTTGAGATAAGAAAGAAGAGAAAACAATACAAGAACTTAACCACCTATCTATGGGAAAATTCCACTACCTACCGATGGATACTACCTGAAGTCTTGATGTTCAACTACAAAGGCAAAAAGGAAGCGAAGCAGTTTTTGGAGAGACATAAAGAACCCAAACAAGACATAAAGAACACAGAGGAAGAAGAAGAAGGAGAACTGGACAGCCAGCATGGCTTGGAAAGCCACGAAACATCCGTAGATGGCAGTTCAGAAGTAGAATCTGAATCAGAATTGGGAGCGGCAGCATCCAAACCACCCCGGCATGATAAAAGCAAGAAGAGAGAAAAGAAAGGCAGAAAATAGCTTAAAGTTTATAAGAAATGTTTATATTACATTACATAATCTTGCATTGTCAACAATTTTAATTTTTTGCATTCTATTGAAACAACAGAATGGAATTTTTATTCTTAACCTGAATAAGAGAAAAGCTTTGACTTAAGACAATAATTATTATCATATATGGTCATTGTATAGCTGTAATTTTAGTTAGTGTGTAGTTTTTGTAGGTGTTATGTAGAAAATAAAATTAAAATATTATATATAAAAAAATGTTGAGCCCAAACTTTCTGGCATACAGGTATAGGACTGGTCTATGATATAATCCCCTTTCAGATGTCATGTTTGTTGCACTGTGAACGCATGTACGGGATGGATGTACCACATGCTGTTTTCTTCTGAAAAGGGTGGGCTCTTTTTGTAGCAGGAACTCCTTTGCATATTAGGCGACACATCCATAATGTAGCCAATCCTCCAAGAGTTTACAGTAGCCCCTGTATTTTTTAAACTGGTATTTATACCAATTTTAATCCCACTTTTTTTGCCTTTTTAATTTGTGTGGGTTGCAGGTCTATTACCATCCACTCCCTGTCTCTTTTCTCAAAACTGTTCATACATTATATTTTGGAGTGAGTAATAATGATTACATGGGGAGGAAAGTGTAAAGAATTTAGTGTGTTCAGTAGCTGGTGTACTAGCAAACCAATTATTCTATATAATGTGCTCTCAGATCAGGCCCTGTTGGGGGAAAATGGATCAAAAGAAGGAGACTCACTCAATCTAATTATCGTGTTCTAAGCCAGAACGCTCCCTTATTAAGTGAGAAGTGAAGACTATTTATGAAACAGAAAGGGTTTTGGATTGGAAATCTATTTATTTGTGTCATCCAGAATCCTCAGATTTTTAAAAGAGTTGTACCATACACTAAATATGCCAGCTCTGTTTTTAGCACAAAAGCAGCTGTACCACAGAAGCCTATTAATGGGGGTCAAAACCCTCATCGTTTATAAGAAGACCTTTCTCAAATATGTTCTCAACACTTTGAAGCTAAAAATTAGCTGCCTCTATGCCTCATTTTACACATACAATCTGGGGGAGGGGGAACTGCCACTGTTGGGGTGTATTATTTGGATGTTTTTCATATTAAAAAAAAAAGAAATGAAAAAGTGTCTTTGAAGCGAGTTGTTGAACTTATTATTGCATTATGAATGTGTTACCATCTCTATTTTTAAACCTAGGGCATTTTCTATAAGGGACGAGCTCCTAAAGAATTGGCCTTAAATACTGGGATTGACACAGAGAATGTCAGGATGATACCACATGCCACCGTGTAATGGTTGTGTAGCAGTTGGACTAGCATCTGGTAGGCCCAGGTTGGAATCCCCATTCTGCCATGGAAGTTCACTGGGCGACTTTGGGTCACTTACCACTTTCCCACATGCTAAATAATGGAGTTTCAATCCAATTCAATGACCTTTTGCGAGTGGATTGTCCCATTTCACACTGCCAAAGCTAATTCACAGGGTTGTTGTTATGATGAAATGGAGGCTGGGAGAATAGTGTTGTAATCCACTTTGTGTCTCAGTTGGGGAGAAAAGTGGGGTATAAATACTAGTATAGTGTTTGGTGTAGAAATGCACAGACTCTAATCTGGGAGAACTGGGTTTGATTCCCCACTCCTCCACTTGCACCTCGCTGGATGACCTTGGGCAAGCAGTAGTTCTGATAAGAGGTGTTCTTGAAAAAGAGCAGTTTCTGTCAAAGCTCTCTCAGTCCCACCTACCTCACAGGGTGTCTGTTGTGGGGAGGGGAGGGGAAGGGAAAGGAGTTTGTAAGCCGCTCTGAAACTCCTTTGGGTAGTGAAGGCGGGCAGGCTATAAATCCAATCTCTTCTTCTTCTCTTAGTGCATGAATGAATGTGTTTATAATATGAATCTGTTTATAATATCCTTGTTGTGCAGACATAAACCCTGTTATCCAGTAGGCTAAAACTACATTATGAATGCTGCCAACTTGATTGGCTGAGGGCCAGAACAGATAACACTGGGAAATCCATAACTGCATCTTCCCAGTATTTTTTTAAAAAGGTGTATAGCTTCCTTGATGCAGACTAGGGCTGTGGCACAGTTCCTCAGTACAGTTTTGCTTATCAAAAGCAACATCCACCCTCATCCCCACCTCATGCAATTAGCCCTGGAGAGGGAGAATGAAGAGGGGCAGAATCTCTTTGCCCATCTCTTTTCTTTTCCAGGATGTGTAGGTGGAGTCAGTTTCTACTAGAGAAAACATGATGGGAGGTGGGAGGTGGAAGGGTTAAACCATTCTCCTCTCTGTGCTGTTGTACCAATCAGAACTGCAGCTATTGGCCTTTTAAACATGCTGGGTAACATCTGTTTGGGCTATCAACTGAGAGTCTAGGATTGCCACAGGAATTTTTGTCTGCAGCATAACTGAAGGTGGATTTTGAGGCTCAATAAGACCAGCAGATCCCTAAGTTGAAAGATACACCATCAGTTCCTTCCAGACCATTGTGAAAGATGCTACAAGAGGAGCAAGGAATCATAGCATCACTACATTCTGTGAAGGACAGGTAGGCCTCATTCTGGTTCTTTAGAAGAGCAGTGACTTCACAAAGGGATAATAGGCTCACAATGTCACCATATGAAGTGCCATCAAGTCATAACCAACTTATGCCAACTCCAGCAAGGGGCTTTCAAGGCAATTGAAGAAGCAGAGGTGGCTTGCCATTGCCTTCCTCTGCAGATCCTTCTTTGGTGGTCTCCCTCTCCCATCCAAGTACTGACCTTGCTTCACTTCTGCGATCTGATGCAATAGGGCTTTACCAGGCTGCTTTCCCTCCCCACAGTGCCCACACTAACCTACAATTCACTTATTAAGCAACCCCCAACAAATCATGTGAAAATTCTACAAAAAAACCCTCACCTGGTTTAGCTAGATGAAGGATTCTCATAAACAATTCATGTTAAACATGTTGCCTATTAAACCAAGCTCATTATATCAGCTTAAGTGACCAATAGTGCCCTCCTAAGCAGCGTTACTGCCTTCAGAGTCTATTGAAGTCAATGGGCTTTAGAAGGGGCTAACTCAACTTAGGAGGGTGCTGCTAATCTGACATGTTTATAGCACGATAGCAGCTATGACTCCAGCATCATTGTATGCTGTGGAAGAGTTGAACATGCTTGGCATGCATTTCTGTACATTTAAGCTTACAATAACAAACTCTTTCACTGCCACTCCGGGGCGAAGTAGCCATAGTTTCAAACACAACACGATGCCTTCTGCACGCTCTTGTCACTTATCCTGGCCCACAGAAGAACTCTTCTGATACAGACTTACGATTACAATGTTCCGGGAGTCAAAGAGATTGCCAGTTGCTGAGATGAGAGACAATGACATAAATTGGAAACATGTCAGACAGAGAGTGTCTCAAAACATTGCTGATGGAAAACAGGGGAAGTGACAACAGTTCCTTATGCGGCCGGGGTACAGAACAAACTGAGAGGAAAAGACATCTCCACGTAAAGACTGAATATAAATGGCAAATGTCACTCCCTTTTTTAAACAAATAAAGATCCGCTTCCTTTGACATTGGGAAACATAAAAGGACTTGCTAGCAGCAAATTTATTATTTATAGATGCCACCAAGTACATCCCAGTATCATCAAGGATCCAGCAGACCTTTAACATCTCTCCTCCTCCCAACTTCCTTCCATTCTTTTATATCTCTGCATATTCATAAATGGCATTTTATAATAGAGGGTCAGCCAAGGTCCAGAAGACCTAGATTCAAATACTCACTCTGCCATGGTGCTTGCTGGGTGACTTTGGCCCAATCACTCTCCCTGCCTGGCCTACTTCACTGGATTGTTGTGAAGAACAAAGGGAGAAGGAAAGAACCACACAAGATGGATACCCCTGAGCTCCTTGGAGGAAGGGTGAGATAAAATTAGGATTGCTATCCCAGCACCACTGCAGGCTTAAATCCAATCTTTACACAGAAAGAGATTCTCATCTCTTAATATGCTGTGACGTTAGAATTTTTGACAGTGACACATTCCTTCATGTTCACCCATGTTTTAAAAAAACCCACTTCCTTGGATGCAGTAAACAAGCTCATCCTAATGAAAGCTAGACATCTCCCTGGTGTGCCAGCTTGCTACATTCAGGGAAATTTTTATGTGAGGAAATGTTTTGTTTTTTAAAAAAAATCACCTCTACTTGCAGTTTGAAATACTGCAATCCAGAATTCTCCCGATTTGTTTTACATAATGTTCTCAACCCTTCTCCCCCTACTTTACAACAGTGGTGCCCTACCTTGTTGATGGGGCTTCCAGGTCCCTCCCCCCCTTTCTCCGGCAGGGAATAGGGAAGTAGGGTTGCCAAGTTGGGAAATTCCTGGAGATTTGGGGGTGGAGCCTGGGGAGGACAGTGGGGTACAGTGCCACAGAGTCCACCCTCCAAAGCAGCCATTTTCTCCAGGGGGACTGATCCCTGAAGGCTGGAGATGAGCTGTAATTCTGGGGGATCCCCAGACCCCACCTGGAGGCTGGCATCCCTACTTATTGAGCCTGTGGGCAATTTTGGATTTTGGAAATAGGTAGTGGAGCCACCACAAAATGGCTTCCATGAGGGGCATAGCAGACCACAAAACACCTGCCATGGGGCAAGGAATGGGGAAGAAGGTATCTCATGCTTTGATCCCATCATTCTTCCACAGGGTTCTCCCCTTCATCCTCACACCAATCTTGTGAGACAGGGCTCACTTGAGTCTGTGTGACTGGCCCAAGATCACCCAATGAGCTTTTCCAGATAAGAGTTGTTGAATGCAGCTCTCCCCAGTCTGTCACCATAGCCACTCTGCCATATGGGCTGGGACACTAGTAGTTGTCAGGAATTAACTGGCCATGGAGGAATGGAGGAAACGAACCCTAGGGGTACCGAGAACTAGTGAGATCAAGACACCAACTGGGTGAGGATAATGCTCAGATGCTGATGGAAGGGATGGTGTTGAAGGGATGGTGTTGAAGGGATGGTGGCAGCCCTTGACACCAGCACTTGGCCATCTATTTACTCAGTTTAGCTATCAGCCACAACTGTAAGCATGAAAGCACTATATGGAGAACCCCTGACATTTTATTTAGTAGCCTTCAAACAGTTCTTGAAAACAGCTCTCACCAAGATAATTATTGAACTGTTAGGACCGTTATTAATATTACAGGCTTCATCACCCTATTTCGCATTCCTAGAGATCCATCACAAGCCTTTCTGACTTCAATGCGGCCAGACTTTAGAATTCATCCATCATCATTATGCCACACATCTGACTTTCCAGCGCTCTCCGTTCTTCTTCAATTTCTAAAAAACTTTTTCTGGAAAATTGCTTGTAAGTAAAAAGGGCCAAGTTTACAAGAGATTTTATAGTTTTAACCTTCATTTTACCAACTCCAGTGTTCCACAGACAAGGGGAAATAGTAGGTTTGTGAAACATGAGGAAAAGTAGCTTTTCAGGAATCTCCCTATGAGGTTTTGCATCATACAGCAAAAATTAACCTTGGCCCCGTTCACACGGAGCATTTGCTGTGCTGAAGGCACGATAGTCCTGTGGATTTTCCAGGCGTGATCACACCGGAACTTCTGGGAGGTGTAGCGCACCCGTGGCGTTCCGGCAAAGATGCGCATTTAAAAAGTACCTGGGATGACCTACTGGCAAATGATTTGCCATGGGCTGCATGCGGACTCCCTGGGTGTGATCGCGCCAGTGCGTGGCTTTCTCCCATCATCCTCTTTGCCTTGGGGAAGCTGTCATCGCGTCTGATCGCATAATGGCGCATCAGAATGCGATGGCGCAAATAGCCGAGCTTACCCCCCCCCCCCCGCATTTTCCAGCACATCTGACCGGGGCCCTTGACTTTCTTTTTTGCAGTCAAGTTGCACCCAATTTAGGACAACCTAGGCCCCGGTCACACGGGCAGGAAACTGCGGGGGAGAAGTGTGGCTGTTTGCCCTGGGGCAAACTACTGCGCAGTTACTCGATCAGACCTCCCGTGGAGGTCCTGTGGAGGTACCATGGAGGTTCCATGGCAAGGGAGAGGTGCTGATCACAGGACAAGCCGGCGCGCAATGAAGAAGCGCGCACCGCGGCAAAATGTTTTATTTTTGTGTGTACACGACTAATGTGCATGCTCCGTTGGGTGCGTGTGCGCATCCACAGAGATGTGGACAAAAAAACCCCACCTTATTTGCAAGGGGACATGGGTGGGCGCCGGATGCCACCGGAAACGCGATCAGATGCCCGCCCTTGCCCTGCAGTTTCCGGAAACTAGTACCTCTGAGGTACTAGTTTTTTGCCACGCAGTTTCGGCTGGAAGCCTCGGTTGTGCCATGGGAGTGCTACGCTTCCCAGATGTGCTGGTAAGATCGCGCCCGGAAACTCCACCTGTTTTCCGTCTCACTTGTGTGGCTTCTGTTCCGTGTGACCGCAGCCCTAGTAGGGTTTTCAAGGAAAGAGGTGTTCAGAAGTGGTTTGCCATTGCCTTCCTCTGTATAACAACCCTGGACTTCCTTGGTGGTCTCCCATTCAAAGGCCAACTGGGGCTGAGTCTGCTTAGCTTCCAAGATATGACAAGCTAGCTCAGGCTATCGAGGTCAGGACAAACTTCACTTAGTTAAAACTAAATCTCATTTCACTGTTTTAGACAGGAGTTAGATGAAACTTAGCCGGATTGTGTCTGTGGAGTGTGGTCCAGGATAAACATCATTTTTTTCCATATTAATTAAATATCAGAATGGTACAACTGAAAAGGTTCAACATAATCGAAGGCTCCAAGCAAAAAGGGCCCCAGTGATGTTGCAATACCAGTGTCTGCAACAGTTTATGTTTCAGATAATGCTGTGTGTTGAGGAATATCCAGTTGATTAAAAAAACTACACGTTAACTCTGGATAACTTGCCATGCAATCTTATGCAGAGTTACTGAGGCAGGGGCCATGACTCAGTGGTACAGTATCTGCTTAGCATGCAGAAGGTACCAGGTTCAATCCTGGCAACTCCATTTAAAAGGATCAGGTAAGAGGTGACGTGAATGACTTCAGCATGAAATCTTGGATGGCGGCTGTCAGACTGGGTAAACAATACTGACTTTGATGGACCAATTGTCTTATTCAGTATAAGACAGCTTCATGTGTTCTCGTGTACTCAGTCTAAGCCTACTGAAATCCATTAGGATGGACTGGGGTAGTGCTTCATAGGATTACTCTGATACAAGGGTGTAGACTTTCCAATTTCCCGGGGGGGGCTGGGGCTGGGCAAGAGGCATTGCTTTGCTAGGAGCAAGGGTGGCTCCTGGGGGAGGCTGAGCAGCTTCCTGAAAATTTCGGCGGGGGCTGAAGCCCCGCCGCCCCCACGAAGATTACGCCTATGCTCTGATATATGGGTAGTTCCTCATAACAAGCATTGTTCTCCAGGGAGGTAATTTGTGTGTCTAATCAGAAAGAACCACCTATGAGGCTGTTCTGCTTTTAGACACATGCTGATAACACTTGCTGCATAGAAAAACTGGTCTCTCCTGGAATACTGAAGTATTTAATTTGGAACTGGAGTTTGAATTCACTGGTTTCTCCAGCTGAGAATGTTACTCAAAAAAAACCTTGTTCTTATGAACAATATGTCTCATTGCTTACCTGGAATCTGTCTGTGTCTGCCACTTTCTACTTCTTCAAAACCTGGGTTAGGAGTCTCTACCTCCAAGAAACATCAGCAACTATCGTACATCTACAGAGTTTCCAGCAGTCCTCTCTGTAAGTTAGAGACTATACAAAAGGAGCTCCCATAAGGAATCTTATAGCAGTGGGAAATTCTCCTCTCAACCTCTACATGTAAAAGAAAGCAGAGAGGCAGTGGACTGCACAATCAAGTCAGTGGACTGGCGGACTGGACTTCTTTGACTTACTCAGCTTGGTTAGAAGGAACCTCAAAATATTTGCATCATTCCTGATGCCTCCATGATCCTTTCTAGTTGTAGACCTGTTTATCCTTGGTTGCCACCACTCTTGCCTCCTATCTCGTTATCTCAGAAAAGCTAAAGAAAGGCAGGGGAAAAAGAGACGAGAATTGCTCCTGGCCCCATAAGCAGCTGTCCTTCATTGCAGCTTAAACAGTCCTTGTGGGGGATTAATTGGGACTGGAAGGAACTCTGGTCCTAATTAATCTGCCCTTAAAGGCCATTGCAAGCTGGGAAAGGGGCAACCACCAGAATAGTTTTAAGGCTCCTGGAAAGGGTAGAAGCTATCTCCCCCCCCCATTGCAAGTTGCTTCCTTTGCTTTAAGCCTACTGGTTGGCAACTGAGTCAGAATGAGGTGATGAGACATGAAGTATGGCCTCCCTCCCACTCCTGGTAAGTCCTCCCATCCTCTGCGGGTTGCCAGGAGGGACCTGGCAACCCTAATTGGGGCTAAGCAGTGTAATAGTCAAGTTTGCAGACGATGCTGCATTATTCAGGATAGTGAAATCCAAGGTGGATTGCGAAGAGCTACAGGAGAATCCCTCTACCCTGGGTGAGTGAGCAACCATGCGGCAACTGAAGTTCAGTGCAGATAAGATGGTGCGTATTGTACCAAACAACCCTAATTTTAAATATATGTTGAGATTCTTAAATAAAGGTGTTTTTCCCCGCTTGAAGATGAATACTCTTCTTTTTAGACAATTTTCTTTTTCAAACAATAAGGAAACTATTTTATGTATGTTTTATTGTTCAGATTTGTCATAGAATTATTTTATATTGTCAATATTTTATTGTTCCATAAACCATTTTGAGGAATTTTCTGGCAGATCGGAAACAGAAATCATGTAAGGTAATAATAATAGATGAATTAATTGACTGAGATGAGTCTTAATTACAGTGGGGGGTTCTGGGTTTTTTCCCCCTTATGGCTAGGTACAGCAGATTTCAGTTTCTGAAGTTGAAGTCAACGGACTCAGTCTGGAGTTACTCTGCATCAGATTGCCTTGGGAATATTTCATCAGTGAAGTCTATGCTAATGAGATTCATAAGCAGCTCTTATGTTCAAAGGCCATGAGTCTCATTCATTTACTTCTGCAAGTGAGTTACTGTAGAAGGGACCGTTATGGGCTCTTCTGGCAATTATCTACTAGTATAACTGGTGGCCCATTTCCACATAAGGATTGAACAATCAACAGGGCTGGGCCAAGACATTTTGGTGTCCAAGCTGGAAAATCCAAATTAACCGAAATCCTACCATATTACCAGCAGCAGAGAACACTGGGTACTGTTGCTCCATTCTATCCATTCTTCCATTCTATCCATTCTATCCATTCTTCCATCCATACACTTCTCAGCCCCTGGAGATGTGTCAATTCCCCCCCCAAATCCAGTCGCAGCATAAATGCGTGTTAAAAAACACATACTAAAATACTGTATACTCATCTTGCAAATCAGTTTATACTGCTATAAATATCAACGGAAAGAACTAAAGGTAGTTATTTCCCATAATTGTGAACAATATTAGTCAATTTTATGCATGGCCAGTTAAGAAACCAAGGCTATAAAAATCATAGGAATAATGAAAAGAACAGTCCTAATGGCTTTTATTTATTGCCTCTGCTATCACGGAAGACCACAGCCGCCATTATATATGTATAAACAATACCAATGAAGGCTTAATGTGTTTTATCACCAATCTCCATTGTCTAGTGCCTACCGAGGAAAGAAAGCTTTGTGCTCAATGTATTGTGTAATTAAGATCTTTTTTACTGGTTAGCAAAGCTAAGACTGTTATCAAATAATTTATGTCAGAAACGAACAGCAGCTAGTGCAGTAACACACAATGTGGCATTAAGAATCCTGTAAATATTAGACACTCATATTAATTGCTACCATGAGCAACTAGGCAAGCAGCTAAGATATAAAATGATTATCACCCCAGCTGGTGTCTTGGCGACAACGGGATGTGCTACAGAGCGATGATCATCAGATATCAGAATTTCCCCTCTCCCGCCGACACTGCTTAACTGCTGTCACAGAGGTGATCTGTACAGAATCCATGGACTATGCAAGGGCTGTGTGTTGCAAAATCATTAGCAATTAGAAGGAGGAGATGGCCTTAAGCATTTTGGAGTATCGGGAGGCATGGCAATACATAGCTCTTGTCTCTCATCCCATCATTAGAGACACAGCAACATCCAGCAGGCTTGAACACCAAGACAGTGACTGTTTTAGAATCCACTTTTTCTTCTTCCCAGGACAAAAAAGAAGTTACAACGAATTTGTTTCCTCTGTGTTTTTTCCCCCCCGCTTTTTACAATAAACAAAGCCAACACAGGTAGGTTTCAAATCTGAATGGAACAAGACCTTGAAGAAGTTCCTTAACTAGTCTTGCCAGGTTGCCTATCCCAGTGGGCAACCTTCAGCTCCCACTAGGTCTCCCCTGCTCTGCCTGCCCTGGTTAGCTTCCATATTGGGATCATATGAAGCTGCCTTATACGGAATCAGACCATTGGTCCATCAAGGTTAATACTGTCTACTCAGACTGGCAGTGTCTCTCTGAGATCTCAGGCAGAGGTCTTTCACATCACTTACTGCCTGGGCCTTTTAACTAGAGATGCTGGGGATTGAACCTGGGACCTTCTGCATGCAAAGCAGAGTCTCTTCTACTGAGCCACATCCTCTCCCTATTCAGAACCTTAGGCCACATTCTGACTTGCAGCCCTGGTTGCTCACCATAAGGTGGAAGTACCAAGTGTGCAAGTACTAGACTTGTGTTGGCATAAATGAGGCCCATTTTCCAACTGGGTCCAAACTCTCTCTGTGGAAGCCAAGCACAAGAAATAGATCTTCTTCTGCTTACCTCTCTCTTCTATTCTAAAGGTGCTACAGGATTAGGTTAGGGTTGCCAAGTCTATCTTTGCCGGGAGCGGTGGGCTCCTGGCCAGCATCTTTTGCACGTGTGCGCCACATGCACGTCACCCAGAAGTGATGGGAGGACGCCAGGCCAGCGTGCCTGCGTCACTTCCGGGTGATGCGCACATCGGGGTGGAGTCCCCCCCCGGGGCCCGATCCGGTGGTGCCGGGGAACGGGCCTCTGGGGCGGGGGTTTCCCCGCCCCCCGGGGGGACTTGGGATCCCTAGCTTAGGTTCTAAAATCTGGTGTAAATAGGAGATCTCGATGATACACACAGAGATCTTTAAAGGATTTTTGAACAAAGAAAGGAAGCACCTAAGCAAGTTGGATGAAAGCACTGGGATCCCGAATACTGAAAGAGTTTTATTAAGGAGGATATAAGATACCTTCACTCAGGTGGAAAAATATCAAGCACATAATTAGCATCAAATCCGAGAATGTCCACATTAAATGCAAAAAAAATAATAATCAAATGCCATTGCTTTCTGTACAACATGTATATGAGGGACACAGACAGACAGACACATATACAGAGAGTTGAGAATAATGGAGAAAGCACCTATCTTGAAATTTATCTAGGAAGATTCTCAAGCATTTGGGGTAATCTAGGTAGACCTGAACAAATGGGAAGTCTTGGAGTTCCAAGACAGTTCTGGGATCAGAGCATGACCAAAAAAAAAATACCATGCAACAGAGGACTGAGCACAACAAAGGAGCTGAAACGCAGGACACACAACTGAGATCCAGGAGGAGGGGGTTGCAGCTTCAAATATAGGGGTGAGTAGAAGGAAGAGGTGGGCCAAAGAGATGAGTACGGAAGCAAGCCTTCTGAGGCCCTTTCCACACCCTCCTTTTGATCCATGTTCAGCATGGAGTTCCCCAAGCAAATTGAATTCAACCTTCTTTTGAATTCGTCCCCCCCCCCAAGTTCTGCACTAAACCCAAATTCAGTCTTCTTTTTATTCTGGATTCCCCTTCCTCCCCCTGTTCTGCATTGTTACTTCACTTCAGTGGTCAGCCCAGTTTCAGCTTGCTGTTGCCCTGGATTTTTTAGATGCTGTTTTGCCGCAGACTTCAATTGTCTTGACTCGAACACTGAGAAAATTCGGAGTGGCAGGCAAATGCAGAAAGGACCTGCTAGAATTGAGGTGTGGTGAAGAGAATTCCCGGATGTGGGGAAACTTCCACATCAGGAAATGAGGGGAAGGCGTGGAGTGGCCTAGAGGCAGGCTTCTTGGTTTTATTTTATTGAAAACACTTGTACCCCACCTTTCTACCCAGTTAGGCCTTCAAGTTGGCAATGAATTACCTAACCAAGAATTTGAGTGCCAGAAGTCATTGGAATCTTTTTAAGATAGGAATGTAACAAGCACAAAGAGGTATTGTGCCAGGAGCATCTTAACTCAGCTGAAATACTTTAAATAATACTCAAAAAGCTTTCTGTGCCTGAGTGGAACAATGTCGTTCTGAGTTTCATAGTGCCCATAAACATTTCTCAGGGCTAGGGTTGCTAAGTCCCTCCTGGCCTGGCCGGGGGATAGGGCTGGCAGACATAAGGTGCTCATGGAACCAAGATGGAGGGCAGGGGAAAAAACAAAATAGAAGCTGTATGGCAAAAGCACCCACATCCGCAGGTCCCTAGATCTAGCCCCTGCAACTTTTATCCTTACGTTAGCCTTAATGAAATCAGTAGTAGAGAAAAAAAGTGTTAAGCTTTGGCAGGGACGTGCTCATCATCCCCCTTCCCCAGCTCGCAATTGTTAGATCTACTGGCAGAAAAGCAAGCTATCAGTTTGCTAAGTGGTTTAGCAAAAGCAGCAGAGTAGCACTTTTGCATTTTCTCATTGGATCTCTGCCTGAAACCCAATACAATACGGCACTTTCAGACACTGAACATTACCAGCGGGGAGAGAAGAGACTCACAACAGAGTTATGCCCTTCTGAGCCCAGGGACTTCAATAGACTTTGAAGAGCATAACTCTGCTTGGGACCTCCCTGCCAAAGGCACGCCGCTGTAGCCAGCTACTGCCTCTGCAGCACATGTTCTCAGAAGAGGCATGTCGACACGGAAGCCAAACTTCAAAATGTAACTCTGCCATTTCATCAGTCCAGGGGCAAGCTCTTAAGAAACACCATAAATGCACATTCCTATTTCAGTAGTGCTAGGCTGTGCATACATTAAAGTTGTTACCATAAAGTCAAAGAGCTGTATTACCATATCTTTCACTTGATCCGAGTAAAATGTACAACTCTCCTGTGAACACATTCACACTTTTGAAGCTGCTTCACGTTATTAAAAAATAAATTGCTTTTTAGTCAAATAAATCTTCGGTGCAGAAGGAAAGATTCTGGCAGCCCATTTTTATTCCCTGGCATGGCTTTTATAGTGCAAGAAAATGCAGAATCCTTCACGGTGGTTGGAGCACACTGTACTCCTTTCCTTTCCCCATGTGCTAGCTGATGACTCCGCACTTGGGGATGACCTTGTGCCCCCCCCCCCTGCCCCAGGAAAGGTTCTTACAACAGTGCTGGGAAATGAGCCCCTCTCAGGCATAAGATCAAGCCCCAAAAGAGATGCTGAGTGGAAATGCTGTTTGCAAACACACTGCAGGCATCTAGAGGCACAATATATTTGAATAAATAAATATTGAGAAAGCTCTCCAAACTGAATCAATTTCTGCCCTCTCAGTGATGAATGATCATCGGCATTTGTGACTGTCTCTCTTAAAATATGCCTAATACACTAGGTGCACTATCTAAATCAGTTTATGGGCTCCCGTATCCTGATCAGAAATTGGTCATGTATACAGCTGCTATTAGTCATCCTGTGTACACTGCTGGCATAATTGCCTTAATTTACTCATTCGTGGACCATAATGGGAGATCCCCCCCCCCCGTTATGTGAATGAATACCAAGGAGAAAAGAGTTTTCCATTTCTTCTGGCCATATAAAAACTCGTTCCAAACAGTATACTTCCAGTACATCTCCATAACCAGACCCCCCAAAGCACAGTCAAAGCATTAACATTTCCTTCGCACTTGTTCCAAACACTTAAAATCCTCTCGTTTCATTTGTGACTCAGTGTTCTTAATTTAAGCTTCTCACATCTTTGGCTAAATTAGCTGTCTCATTCTAATTAACAGTTTGTACACTTGAGAAATATACCCTCTTGTTTTAAAACTAATGGCTCTTTCCTTTTTCAGGTTCCTGCTTAATTTGTTCCGTGTCAGAGTGTGCAGAGATGGAAACTTTTAATTACTGGCATAGGTAAGCTGTCAGCCTCCATGGCCCACATTTATTAGAAGTTTCCTTGAGCAAAGATATCTTGCCCTAATGAGATAGTCAA
Source organism: Gekko japonicus (assembly GCF_001447785.1). NCBI lineage: Eukaryota > Metazoa > Chordata > Lepidosauria > Squamata > Gekkonidae > Gekko > Gekko japonicus. The sequence goes on along the minus strand of NW_015163604.1, from coordinate 471,307 downwards.
AGATCTTCCTGCCATTTGCATTAAGGTGTTACAAGTGATATTGGAAGGTTCAGTACATCCCTGAAATATGTGGCTTGAAAATTAACTTAAATGCTAATAATCCCTTAATAAATGGGCCAGGAGAATACAGGATGTCCAATGGAAATATCATTATTTCTCCTACACATCACTGGTTTTATAAGTGCAATATGGACTGCTGTGCTGAGATCAAGATAGTAGTAATTTTCAATTGCTTTGCTTGGGATACTCTTTACAATGAGAGCTGTAATTAATAGTATGACTTCTGAACCAGGAAACTGCTGGTTTAAATCACAGCCAGTGTGGTGTCGTAGTCAGAGTGTCAGAATAGGATCTGGGGGACCCAAGTTCAGATTCCCCACTCTGCCATGGAAGCTCACTGGATGACCTTGGGCCAGCCACACAGTCTCAGCTTAACCCAACTCACGGGGTTGTTGTGAGGATAAAATAGAGATGGGGAGAATGTTGTAGGCCCCTCTGGGTCACCATTGGGAAGAAAAGTGGGATATAAATGTAGTACATAAATAAAATTTTAAAAAAATACATAAAACCATTTAGGTAATGTTTCCCAGTCTCAGAACCTGCCCTCCCAACCTGATCTCGCTTCTGTTTTTGGATGTTGCTTCATATCATAGATGGGATTTCTCATCTATCTACAGACATATGGATGGAGGCCTGTTGCCATGCACACACGACTCCCCCTATAGTATATCAATGCACGGAAGTTAATCATGATGCAAAATGATACCTGCATTCCTGAGATAACCATGTGCAGATGATACACTGCCACATGTGTAGGAAGTACGATCATAGTACTGTGGATATTGGGCAATGCATACATTTTCCTTGTGGGTACATCTTCCATCCATGTGAACCAAAACCAGTGTGAGTGGAAGCTGAGTCCACATGGAAAATCTACACATGACTCAGATCACATGATATAGTGATCAGGTACATCACAGGGACCCATGTGCTCCTGATATGCACAGCTGGTGGGCTCCTATGTTGTGTGAATGGAACGCCAGTATAACATCTGCAGAGGACTTCTCCCTCAAACATTATTATAGTTCCAATTGATTTTGAATCTTTCAGTCCAGGATCAATTAGGCATCCCCTATATTCAGTAACTGTATACCTGCAGAGGAATTTGGTGACAAATGTGGTAGAGACACCAAATGTTATGGCTGCAATGATATTCTACATGTGCTGAATAGAGATAAGCATGGGTGACTGTCAATGTTCCCTCTAAGCTGTGGAGTCTTGTGAGCAAGAATTCTACTTTGTGAGCTACTGTCATTAAAGTAGTGAGCGAGTGATTTGGCTGCTGCATGAATTAGTTTGCTCTGGAGCCATCCTTCCTGAGCTAAGACAAAAATTTGTGAGCCAGAGACTAAAAAACTGTGAGCTAGCTCACACTACCTCAGCTTAGAGGGAACACTGGTGACTGTGCAGATGACTTGAACATGCTTTGTCAAGGTCAAATGATAATCTGGACCACTCAGTTTATGCTTGAGGTGGTTACTCTTCAGTATGGATATCCCTGTATGGGACATGCACCATTGGGCAGCTAAGTGGCTGCTGGTGATGCAGCAATTATTTCGGACTGTGCCAGTGCTCTCTCATCTGAGCTGTGACCTACTTTGCCATGATTACTAAGAGAGTAGTTGTGAAGTACTCCAAACACTGGGAATGTACTTTATAAATGCATATCGTTTATTATATTACATGTTTTAAAAAACAGTTAGAGTACTCTGCTGGATAAATGGGTTTACACTTTAGGAAAGTAAGCTTCAAAAGGAATTAAGGAGTTAAAGCCTTGATTTTACAAGAACTGATTCAGCTCCAACTGGCTTCTCCCAGCAGCTTTAATTTTGATACCCCATCAGGCAACAAAGAGACAATTTATAACAAAAGGCATGCAATATATTTGCGCTAAGGTCACATGTTTTGCATTAAGACCCTTGCTTAGAAGATGTCAAGTTACACAACGTAATTTGTCACAATTCAGTACAAGCAGTCAGCCACAGTGCACAAGAAACCTTATGGTTTTAAAAAGCAAAGGAATTTGACCTTAAGGTTAGGAGGCCACAACACTGTATGCTAGAGGGAATGTCTGGTTGGTATCTATTCTTGGCTGCCTGACAAAATTTGGAAAGTGTAGTAATTTAATATAAAAAAAAATGGTGGTCTCTCTTTTGACAAAAGGGAAATCCCACGGTCTGTAGATAACTGCAGCTTTTCTTGTCTCTCCAACATGCAGACTTCTAACAATGGAAACAAAGGAATAATGGTGAAGGACGGGAACAAGTGGCATGGTGGTTGAATGCCACAGAAGGTTTTAAAGAAGGATTATTTAAAAGAAGAAGTGGCATCGTGGTTACAATATCAGAAACCTGGGTTCAAATCCCCAGTCTGCCCTGAAACTCACTGACAAAGCAATGAAAGAAGAATCCTGCTGGATCAGATCCATCTAGTTCACCCTCCTGTTTCACAAAACCATGCGTTGGCCTCCCCTTGAGATTGCCTCCTAGCACCCGTATTAATTCATTTACTGCTTTTGTATATGGATATGTCTTTCATTCACAATGGCTACTAGCCCCCCCCTTTTTAAGTACCCATAGGTACACTTTTATTATTTTTCATATTATACACATACATACAACATATAAACAAACAACCACTTACATACATAAGACATACAAAGAGATCAGTATATTTTCTTATTACTCTATTACCATATTTTAAAATTTTCTTAAATCACTTTCTATAGGTTTGCTTAAGTTTCTGTATACTCTTATCTTTTTACCATAGTTTCTATTAAACTCAAAGAGATTAATAATACCAAAAATTTCATTACTTTAAACTATGCATTTATATTATACCAGTCATACAGTTTTTTCCACGCCTTTTGAAATGTTGGATCTGTTGTCCCTCTCATCAACGATGACAGTTTGTCGTTTTCAGCCGTCTCCAACAGTTTATTCACATATTCTTGCTACTTTGGTGCTTCCATTTGTTTCCAATATTTTGCATATAATATTCTTGCTGCCGTAGATAGATGTACTCTCAAATATCTATCATCTTTATCAAAATCCTTTGGAAATATGTTTAGTAGTAATATTTCCGGCAAAAATGGTATTTTAGATCTCAATATCTCTTGCATTATCTCGTGGATCCATCTCCAATTTGTTACATCGCAAAGCCACCACATATGATAAAATGTACCTATCTTATTTTTACATTTCCAACATTTATTTGAACAATTTTCATTCTGCTTAGCAAGTTTATCTGGTGTAATATACCATCTATAAAACATCTTATACACATTCAGTCAGTCAGTCAGGCATTTATTACGGCAACAAGCCATAGAACACACATGCTTAAATATAACATTCATAACATTCATATAACTGAATTTAGGACAGTAAAATAAAACTATAAAAATACAGTTGAGTGTAATAAAGTAAAAGAAGAACATAAAACAGAGACTATTAGGCAACTATTATTATATATTTGATTGTGTATTTCGGATGCAGTAGCATGCTACCCAAAATTTTGCCATAGTTTCAGTAATTGTCCAGTTCCCATCAATTAACAATCGGTTACATTGCTCAGCACCTGATTGTCCCACCATATCTGTTATAAAAGGAGTACTATATTTGTCACAGATTTTGTTATACCAGTTACATCTGAGCATCATGTGCTCAATAGTTTCTGTCTCTCCTGAGCCGCATCGACAACGTCTATAGTCAGTGGGGATCCTTTTGAATCTGCCCTCAAGCATCGCGGAGGGGAAAGCCTCACATCTGGCTAATGTGAAGGTTTTCCTAAACTTGTGAGTATCAAGCTGTGATAAACAGGACATGGGTTGCAAGCGATATTTGACAGAATCTGGGGCTCTAAATTTAGGACATCTACCAAGATCTGTCTGTCTCTCTATGTCCATCATTCTCTGTT